>NC_055671.1:19017500-19373857 GCF_017976325.1 Chelmon rostratus | reverse complement strand
TGACCAGACAGGGCCATGACAAAAGCCACAGCTGTGTTCCCATGGAAACCATGCTCACATGGGTACTGCAAAATTATAATGGCTACAGCATCTTGGAAAACAGTGACATGGGGCACTAACACTAAAAGCTAACTTCTGCTAATCAGCTAGCACAGTTAGCCGTGCAGCTAGTGGTCCTATTAGCTGACAGAGCACTGGGTTGTTGGTGGTAGAGCAGGAGCTCTGGGCCACCGAGAGGAGGAGGTTTTCAATGAGGTGCCGCATTGCTCCCTCTTTCACAATAATCTGAATAATATCGTGTAGTGTGTGCATGTTTGAGATTAGAGAGAAGCACATCTGTGCAGTTTCTCTTCACGTACAGTCAGAATCCTTACCGCTTTTGATGTGGGCATTATCACTAACAGGTGGCTCAGGTGCATGCACTTGTAAAAATGCATATTTTAAAGGCTCATTATCACAGTTCTGTATTTTTCTGTAATGTACTATGTGGAATTATCAGATTTATTCTGATGTATTAACTAAAATCATAAATGCGACAACTAGTCGACTCATGGCTTGAACTAATGATCACTAGTCGGCTCTGAAAGCCCTCGGTCAGGGGCAGCCCTACATGCACATCTTTAAAACTAGATTTCAGTTGAATTGTTTACCAGAGGGAAACAAACAGTCATCTGCTGGAGTACAAATGAGGTACAGGTGCAAAGTCTCCTGTCCTTCTCTTCCTCACCTAACAATGCAGTGTTGGCAGCGCTTGATGACTGGCTCCAGACTTTCATAATATCTGTGCACAACATCCTGTTGTCCTTATTCTTGAAAGGTGATTACTTGTCTGAGAGGAAGGAACATGGCAAGGAAATAACTATTACGGCAAGAGGACCTGAGAGGGCATTTTGTCCTGTGATTATGTCCACAGTGGCGAGGCAACACCTAAAATGTGAAACTGAGTGCCCATAATCAGAGTGCAGAATATTCTTAAGGGCATGATTGCTTTTATACAATGATAACCAACAAGTTGTTTGGAAATCTGCTTGTCAGTGCTGGTGTGCACTTACAAAGGAAAAAAAATAGAATAAGATAGACCTGCAAGCAGATATTGTAGGGTCCAAGCACCCAGTGCTAATTTGAATTAGTGGCTCACATATTAACGCATGTCCTATATTGCATGTATGTAAATCACGTTGTAAACAGTTTTCCAGACAGCACGTGTGCATCAGTGACTGCTGTGTAAACTGAGGATATTCTTTCCTCAGACTGAAGGCATGTCTGTGTGCTGATGATAATTGGCTGTCAGAACTACAATTATTTTGAAAAATGCTCTGCAGGATATTTTTCTTTACTGAAGCAACTTGCTGAGGAGAATACAGGCTTAATAGCGTTGGAAAAGTTAGTAGGGGAGCAGCATATGCAGCGTATTCAAGAAGTTCACAGAAACACAATTTGTTTCTTGTGACTGCACAATTAGTTGCAGCAAGTTTTCCCCACAATGCACAATTCCTTTTTCCCCCCTGCTTCTTTTTCTTTTTGCTTTACAGCTCACATGTGCATATGAACCTTAACTTCCAAACATATTGAAGTGTTTATTTGGCATATTTTTGTGAATTTATTACAAATCTAAGCAGTATATTTTAGACTTGGCCTGACTGAAGTAACAAATGAGTACTTGAGACTTGGTCCAGACCGGTGTATGATTTACTTTACTACCTCTAAATACTTGAGATTTGAACGACAGACAGGCCTTTCATGTCCACGCAGCTTGGATATTTTGTTTAAAGGCCCTTGCACTGAAAGGACTGAGTGTCAGCTTATGTATAAAAACATTATTATTACAGTAACATTAACATTTGTACAATATTATTTTTTCTCATCAGCATTTCGAGACCTGAAACACTGGCAACTGACTTGTGATTTGTTTAAAATGTAACTTGAGACTTGAGTTGGACCCAAATGAGCTTTGCCTGACACTTTACATCTGAGCAAACCATGCTGCCGTGTATTAGAAATATGAATTGGTTTCCACTAAATATGAACAACTTGCTTGAATTGTGCAAACTACAACAGTGAGCATGGAGTCTGCAAATCAGTCTGCTGTCAGACGGCATTACCATATTTATGTATATATGTATGATAACCAACAGCTGTCTTTCAAAGATCTGCTCTGTGTGTAAAGTTTGTTGAGCTCGACCGGTTGTAGCCTTTCACAGATATATTGGCATAAGCAGCTGGTAACTTGACTGGAGTTAAATCTGCTTTATTCAGTTTCCTCAGTTCAGTCCATTGTTGCCGGCTGCATCACTTAGACAGAAACAAAAGTATACTATTGCATAATTTTTAGTTGTACTTTAGTATAGTATATGAAAAGTTTTTGAGGCTGCATTTTAAGACTTGCGTCATATTTTTCTTATCCAGACTTTCAGACCATTCTCATTCCCAGGTCATCAACCAGGGAAACAGCTAGCCTGGGTCTATCAGAGTGTAACAAATCTGCCTGTAGACCAGCACCTCTAAAGCTCACTAATTAACATGTTATGTCAGCTTCTGTTTAATCCGAACAAAAACAGGTGAGTAAAGGCAATTCTCCATTTTACTGGATCCAGTCAAAAAATAGTCGCCCACTATAAAATGTCAAATTGTCAGATTAAGCAAGCAAGATATAACATGTTAATTGGTGAGGTTTAGAGGTGCTGGTAGGCAGATTTTGTTACCTTTAGACATACTGTTTCGAGAATTGTTTCTAGTCTGTGTGTTAAACTGAGCAAACTCACTTCTGACTGTAAATGTATACTAAATGGACAGATATGAGAGTGGTATCAATCCTACAATCTTGCATCTTGGCGGGCGAGGAGCTACTTGTGTGGTGTTCTTGTAGTGTATTTAATATTCAACAAGTCTGCGAAGTGATGTGATGTGATCAGAGGAGTTTTGTGATTGGCTCGCTCGCTCCACATTAAAGCGTCATTTTTTCAAATGGATGAAGCGCTTTATGTGCTTGCCCCTGCAATGTTACTGCTTTCAATGTTTTATTTCCTGTCTTATATTATGCATTCACTTTATTTTAATCCTTATTCTATCTTGTACAGATTTCCCTGAATATCGATCCCTGCTCCCATTCACACATGACCCCGTGCAGGAAATGTTCCCGAACATTTCTGGGATGGACTGCATGTGTGAAAGGTGCTGCGGTCGAGCTCTAATGTATAGTTAAGGAACTAAAACTTGCCAACACACTGATTTTTGCTCTCTTTCCATCTGGTATTATTTTTTCAAAGCCCTCCCTCCTTCCCACCTCACGTCCACCCTCCTTTGACGCTACTAAGTATTTACAAAGGGTCTCGTACGGGAAGCGCTTCGTCACTTACTGCAGAGCGTCCTGGACCTGGACCAAGAGCAACAAAAACAAACTCTTTCATGTCCACAGGGTCTGATGTCTTTCTTTCTTCTTCTTAAGCCAAGCCCTCTGCTGAGCCCATTGTTTGTTGCTTTAAGAGGAACTAGATGACTTATAATTCATCAGGAACACACTAAGCCCCAGTGGCCTCTTTGACATTTCAGCCTGCTGTTGCACTGGATGGTTTCGACACCTAACATATGAAAATACTGGTCTGGGCTGGATGTGTTGGTGTAGTTGATAAGGATCTCCTGGGAGCAGGGAATGAAAAAGGCGTTCAAGTGCTTGTGTCAGGACATGATGATCTGCTGGTATGTATATGTTATCACTGTGTGTGTGTGTGTGGGTGTGTGTGTGTGCAGGACAGTGTATCAGATTGTAACAGATAGAATTGTTCAAACCCCCCGAGCTGAGCCGCCCACCTCCTTCCTCTGTCGGTTGCTGGATGTCCTGAAACTAATGTGGATTTCACGGTTTCACAGTGGTGCATGTCAGCTGCCAACAGTTTATCCTAACAGTTTTCTGCTCTCTATTGATTTTTCAACAATGTGTCAGATTAACTAGCTGCCAGCACAAAAGACTGTTAAATGGATGCCTTGACATTTTGAATATTCGTCTGTCATTTTTCTTTGCCAGCCGCTTGTCACATCGTGGAGGGAACTACTTTCTGCCTCGTGTCTTTTGGACCAGGACAAAGCTCATCAGCGTTTCTCATTGAGCTTGTGTGTTTACTCGAAATCTAATGAGCGAGCTGATGACCCACAATACTTTGCATGCCCCGCTGACACTTGGTAGGATGGTTAGCTATAAGAATAATCAAATTACTGGAGATGAGTTCAGCTGAATTGCGTCTTTAGGCTTCCGGAGGATAAGTGACGTACCAGTGAAACCAGAGTATCACACATGATATGGCGAATTTCTGGAAATGAAAAAAAAAAAAACCAGCCATCAGAGGGAAGTCGCTAAGTAGGAAGCAAACCATTTTTTTTCAAATTAAATTCAAGCATCCATCATTTTCAAAACTTCTTTAACTCACTTAAATAGTCTTCAGTTATCAGCTGGTGATCCCAGCAGATTTCCCTCATGTGTTTCCACCGTTTCAGTCAGTCAGGCTTCAATCTCTGCACCGTGGGGGTAATGGATCAGTTGACAGACAGTGTGAGAGCGGCCCTCGAGGACACGAATGAAGCTGCAACAGTACTTCTCAGCAGTGCCACATTTCGCCACTTCGTATGAGAGGAGCCCATGACCTGTTATAGTCATAAATAAGTACAATCACTGTGCTGAAAAATGACATTCAAACAAATGATGTTAAACTTGGGTCATCTTAAATCTGAACACATGAAACCCAAATGACCTGCAAAGCAAGCTACCGCTGGATATATATGGATGATTTGGGTGAACTGACCCTTTCAGATTATTATCATTTGCTGGTTGTAACCGGAGTTCCCTTTAGTGGCACAGAAAGTTGTGGTTTTGGTTCGGAAAAATAAATGTGATGAACAGTTGAGCTATAGCTCATCAGCACCGCAAACTGTGTGGTGGAGAGTTTACAAACCGCCATGCCATGCGTTACTGAATGGCTTCGATTTTGTTGGTGAGCTGACTGGATCCATATCAACTAGCCAGCCATCAAGGTATGCTTTTTGTGGAAGAGTATGCCAGCCGGTGGTAATAAAGCACAGAGTAACGATACATCGAACATTTTGAACAGAGAGCTTATTTTACTCACTACTTGCCAGTAACTTTTAAGCACAAACAATAGTAGCTAATTATTATTATTATAGACATGTGGTCAAGGCTTAAGCGTCATTTCTTCACTTCCTATATGGAGAGAAATGTTTATACCAGACACCACAGAATGTGTAGCAACACAATAAGAGGGAAAGATGTGATATTATTCTGCGCTGCAGCCCTATTTCAAGATTTAGGCAGATAACACATGTGCATTTTTAATCAAGACAGCTTAAATAACTGCTGCTTATAAGAACACCAGGCACTGTGGCAAGTGCAAGAACAACTTTGCCTCAGTCCCCCATGGCACACTCAGCTCTGAAACCCCATCCTGCTGTTTCCCAAACACCATCTGAGGATGCGAACCTGGATGGCAGACACAGGAAATAAAACTCTGAATTTATGCAGGATTTATGGTATCCAAAGCTCCTTTCTGAGGGTCCCCAAAGTTGAGGTGGGATAGGAGTTTAGTAGTGCAACTATACAGCAGATTGAGCCAGTTAAGCCTTCACAATACGATGGAAAAGCAACATTTAGATTGCAAAACAAAATGATTTCCAAAAAGGGCTCCATGGGAAAAGAATGAAAATGAGAGCTTTGTCAGGAAAGCCAGGTGCATGAAGTCTCTCCAGGTGCTTTTGCTTTGTGCTGCTAAATTGATTTCCATTATTATGAATATGCCGATTTGTTTGGCCTGTTTCCATGGTGTGTTTGTGTGAATTGGATAAATGAGAGAGTTGAGTACTACCTGAATCCAAAGGAAGTTTTGAGAGTATAAGGCAGACCCAAGTGAGATAGAAAATAGCAGGAGGATAGCGTCAGTAGTCACTAAGTAGTGTTTTCCCATTTGATGCAGGGCAGGTGTAGTGTGAAGTCATTTAAGCACAGTTTTTTCAATGAAAACAGCTGCACAGTACAGCTGTACACACCACTAATGAGAGCAGTGAGAGTGAACCTAAAAATATATCATGATAAAGAAAATAATGATCTGAATGATGCTAAAACACTCCACAGAGCAGAGTTGGGTGATGGTAACTTCATCCATTGTTAATGAAAATGAATGATTAAAGCAGCTATGAAGTTGTTCAAGGGTAAGTGAGATGAGCTCTTTTTTGGAAACATCTGCATCAGCTCGGCACACTCGCGTTTCGCCGATATGGCTCGATGTTCAAGTCATTCCGCAGATTTTCTCTGGCATTCAAATCTGGGCTTTGAAGCTGCTGAAGGACTTTCGCATTCTTGTTGTGAAGCCACTCCAACGTTGACTTGGCAGCATGTTTGAGTCCTGTTGGAGGAGAAATCTGTTGGCCTCACTCTCAGGCCTTTGGCACTCAGAAACCTGCTCTCCTTGAGATTTGCCTGTGTTTGGACGCCTGCATTATTCCTCTGGACCTCTGGCAAAGTCTCGCTGTTCTCCCTGGCCTGGATCTGAAGCTGCACCATCGCGCTCCGAGGTATGGGTGGTGTTAGAGGGTTGATAAGCTCTGCTCGGTTCCAGCAGACACAACACTTTGCATCAGTTGAAGCATTTTGAATTTCGTTGCATCAGACCGCAGAATCTTTTGCGTCATGCTCTCAGTCTTCCGCACGTCTTTTGACAAACTCCAAGCTGCTGCCTTGTGGTGTTTTTCAAGCAAGGCTGACTTCTGAATTTATTTGAAGGCTCTGCTGTCAGTGTCTGTCCTGGCACGTTATTCTATCATGATTGAAGAACACTGGGGTTTTGTCAGAGTGGTCTTGAGGTTCTTGGCTGCCTTCCTGACCGTCTTTCTTGGCAGGTTGCTTTGTTTGGTCAAAAACCAGCTCTAGGAGGAGTCCTGGTGATTTAATATTTGGTCCTCCATCTTTTAATGGTGGGGTCTGCTGTTGACTCCAAAACCTTCTGATTTCATTCTCTTCCCTCGACCTGACTTGACTCATGGTAAAGTTTCTTTATAGTGATTTCAATGGAGAGCTGAAACATCAGTGGATCTACAGAAACTGATCGACAACCAACCAGTTAATATTTGCTGTTTTTCTTAGTCCTCTGTGACACTAAATTGAATATCTTTGGTGTTTGAACTGCTGGTCCAGCAAAAACAGCGAATTGTTTGTCACCTTGGACTCTCGGAAGTCATGACAGTCATGATGGAGGGTTTTTCTCCATTTTATCATGTTGTAGACCAAAACGATAATTACATTAATCGAATAAATAATCTTCCAATTAATGGATAATGCAAAAAAAATTGCTATCTGCATCCCAAACTGCTTCCTTTGAAATTTGTCCAGTGCTTTAAGTTGGCCACAAGTGAACTCACACTTTTTTGCCATTTGCCTCTAGTGGTATCCAGCCTCTGTAAGATTTATGTCTCCATCCCAAAACAACAGAGGCCAATATAATTTCCTCTGTGGTGCACACACCACTGACATATAATCCACAGACATCAGTGTCTACAGTTTTCATTTGACCTGCTTTACTTCACTCCAGTAAAGCTGACAGTGAAATGTGAGGACAGATATTCTGTTAAGCCTTTTACATCAAACTTTTAGCCATGCTAGCCGCTCTCAGGACGGCAACATCGGTCAGATCATTACTTTGGTTCAGGCTCTTCAATAATTTGGGATATTGTAGATCCATTTTTCAAAAATCCAACATTATTCAGAGTGAACGGCTCCATCTCAGAAAGCAGAAAAGTTTAAAGAAATGGGGCACAGAAAAAAAGATCCCCTGACACAAATATAAATATATAATTGGCAAATTTCACTCCATGAAAACTTCAACATTCCTCTGCTGAACCAAAAAGATTAACATTATCTAAAATTGAAAAAAAGGGTTTGTCATTAAGATAATTCACATCTATTTATGAAAGTGGAGTATATTTGTATTAGTTTGTATAGAGCTAAAAGAAAACCAGTGAGATGTCAGTTTGTGTGTGTATGATGGACAGAGAGTCAGAGAGTCTTGTGTACACAGAAAGCACTGCTTTATTGACTGCACTGGACTGGACTGGACTGGTCTGGACCGGATCAGGTGGGACTGGGACTCCATCAGATGAAGGTGGGAGTTGAGGCGGTGGGATCAGAGTTGGGGAAGGGAAGGGCCTGACAGGTTGGGGGTGGGGTGGGAGGGATTCAAAGTGGGATGCAGCCATCATTAAGGCAACACAAACAGCATGCAGATACAGTCACAGGAAACATCGTCATCATCATCATATTGCTTTTCAAAGTCTCGCTTAAAACATCGAAATTGTACAAAAAGGAAGAAAATAGGTTTTTCGCACTAATGAAAAATACATTTTTTGATTTTTCCCTCCTACAAAGAAGATTCTAATACAAGAAAATAAATATAGCAAAAAAAGCCAAAAAATAATTTAAAATAGCTCTTCTTTTTCATATATGTTCAATAGTTCTCTTTGCTATTAACAAATGGCACAACATTCTTTGAAACAAAGAATACAGAAGGATAAACTCCTGCAACATTCATATTATTGTATTGAAGAACCGATGCAGAGTGGAGGAGAAACTGGACACGACAGCAGAGATGTTAACACCTTTGTAAGGACAAATAAGACAGGAGGAGGAGGAGGAGGAGGAGGAGAAAAGCCTGTGTCCAGCTCTGCTTTGATTGGATGATGCTGATTGGTATTCAAATAGTGCCTAAATATGACCAATATGATGTGAAACAATCTCATTTTGCAGAATGATTCCCAATAATGATTCGAAATGTCATGAGAGAGCAGAGAGCAGGGAGAGAAACCGTTCAAACAAGAAGCAGCTTAATCAATTGACCTTATTTCAACAAAGGAGGACACACTAAGTGCTTAAAATAACAGTTTAACATACTCATAAGTGCTTATAGGAGACAGTACTGAGGAGAAGTTCATGTCAAAAAGGTTCTCCACAGATTTCTGTGTGCGAATACGTGTTTTAAACCTGAGGGCTTTGTTCAGATCGCACACATTGTTCTTGCCAGTGGTCAGATTGGATTTGTGTGTCCAGACATCATCAACCTATCTGCACGGATTACTGTGGTAATGACGCAGCTATGCTACGTACGCTGGTGATGCGGTTTTCCAGCACAGCATGAGAAATTCCAGCTCCCAAAGTGCTGGCGGACGCTTTATTCCAGCATCTGTCCTCTGCGTGGTCCTCCATGCTACTCTGCTAGCAGCAGCGTGGAGCGTGCTCAGCCGCTCGGATGCACTTTGGTCAATCTGAATGTTGTGAGTGACGCCAAAGACACTTTGAAATCCAATCTGAGCGGCCGCAGCATCCAGACTGAGGCGTATCTATAGAAATCTGATCTGAATCGCATTTCAAACCACCTCCAAATGTGGCCTGGATCCAATTTGCACAAATCGCACTTCATACGAATTTTTTGCTGTCCAAATCAATCTGGATGTGCCAAAAAACAGATTTGGGCTGTCGGTCTGAACGAGGCCTTCGCGGATAGCAGGTCGAGAGAGGGGAGCGAGATTTTATTGTTATTAATGAGAGTCAGAAACCGCCTGCTCTGCGCTGAGGAGATATACAGAGGAGGAGGGGAGGAGAAAAAGAGTAAGAGCAGAGACATGAAGTGGAGCTGAGAGTGAGACAGAAAATGGCAAAGCAACACAAAGTTAAAGAGATCAAGTGAGAGAGCGGCTGGACGGGGAGGAGGGAGAGGGAAATGCTTACGAGTACATCCACAGGAATCTGTTTTGGCTCTTGGGCCACACTAAGCCGGTGTTTTTCTAAAGTGAAAACAAAGCTTTTCGAAAGTGGTCAACAGAGTGGCTAAAAGCCAGCCCAGAGTTAATACCGAGCTTCAGGAAAGCAGTGGAGTAAGCTCGGTCAGGGGCTGTGTGGCTTTCTGCCGCCACTAAACGTCTCTGTGATCACTCACTGTTTTAAAGAGGCGTTGATTCAACTTAAATGGTCATTCTGAAGTCTGTTGACTTGTATTGCATCATACTGAGGTGGTCCTCTCTCGCTGATATAAATGAGCACGTTTACATGCACTCAAGACACCAGGTGACTCAGAGAAATCAGGCTCTGCAGGCAATCTGATTTAACACGCAGTAGCACTGGGCGGTCAATTCAATTTTGTTTTCAGTTAAAATTTTAGCTTCTTTAGCTTTTTTACAATTATTAAAAACAGGATAATCAAGATGAAACTGTTATTGTGCCACATTCCATTTCGCAATGATGCTCTCACTCTTTATTATTACATTCTCTCGTTATAATAAGACACTGATTTTTTTTTTGTTAAAGGAAATCCACAGTCTTTAAAGTTCAGTAAATGCACAATGATTTCAAGGTCAGAGAGTTGAACAATTGTGATCTCAATACTGATGAAAACAATCTGGATTATGATTTCTGCCACAATCGAGCAGCCTTAATACCAAGGGTGTGTACATTTCTCCTGTAGGCCGGACCTTATTTGGAAGCATGTCTTGCTTATTTGAACTGTAAAGTTTGTTTTGTTTTCGGTGTCAGTGTGTTTATCTGGGAGCGAGTGGACTGGCAAAATCTGTGCGAATGTGACTGAATTTTACAACCATTTAGCTGTGGAAACCGACTTGTTTAGACTCCGTGAGGCAACTTTCAAAGCTTCTTGTTTAGTCTGACTTCAGATGGGATCATTTTGAACACAAGGACGCGTCGCTGTGTGTAGTCTCTCCTTTCATACACCCGCTTTGCTGTCAGAGCAATGCGATCTTTGTCTGAAGTTGCTGTCATGCACATGTAAAAAGCTGATTAGAACACCGGTTATGCATGTGCATGGCCTACAAACTGTTGATCTGCAGGAGAAATGTAACTGGGAAAACCAAATTCCTCCATCTGATCAGTTTTCTAGAGAAAGTGCGAGCAAGTTACTTAAATGCATGTAAGCAAAGTGAATTTTATGTATATAGGCCAGTATCACAGCTGAGAGAGATCAACTAAACTGAGAATGTGGCTCTGTTAAACAATAGGGAGGTACACAGCAGGTGTTTAAGCTGACCTGCTGGACTAAGCTGTCCAGTTTTAACCCAGAGACTCTTTCTCACCATGTTCACACACAAATCATATCCCTAGGCCACACACACACACTGAGGGACTGCACTTTTCCAAATCTATGCAATCAAAGTACATTTTCCTTCCCTGCGTGCATCAAAGACCGGACAGCGGAGGCAGATAAATACATATTTGCCTCTGAGGAGGAAGATAAACATTTGTTCTCTGCGTGTGCAAAAGAGGAGGGGTCCGATTACGAAAGCAGTGAAGAAGAACAGTAAGGAGCGGGATAAAATAACAGAATCCAGGAGAAAGAAATGAAGCAGCGACAGACAGAGCGGTGAAATTATGAGTGGGAGACAGAAATACAGTACAGAGGGCCTCCTGACAAATGGTTGCAACCTGCATCTTAAATTCAGATTGTGATTTATCCAGATTACATTTACACCTGGAAGTAAAGTGTCTCCAGTGCCTGTGCTGAAATCTTTTCTTCATAAAACAGATTCCCACCAGCGCCCTTTTGTTAGATTAACACTTTGTGTGTGGTTCCCAGCCGAATTCAAATTTAATGTGACCAAATGTTGCTTTGACCATCAGTAGGAGACGGTAGCTTCGGCCAAATGGATCACCAGAGTGTCTGTGGTTGCATTTACACCTCCGTTTGTCTGCAGTGATATATATATACACCTAACCTGAACCTCCCAGCAGCCTAATGGTGAGAGCAGATGTAAAGGGAGGGTGATTAAGTTGCTCAGATTGTAAGGGAGGAACCATAAATGGGACTTGAGCCATGTTTCCATCCAGGTTTCAAGTTAAATTGCCAGAAATTATGTTAAAACAGATTCAGTTTCAAGAGAACAGCTTCCGAAGGCTTTTTCATTTGCTTTTGTATTTGAACAGTATAATACATTATGGGTGGGTGTTGTATGACAAGGAAACAGGAAGAACTAAGCAGTCATTGGATCGGTACTGGTTGGCTAATATATACTTATGTTTCAATAGAAACACATATAAAAGCACTGTCGGTGCTTACGAACAAAAAAGATGGTATTCAAATCTAAAAAAAGTAAATAAATTGTTAACATGTCTGAGGCACTGCATCCCAAGTCGGACTGGGTGACTGAAACATCATATTTTTAAGACTTATTGTGCCATAGTTAAGAAACAATGATAAAAGACCTGCACTACTTGCAAGGCTGACATCATTGTGCATGTTAAAAAAAATCTAAAAAAAGGTTTTCCCACACAGCTCGCTGGACTACCAGATGCTTCAACTAAGTCTAACATGGAAATCCACTTTAATAATCAGTTTCAGCACAGATAGAGCTGAAAGGTCCGCTCACTCATTCATCCAATCCTTGCCGTTTGTGTCTCTTGACATCGGCCTGATATTCGCCGACAGCATATAGCTTCACTATTCGTGCAGCAGTTTACAGGCCAGTCGTGACCCGGCGGTTGTAGCCAGCTGTTGTCTGCATTACATTTTGACTGAAAATACACATTTTGTGCATGTTGTAAAAACTCAGTTTTCAGAATGTAGACATCCTGCTGGTGCTGGATGGTGGATGTTGGATTGAGTTAAACGACAGTGGCTGCATTACTGGCACTGAGGGAACATTTGGCTCATGTGATTTTAATATTTTCTGAACAATAATGGAGGTCCGCCACAGAGGAACAGGCTACAGTATATCAGGCTTTGGATATAACTTGGTCCTATTTGTTCGCAGGATCAATTAATTGTTGGTTTTGGTCTTTTCATGGGCTTTTGTTGACAGTGAGGAGAATACAGAACACTGCCAGCCTGATCTTTGTAAGCCTTGCACATCATCGGTGGCCAATTTGATGCTGAATTTGTCTGAATACAAACACAAGAATCAACTAACCAAAGTCAAGGTTGATGATACAATACTCCGCCACAAAACTGAACTGTTTTCCTGGCTGGTCATGCCAGTTAATGTAAATTTTAACAGTTTCTGTTCTGCTTTCCTGACTCAATTGTTACAGTTTGTAAAGGAAATACTTTGATGGAGACCCGGCTGTACAGAGAGAGAGAGAGAGAGAGAGAGAGAGAGAGAGAGGGAGGGAGAGAGAGCACAGAAGGTACAGAGAGAGAGAGAGAGAGACTGAGATGAGGAGGCGAGAGGCCGAGGAGAAGGGAAGGGCCTGGTGTTGTTTATATTAGCTGCTTGTTAACTTGACTGTGCGGACAGGCTGCAAACAGAACGCAGGGGAAAGAACAAGTTGTTCTCGTTCTCTGTCTGCTTCTCTGGCTCCGGTTCAGTAAACGTCTCCCTCCTCTCCTCCCTTTCTTTCTATCCATCTCTCTCCTCTCCTCTTCCCTCGCTCTCTCTCTCCAGGCCAGAGCGAAGCGGAGTGCAACGTTTTCCCCTCCTCACACGTACTTCCACAACACGTGCCTGTCATTATTTGTCCTTAAAGCTACAGACATCCTTTTTTCTTTTTTTTTTTGTTCCTGATCTTCCTATGATTCAAAAGCGATTGGAATCGAGCCACGTGCCGGCCAAAGAGGCTGATCACCGGAGAGGAGAGGGGAGAGGAGGAGTTGTGGGGCAGGAGGGGTGCTTTTTTTTGGGATTCAGGATGGAGAAGAGAGGACTTTGCTGGTGGTGGGAGGGGGAAACGTGAGCAGGGAGGAGGAAGATGTTGGATGGCAGAGGCAGAGTAAGGTGCGCAGTTTGTGCAGATGAGAGCTTCAGTTATAAAAACATTTCTGGGAGCCGCTCTGGAGGCAGATGTAATTTGGACGTTTGTGTTGTACCACAGTGGGTGGATCCAGAGCGTTTCTGGCTAAGTGATGTTGGACTGAAGCCCACTGAAAAGGCAGAGAGTGAGAAATAGGAGCGGGGGAAGCTATCAGGACGTGCCCTTCTTCAGGTTTTCCCTAACTTTGATGGGAAAACGCACATCTGCTTGGCTTGGGGTTCTTTATGGAAAGCTGAGCGCTGTCAAAAGTTGAGAAAGGTCGAACTTGTCAGAAAGGCAGTGAGTCATGTGAAACAATTAGTTGATTAATTGACACGTCAAACCAAAGAAAACTAACTCTACGCATATTTTGATCATCGATTCTTCATCACAGTTGTTTACCAAAGGAGAGATGGAAAATATTCTCTGGTTCCAGCTTCTCAAATGTGAAGATTGGCCGCTTTTCTGTTTTATGTAATACTTCGGTGAATATCTTTTGATGTTGAGACAGTTGGTTGGACAGAACAAGGCAACTGAAGCCGTCTCCTTGGTCTCTGATCATCAAAACAATCATCAACAATCATTAGCAACCTTAGTAATCTTGTTAAAGGCTTGATGTGGTTTCTGCACTTGTGAGAAATTGTCAGGTGGTGAAATTGGTTGTTTAGGAAGGAACGACCGTGAACCACAACATCCCTGTTTCACGTCCGTCCTGAAAAATTTTATCCAATGTCATTTCCTATTTGGCTCTCATCTCATTTCCTGTAATGTTCCCACTGTTGCTGTTCAAGAAAGGCATAAAATGCTCCCCAGGAAACACAACTTCTTGTCTCCTAAGCAGCTCTGGGAGACTGAGGTTTGATCTGTTGAGCTGCAATATCGATTGCTTTCAGTGTCAATTAACCTGCCAGTTGTTTTCTTGATTACTCAATATTTGATCTAGAAAATACCAGGAAATATTGAAGAATTCCCACGAGAACCTCTCACAGGATGTCATGATGTTTTCAGATGTCTTGTTTTGTCCAACTACTAGTCCAAAATCCAAAGATACTGTTACTATCACGTTCGACAGATAGCAGCATGAAGTCCGCACATTAGAGAAGCTGGAACAATTGAAAATTGGCTATTTTTGCAGTTCAGCTAATCAATTAATTGACCGATTGCTGCAGCTCTAAAAATGCAACAATTATCAAAACAACTGCGGAACAGTTTCCTGTTGATCGACACAATGATTGATGTGCTAATCGTATGAGCTCTAGTGATCTGCTTTTTATTTATCAGAACAGCAAAGCATTTTCTCACATTAGGTAATGCGTCTAGTTTTTCTAACAGACCTTCCGCGTTCAAACCGTCTGCACTTGCCTGTATTGATCTCGGTCTATTAATTTGCTTCCCCGCAAGATCGTGAAGGGATGAGAAAAGGCCCTCTGATTCAAATCACTGCGGCTCTTTGACTCCACCAATTTAGCCTTAACTCGACAACCGAGCTCGTTTCTGCCTCCACAACGGCTCGGTTTGTATGACTAAACCTCCAATCTGTGCAGTGTGTCTGGGTTGTGGATATTGAGACCTTGAAGCCATAACTTTGCTGTAACAGAGAGGAGAGCAAAGCGTCAGTAAAAACAGAGGAAGCAGATAATGAGTCAGCTTTCTAGTTTGATACGAGCCACGGCGGCCAGCTAAAGCGTTACAAAAGAAAAAAAAAAACAGCTTCCAAAGGCTTTGTCAAAACACGGAAAATGAAAATGTTTCTAGTAGTAGTATTTGAACAGTATTATACATTATTGTAAAGGTGTATAAACTCCAGTGGTACATCGGTAGGTGGGTGGGTTTGAATGGCTGGCGTAGGACAGTAAAGCGAGGACTGAATGACATCAGAAACAGGAAGCACTAAGCATTGATTGGGTCAGTTTGCATTTCCAAATGATTGAACAGTGACAGTCTCTCGTTATTTTGATCCATTTTATAGACAGACCATCAGTAAATTCAACTTCAATTTCAGTTCTGGATACAGTTCGAGACTTTTTAACAATCAAATCATGAATCCAAACACATGATTGTGTCAACAAAGATCTCTTTGTTGAAAAAAATGTGGCATGGGAGAGAAGCTGAGGCATCAAATTAAATTGATCACCACTAAAGAATTCCGGCTTTACTGACCTTAGGACAGCCTCAAACCAACTTATTGGATGAAGGAGCAACCAAAGAGGAAGAGAGACATCCTATGAACAGAACCCTGATGTCCTTCCGCTTCCTTAAAACCACCTCAGCACGGCAGCCAATTTTTGTCTTAAAACTGTGGAAATTAAACTATTTCATCCAGTTCGTTAAATCCAACACGTTTTGGTTAAAAAAAAAAAAAGGCTTGTACAACAAAATTTACCAGCGCTTTGTAGCTGGATGATCCTAACCCGCCTCCCTGCTAATAAAAAGCTTTAAACATGATCTTTGCTCAGCTGAGGAAGTTCTGAGGAACCCAGCCCTGCTGGTGCAGTGATGTCTTTCCAAGGGGTTTTACAACTGTGTCAGCACAGTACACAGCAGCTGTGCGAATTATAGGAGTGGTTCCAATTGCCTGCAGCAATCAGTGTTGGCCTTTAACCAGCTTTTCAGAAGAAATCTAGGTGGAATGCATCATTGTGTGTAGGTGTGTTTCTGACCTGCCATTACATGATGCCCACCAGCTTATTTCTGTGGCGTAGCATTCATGCCAACTCCGGGGGGAGAGGGATTTGCTCTCACACATGCAGCAGCTCACCACTGACAAAACTGCATGGTTGTACATTTATCCATTGTGCAAAACATCTTAACCATGCACTCTAAATGGTGGGCTTGCACAAAGGAACATAACCTCCAATATTCCGCCAGAGCTGCCGATACTGACACTGATATTTCACTCTGACAATTTTAAATGCCATGACTGATATTCCAAATTAAACCCAGAGAAGAAAGAAACAAACAAAAAAAAATCTAATCTGGATCTCATATCATGCGGATATCCGACCTGACAGGAGTTGCAAAATTCAAAGATCATCAGAGCACATTTTGGGCTGCGAGCCAACACCCACACCAATGTACCACACAGAGGACAGTGATGCTTTGAAGTTGTATTCTAGTGGATATTGATAAAAAGAACCTGCAAAAGACTCCAGTCTACAGTTTCTACAAAGCGGAAGGAGAGGGCATTGAAGCCACACTGTAAATATAGAATAATAACCAGTTTGTGTATGCCAAGGCTGCACAGCATCAAGGGGAAAAAAAAAAATCTAAGATACAATTTGCCTGACAAGGTACTACGGTGCTGTTCGTGGGTTAAAATCTGACTTACAAACAGGAGAGAATCTTTAGAAACAGCAGTTCACGTAACTAGAGGAAATTCAGCCCAAAAAAGTTTTTTTTTTTTTTTTTTTTTTTTCCTGCCAGCGCTGTGCAGCCTTAGTATTTGCTACTACATGTTAAGGCCGTAAATGCGAGGCCTTGTTTAAAACCACTGTCTACAAAGTCAGGCTACTCTGAACATTAAATATTGAAACCAAGATTACATTTTTCTGTCTTTGCAACACATGTATGGTGACAACCACCAACCACCCGGTGGAGGATTCTGTGGGCCGTAATGGTACTTCACCACGTCCTCGCTTCAAAACACAAGCTTTGTTGCAGTTATTGTTGTCGTATGTGTTGTTGTGGTCATTTTCCATGTGGGTTGTAATAACGGTAGCCAACGTAGAAGTCCAAATTCCTCCACCTCTCACCCCTGCCTTTGACAAGAGGGTTTTTCCAGACTTTGCCTCTCTATGACGAAAAAGAGACAAACGTGGAGGACTAATGATGTGAATCTTCTACGATGGCTACACCTGAAGGACAAAGGAGACAGACATGCTGCGATGTCACCTGTAATAATACTCTCCTGCTGTTAGGGGGCGTTTCACTCTGAGTAGTACTTCCTGATGCAGTCAGGACCACATATACATAAAAAACTAGTCATCTTGTATATTTTAACCCTGTTATACCAGCTCTAGTGTGTGTGTGTGTGTGTGTGTGTGTGTGTGTGTGTGTGTGAAAGAGAGAGAGAGAGAGAGATGTATGTTGTGTGTTCAGTTCAGCAGCATTTGGCTTTTTCTGATGGGGGTTAATATGTGTGAGTCTGCGTTTAACAACCATTGCCTGTCCATTACTGTGGCAACAGGCTTTTCCTATGTGAAGCCCCCCTGTGAATGATCCATATTGGGTTTACTGGTGGTAGAATTAACAGCGCCCCCTGCAGTGGAGGAGGTCACATAACACCACAGCACATTTGACTGAACCCCATGGAGCTGGGTGGAACCAGGCTGAGACGTGGATTAAACCGAGCTGACCTGGACAGCACTGGCAGAGTCATCCTTATCTCACATTCGTCATCTTGAAAACCAGAGACAGAGCATGTGTATGTGTGTTTGTGTAGATAAGCTGTAAATATGCTGCCTTGATACACAGATCTGTTCTTTGGCGTGGTCACTTCAGAAGACGGGTTAGAAGCTGTCGGTACAGAAAACAAAACAGAGGAAGTAGATTGGACTTGCACCTCTATTTAAGTGTCTGTTCATCAGGCCTGGGTCAAGCAGCCCTTAAAAATTACTTGCGATGCTTTATTTCACCCAAATTTGGAACCAGACAGGTAGGGTCTGGAGAGAATGACAAGAAAGATCTTTCTGGTAGTTGACCACCAAGCCAATCTGATCTGATCTGTCCCACTCAGCTGGCAACTCAAACAAACTGAGCATTAATTATTGGTTGAGACTATTGAACCCAGGGCTGATGGTCATGTGGTCATACTGAGAGGAGGAACATGCTCAGTAGTAATTGTGTAGGAGTTCAAACAGTGAAGCTTGCCAAATAAGGAAGTTTCTAGACATACACACATCACTTTATATATATATATATATATACTGTATACGATATAAAATATGTATGTATATATATATGTATCTATGTCTTACGTCGCTTTTTCGATAAATTTTTCTAACCTTTTCTTCTTTTTTTAAAGTTTTTTTTAACCCCTGAGAATACCATGGACTGCTTTAAGTACAAAATACAACTCTCTGAGAGAACAACAAAAAGTCTTCTTTAAAAAACAAATTTACAAACAACTCAATTCAAGAACTTAAGAGCGCAGGCCTCTGAAGCTGATTATTACATTGTCATCATTCATCTAACAGGAGAACGGGTGCAGCAGAGCCATCAGTTACGAGAGCTTGTCCATGTCAAACTCCAGTGGCAGCCATGTTGGTGCTATCAACAGTGTTTGGCATCTTACTACACTGATGTCATAAATTGCACGTGAGCGATATAAAGTGTGACTCGTTTGTTGATCCACTGTGAACTCATATAGAAATTAGAAATAAGTGTAACTTTTGGGGGTTTAACTGCTCATCCAATGATGTGGATACTGGACACACTGCGTGCTCATGATGACCAGCACAGTGAGTCAGGGATTGTTCTATATGAGGACAGGAAGTGAAGGTTTAGTGGGAAAAAACGGTTCGAGAAAGCTTGAAGCTATGTAAATGTGATTTCTAAGATGCTCATAAAGCATGTGATAGGTCAACACCTGAGCCAGGCAAAGTTAAAGTTTAAAGTTCCAGTAAAGTGAATTGTTTTGTAGGCCTTGTCCAATTTTGTCTCATCACTTCATCAAAGGCCAAATGAGGCCAGCCAACAGTGACCTGTGTGACACACCTTTGTGGTTAAGTGCAAACTTCAGGCATATTTTTACATGAGAAATTTGAATAAAGAAGCTTCACTGATTCACTGACCGGACTGCTGACAGAGGAAACAGGATATACAAAGTGCAAAATTTAGCTGTTTTGCCACCAATCTAAAAAATGGCCAGCTAGCAGGCTTCTCCATGTGTATCTATTGTAGCAGCGACATGGTGGTCACAGTGTAACCCGGCCAAACTCCACTCATCGATGGCTCTGGACTGCAGCGATCTAGTTGAGGGGGGCACAGAACAGTAGGCAGCTCTTTGCACTGATCGTACTGTGTGGCTCTGCTTCGCTAACTGTTGCGGATGCTTTGTTGATTAGTGGCAAACGCTGCATTTACATCCTTGTTTCAGGCACTAGACAATTGTTAAGGTGACAAGGAGCCCAATGCTGGCTACACCCGGTAACCAATCCAGCGGGATTTCCTTTTGGTTTGATTGTTACAAATCCGATTGAGAAACGACTGATTGATTGATCTACTTACTGATTGTTTGGTTGAGTGATAAGGTTGGTGGGGCGGGGGGGGGGGGGGGGGTTGAGGGGAGGTAGGGGGCACAGGGCAAGCGACAGAAGGCACAGAGTTTCTACGATGAATTTTTCTCCAAAGATTCAGGCTAAAAAAACAAAACAAAACTGATAATTAGGAAGAATTTGAAAGCAGCTGACAAAAGTCAGATCAAATATTTCAAATATTTCAACGGCTGCGATGTGAGCAAAGGGATTTGCTTATAGTAGTATGTGTGTCAGTATGTCTGTGTGTTTGTGTCTCTGTGTGACAATCTGAATGAGCACCAGGGCTGGGGTCAGTCAATCTGCGATTCAAAAGCTGGAAACTTTTCAGCCTCAAGATAAATTTGAGAATGACGGATTTTAGTGTACAGGAATCGACATGATGAGAGCTGACCCCAACCCCGAGTGAGCTTCTATTATACACACGAGTGCTTACATTACAGCTCTTACGACTAGCTAGTTGTGCTTTTCAAGGCTGAATACATGTTGTCCCATGTCACCATCTGTACATATTCAGACCAGCTCTGGTGTGAAATTGTCTTTCCACTGAACATACTTAAGAAAACAAGGACTCATTGGATGCATCTCCGGCCATGAAGACCAAGAACGAAGCAGACCCTGAAACCAGCTTGAATAATCATAATAATGCCCCGAAGTGTTTGTTCCCAAGTCTGGCAGAAACCGCAGACATGAGGCCAGAAATGAGTACTTCAACGCCCAGAAACAAAATGAATCTGAAATCCAAAACAAACAAAAAAAAGACTACAGGTAATGTTTGTTTCCTATTTGTTGAATGCATCGCATTTTGTGGTAAGCTGACGACAAACTACGGTCCGGTGGAGAAGCTTTACTGTACGACAGGCAAACAGCTACATTCAAATTCACCCCAAAAACAAAGCAGGTAAGAGCTGAAGAGATTTTCCACGGGTAAATGTGACGGGGATTTGGTTGAACAAAGCCATACAGCCGTGTTTTGTAGACTGTATACTGGGCACAGATGGAGAAACAATTAGCCAGTGGGACTCTGCTTGGATAACTGTGTGTTTGTGTGTGTGTGTGTGTGTGTTAGTTGGAGTCTCAGTGCTTTAGGATGCCAGCACGCTCCTTCTCAGCAGGTCCTCGTTCCCAGAATGCAACTGCGGCAAGCGGAGTTTGCGTCCGCCAGAACGTGTGTCCGTATCACTCTGCTCGCCGTCAGAGAAGTACCCGTCAGTCTCGGCAGCGTCCAGCAGGGACGTGTCCTTTCCTGTGAGTGGGAGGTCCACAGACTCCAGCCCTCCACTGTAGCTCCTACCTCTGGATTTACCCTGGCGGGACAGACGGAGCCGCGGCGCCCCGCCACGCAGGATCGCCCCTGTGTCGGGCACTGTGTTCCCGGGGCTGGAGGCGGGAGGTGGAGACGAGCTTGCAGTGAAACCAGATCCGGCCCCTGATGCAACACCGTTCCCTGTGTGGATGTTGTCCCACCGGCCGGAGTCCTCCGAGATGTGACAGGAATCCATTTTGGAGATGGGTGGCTGCGGCGGAGGGTCCCTGTGCAGGTCAGAGCTCCTGGTCTGGTGGTGATGAAGGTGGTGGTGCAGGGCCTTGGAAGAGCTCCGGGACCTTTCCCCTTTCCGGACCACATGGCTGGGCTTTTCCTCCGCCGCGCTCGCCCAGAGGCTCTTTGCAGTGGAGGGGCTGCAGGCGGCGGAGGCAGCCGCTGCAGACAGGAGCGTCTGGGGCTGGTTGGGGGCGGCGGACGGCGGGTGTCCACGAGCGCGGGGCTTGTTGCTGCCTCGCGGTTTGCGTCCCAGCTGTGGTGTTTTCCAGGTGGACTGCATTGAGTTCTCCATCATCAGGTTGAGCAGGCTCTCCTCGCCCTGCAGGAGCTGAGTGCGAGGAGAAGACGAGAGGAGGTGAGAAAGAGAAAGAAGAGAGAGCCGAATCAGGTCACGTTCAAAGATTTTATGCAAATCGTTTATATCTGGAATGCTGCTTGTTGATCAAAACAATAATTTGCTCGCTCTCTGGGGTTTTGAAACCTCACATTCTTGCCGGTAATATTTTGGAACAAAAACTCCCCACCCACCATCACCACCACCACCGCCGCCACCACCACCACCTACCCACATTTCCAACAGCTCAACAGTGCAGGATGTGAGCAACTGACGTCACAAGAAGTTTTGTTGTCAAGCAAAAAAAACCCAAAACAACAATTAAATGACAAAGCTGACATTTTCTAACAGCAACACTGCGATGTTTAATCTCTTCCTCAGATGTTTCTCTTGAAAACTCTTATTTGCTCTGTTGTGGTGTAAAATTCAGCATCAAGCCCTTTGTAAAAACTCCTCAAGGATATCAGGTTTTCATATTAACATCCCGAACAACAACATTCTCGAACAATGGAGTTATATCATGCATTCTGGTTGGAGCCCCCTGCCAATCAATACACAAACAGAGCACATTCCCGAGGAGAACAGCGGGTCAGCCACAGTGCAGCTCCGCTCTGACCATCAAACTGATCAACCCACGAATGAGGGGTGAGCAAAACTCACACAGCCCAAAACTCCGCTGGCATAAAGATGAAACCGAAATAATAACAATTAAAAATAAAAGGTGTTTTTTGCGACATCTGACATAACTTTGGATGATTTTCAGTTTGGGAAATTGAAAATCACAACATGTAAGTTTTAAAACCAGTAAACCAGTAAGTGCAAATGGCCTTAAATCACTAATTTTCCCCAAAGGGCTTGTTTCACATGCTATTAAAGGAGAAAAAAAATTGTGTTGTCTTATACGTTTGACTCTGATAGCATCATAAACTTAAATTCCTAAAACGTAAACACTTCTGCCGACGCTAACGATCAGTGAAACACTTTGCGGAGGTGCTTTTGTGGACCGTTCGCTCAGGAGCTTTGAAGTCAGCTGGATCAATGAGCCTTGATTGGAAAGCAAGAGAGCTCACTCACATCTCCTTTGATCCTCGCGCAGGGAAACTCCGAATGAGCACAATTCACCAACTTTTTCTGACTGTCAGCGTCTCAAGATCCAAGCTAATACTTCGGCTCTCCCAGGAGTCCCATTTCTTTGGTGGAAACCACTTTAGAAACTGATGTTAATGTCACTTCAAGGACATTCTGGTAATATTGTGTATTTTTGTGATTGTCAACAAATCCTATGAAAAGACCAAAACCAAAACATCAAAGCGGATTTCTACATTTATTTCTAAAAAAAAGAAACAGTAGTGTGTGCATCAGAAATACAATGTCAATGTTTTTATATGAGGATCTTTTTTACATTTATGTACAAATATTTTTGTGGGGAGACAAATTTGTGAACGCTTCCATGCACATTCATTAATATTGAGACTGATCTGACTCCATACGAGTATTTCCAGCAAGAGGACGCTGTTTATGGGATCAATTCAAAATAAACTACAGTGCCCATGTTAATCACAGTGATGCAACAGTGTGGATCATTGATGCATTTTTATAATTTCTGGACAATAATGGAGCTCTGTAGCACAGAGGAATGAACTCTATCAGCCTTTGCTCACACAGGAGTCTTTCAGTTTGTTAGACGGATCAATTAATTGTTGGTTTTAGTATTTTCATTGGATTTGCTGACAGTAGGAAAAACACTGAATATCACCACACCAGACAGCATAAATCACACAGTACAATGTGTCCATGAGTTAATTCTGTCTTTTTTTGTAGTCAGTTGTGCTGCTGACCTTAATAGTGTCTTCTTACTTTGAGCCACCAACATGCACAGATTTACTCATTGGTGTTTTTCATCGTTGTACAAAACAGGCAGTATTATTGTAGTAGTTATTAAGTTTGTTTGAAACAGTTGACTTCTCCTAAAAACGTCCATCCTACACAATTCTCTGCTTTTGTGGCCATCGCTTTAGTCTGGATTTCAGCCCCGTCGCCCCTTTTTTTTGACTAGGAACTTCATACGTCTTTGGATGTCCGTCTCACTCACGCCTGTAGGAGGCTGTAGTTTCTTATTTGGCTCCTGGCATTGGTTTAGTCCACCAGTGAAGTGAACTGGGACTCAGTTCAAGAGGTGATGGATTATTTGACGCTGCTGCTCATTTCAGCTGTTTGAATTTTGCAATTTGTGCTGCTGTTCCCTGCCAAGAGCCAGACTGCAGCTCTGTCCAATCCTCCTACTCCCTTAACTAGTCTGATCCGTGCTGTCTGCACGTACCGACGCTCAAATTATGTTCAGCTTGCAGATCACTTAAGTGAAAATCCACATTTGGATTCAATCCATTGGCCTTTTATCGACGTAGCTATCAGAAGATTACAGTTAACTCAGAAATAGCATCACGTTGCAGACCTCCTGCTGCTGAAGCCCTACCTGGTCGGAGAGGAGGCTGCCGCTCTTGTCCCGATGTTGGGCGCCCAGAGCCCACTGGCTCAGCATGTCATCGGCGGTGATCTGAACCGACTGGGCGAGCCAGCTGTCGAACAAAGAGTTGTCCAATGGGAAGGACTTTGACAGACCTAAAGGAAGGGGGGCAGGGAGAGAGTAGGGTGGGAGGAAGAGATGGGTGATATCGAGACAGGGGAAAGGAAGAAGGAGAGGGAGAGAAAGACAAAGCAGACAGGTGAGGGGTGCTGCATATTTTTCAGAAATGAATACAATACAGAAGAGTTTGTGCTACAAGCATCAGTGGAGTTGAAGGGGATTGTCTATCAAATGAAGCCGAGAAGTAAAAGGCATAAATAAAGTAAGAGCATCAAGTCCTCTCAGAGCTGCAATGCAAGACTTCTGTGCCAAACCTTAAATCCTACAATTGTGTTTAACACAGGGTTAGCTTCGTCACTTCACTCCATTCAAAAGTGACACTTCATTTCAAAGATTAATGGTAATTGGGCTTTTTTTCTTTAAAAACTAGCGATGAAGCAACATTCACAATTTTCAAATGTTAAAGACAAACCACTCAATCTGGACAACTTTTCCCCAGTTTAACAATCCAAGTGCTAATCCTCAGTCTGAGCTGGAAGAATGCAACATCTCCAAACGAAGACAATCAAAAATGCAATGTAACATCTCAAAATTGGCATCATTCTCTCACATAGCGCCTGTAAATGTTAGTTTTTCCATTTTAGCCTCATCACAATTCTAAACGGGCAGAAGAAAAAAAACAACTTGACACAGTGACACTTACAGTGTGTGGCAGTAAACTCCAAATCCAAACACATTTCTGTTGTTTCATCAATAATGAACAGATAAACCCATTTTACAGCAGAAATCCTGTTTCCTGTCTCATTCCCAACACTGTGTGTGTGTGTGTGTGTATAATTAGGAGATTTTCATGGCTCCTTTTCTATCATTGTGGCCTGTGAAAGTGCTGCCAAAGCACTGTGTGTCTGTCTGTGGCATTTTACTCTTTCTTACTCTGACACACACACACACACACACACACACACACACACACACACACACACACACACACACACACACACACACACACACAGTGCACAATGCAGTGAATACAGTGAGGCTTAAGGAGAGAACAGAGAATTGGGGGGTTGGATCCACTAGCTCATGCACTTCTCTTCTGTTCCCACAGAGAACTAACACTCAGAGGTAGAAAAGCTGGGCTGCTTTGATAGCATTTCATTAAATCAGTGTCAGTATCCAGTATTGTCTTCCTGGTACCTTGTCCAATTCATTTAAGTTTGGCTTTAGGCAATTTTAAGTTACTAAAGTTATAAATAACTTCATAATTTAGAACTAAAAGTCATGTTTTTCCTGACAGATTACATGCTTGATATCTAGCTAAGTCACAACCTGAATGTCTTGCACATTGCTCATTGCTGACAAAGAATAGAGAGGAGATTAAAGAGATGCTTTACTCATTTGGACCCAAATCTGAAATGCAATGTAGGAACTGCAGCTGTCTCTGGAAATGTTCTAGAGTTGGAACCCCAGGAACCACTCTTATTTTGATGAATAACTGTAACACATAGAAACAACCGCAGAAACTGTGTGGAAGCTGCCAAGTCTAAAAAATTTCAGTCAGCACATCCACCATGTAGACAAAAAACAACCAAAGCCATTTCCTCTGATGAAAAAAACAAAAACAAAAAAACACCTTTAACTAAAAGAGTGCACTCAGCAGAGTGCAGATCTCCACCAGATGTGTCTGGAGACATGGGGGTGTAGCAGTTGTGGCACCTTCTGGCCGGTTAGGGGGGGTGTAGAGTCAGCCGTCAATGGTGGTTTACAGTTGGTTTTTCAAAAAGTTGTGAACCACCGCAACCATGAGAGATCCTTGCGCATACAGTCATAAAGGTGCACAAAAAAAAATACTCGGCTGATTGGTCCAGTAGTATTAGAGATCAGCTGCAGACATATACATACATGCACACACACAACAGATGCATGAGCCCCTCTAGGCTGATGCCTGGCAGAGATCATTTTAGACAAAAGTGTGTGCAAAAGAAAATGTTTGAAATCAAAATGATCTCAAAGTCTAGACGGTGTATCATCCAGTGAATGGAAAAATAATGAATGTAGTGTTTTTAATTGGCTAGAAACAAACATTAACCTTTGCATAAGAACAGTGTCATATCCTCTTTGGGGAACAACTGCATCTTACCAACCTACAGTAGCACGTAAATTCGACAAACACACGATGAAAAATGCCGCCACGCGTGTGCACATTTTTCTGCTCTGAGCTCCTTTCTCTCTTTTCTTGTCTCTGTCTTTCCAGCCTCCCCGTAAATCTTCAGTGCCTATAATGATCTGCCAAGCAGGACGGCAGGAGGTGCTGTTAGGGTGGCTTTCACACCAGCTATCTCACACACACAGACACACACACACACACACACCCCGAGCCGGTCGTTTCCATGACGCAGCATGTCTCTGCAGGAGTCGAGAAAGCTCTGAGGGAGGGAATAGGTGACAGAGGGAAAAAAAGAGGCAGTGAAGAAGTGTGCAGAAGACAGGAAGGGATGATAGAGGGAAGGCGAGAGTAGAGTTCAGATGAAGAGGAAGAGGAAGGTGGGAGGGACGACGAAAACACGCCACTCTGTCGTCTGCAGCTCTGTTCAAATTCTCTCACATAGGGTCCATCCAGACATTATTTTTGCTGTACTACAGCTGTCAAATACAGAAGCAAGACTAAGAGTCTATAGCCAAGCTCGCTGCTCTGTGAGGCTGCACTGACACAGCAGTAGTATGAGCTAAATGCTAACATGAGCATGCTAACATGCTCACAATGTCAATGCATGCTGATGTTTAGCAGGTATAATGTTTGCCATATTCACAGTCAAGTTAGCTTGTTAGCATGCTAAAATTTGCTAATTAGCACTAAACAGGAGGAAAATGTTAGTTTTTATGGAATTACTCTATGTATTTAGCACCATTTAAATGAAAATACATAGCAGAAATAATACTCTAATACCAGAAATGAGTAGAAATTGCAGCTTTCTTTCAAGCTTAAATATGCTGCAGGAAATAACATTTAAATCCAGAGGAAGCCCACTGACAGTGGACCTGTGTCTTTTAAACCACATGACACCACTGACTCCTCCTCCTCCTGCAGCTAACATGTTGAACTAACGGGATATTGTCGGCTAATGCTGTGTATCAGAAGGTGATGGTGCCGTTAAAGCCATCTCAAGCCCCAGTTCAAGGCTGAGTCACGAGACAACAGCAGTTCGGGGTGCAGTTGTCCTCGGTTGCAGTGTGCACCGCTCTCACAGCGACAAAAGGCCCAGGATGGCGTAAAAGAACAGCTGATATTGTAGCAGCGAACAATGATTTGCTAGCCAGCGCTACTAAGGCTGTGCAGGGTAAGGAATGTGCTAGCAGGACAGGGCCAAGACCAGGCCTGTACATGACAGAGACTGTGTGTGTGTGTGTGTTGCTCGGTTTAAAGCCCTCACTACAGTCTGATGATTGTTCTCGGGTGCCAGCCGTCTGCCTGGAAACTCCACCAGAAACCCAGAGATAGAAACACAGAAACTGAAAGAGCATAAAGGTGCAGGAGGAGCAAGAGAGCGATCAAACGACCCATCAGAGCGACGAAGGCGAGACGAGACGTGCGGCAGGCAGAAACAGAGCAAAAATACCTGAATAAAGGAGCGAAATCACATAATAGGACACAATAATGGCAGCCAGAATAAAAAGCTCAGCATGAATCAACAGAAATGAACCTGTCAGAGCTGTTCTCTACAACAAAAGAGACGTTTTACTTTTCTGTCTCTTACCATATTGTGTGAAAATGAGCTCGCACTATTTCTAAGCTGTAATTTGGCCTCATTATTTTTTTTGAATACCTGCATGAATTCAGGTTTTTCCTGCTTCAACACGATGCTAAAGGAAAAATCCCTATACACCTTAAAAGGGTTAAAAAACATACAGAATTGAATGAAATGAATTTTCGAGCCTGTTGTGCTTTTGATCAGAAAGAAAGAGGGCTGGCATCTTTGTAGAGATGCTATCCCACACTGAAATTCAACAATACAGAGAGAAAGCCACCATGCAGGACACACAGATGCCTCAGTAACTATAGCCTGAAACAGCAGCAGACACTGCAGCCAAGACTTACAGGCACCTTTCTCACTTGTTAGAAACGGTAACAGCTCAAGGCTCTTTTGCTTTTACTAGCTGTGCTTCCATCAATGTATTTTTATACGTATTTTGAAGAATTGCATTCGAAAAAAGCAACATCCTTAATTTTGCAAAAAGTTTTGACGATCACTTGAGGTGGTTTTTTGGTTTTACACAAAAAAGTTAACATGCTGAATGGGGAATGGAGAGGCTGTCGTCAGAAGCCGAAGAAGAAGAAGAAGAAGAAGGCGAAGACAACAACGACCAGTACCACCAGCACGAAAAAGAAGACGACGAAGAAGAAGTCAAACAAGAAGAAGAAGAAGAAGAAGAAGAAGAAGGAGTGGCCTCATAGCTCCACATAGATCTTGTCATCTTGTTGCACCCTCTTCTTCTGCAATAACATAGTGGTTTTCCGACTGGAGAATTGGTGCCACCCACTGCTTAGCTTAATGAACCAACTTCTAATAATTGCATGAAGGTAATGGATGGAAGCAAGAATTCATCCATGTTTTTTTTTTCTTCTTGAAATTCAGTTAAAATTCACAATAAACTTGGATGGAAACCCAGCTACTGTCTCCATCAGGCCAGGCACAAAAAGGGAGTCACAAAAAAAAACCTGAACCTGGCTCAACTTCTGCCACAACGCAGCCCAACATCCAATCAAATGTGTGCAACAGTTAGGTTACACTGCATTGTGAAAAGTTAAGTTGATTTTTATTACATCATAAATCTTTGGTACCTTCACAAAGCCGGCACCTGGTTTTGACCTCTCTCGTTGTAACCCAGCAGGGCTCGAAGGGCATTTTCTTTGGTTGGAGGTGTCATCAGTGGACACAGACCAAATTTACTTTGCAGGTGATTTGTTTACTTCCCTCGCGGGTATTATTTCAACCACGCACGTGACTGCTGATGCATAAACATGCTGGAATGTCCTTGAGTATTGTTTGTCATTTTCCAAAGTGGAAAATAAACAAAGGCTGTTCAGGAAATCTCATTTCTGTTAGATGAGCCACTGAAATCAGTTACTGTACTGAATAAACTCTGAGCAGGCGGCACTGTCAGAATTACGTTACATTTAAATTATACAATGGCTAGCTTACAAAAGGCTGTACGTCAGGTTTCCATCATCCAAAATCTCTTCATAGTCCGCCAGTGAAGTCTTTGTGGATGTTTTCCAGTCAATGTAAATTTGTCTAACAACACTCCAACATGCAGATTAGATTGGATCGTAATTAGATTGGATTGCTATGGATCTCAGTGTTAAGGATGAAGCTCCTCTGTGCCTATGAAGGTGACACCAGAAAGATTTTAAAACAGTCTCCCTTTTCCAAATCACCACTGGCATATGGGCGCCGCTAATAAACAGTGGGGATAGGGGACAGTACATCTGAGAAGGAGTTCTGGTACATATCTGTCTTCTTGATCCCAGAACACTAAGAGGAAGACAAAGCCCTGGGAGTCAGGACCAGACCCGACAGAGAACAGATGGCCTGACACACAAACACACACACTGAGACTGTGAGATATGAACACATACGGCATGCAAAAACAAACACACAGATGACACACTGAGACAGGAACGATATATATGTGTGTGTCTGTGTGTGTGTGTGTGTATATATATAAAACACTGGCAAAGGAAAGCATAGACACACGCGCAAATGCAGACAAACGATACGGTTGCACACAACAAAAGTACACCACATACACAGAAGGGCTTGTTTGTCATGGAAACACAATGTGAGGGATGATTTCCCAGCGTCTATTCAACACCAAGTTGCAGTCCCTATTCCTCATCAGTCAGATGGAGAGGCCGAGACAGCAAGAGAGGAAGAAAGACAGAAAGATAAACAGAAAGAAGGAGTGCTAAAACACAGAGGGGGAAAAAAAAGAGACAGATTCACGGTGAAGAGCAGGAAAACTGAAAGAGATAAATAGAGGAGGGAGATAATATCAGAGCAGGAAGCAAGCGAGGCAGAGCCAAACTGCTCTCCTGTCCTGTGTTATCGTCCCTCTGTTTATTGATCAAATTCACTCCGACAGGAAAATACTGTTGGCTCGGCGACCCTCTGCTCTAGTTGAATAAGGAAATGAGAGAAAGTCCTGCGTCATCGCTGATAGTCGCTGTGTGAGTGGGCGAAAAGCTTGAATCATCTCGGCCAGATTGAATCTCGACTGTACTGAAGGATACAAAGGCACAAATGATGATGGACAGTCTGTACTGTACATACTGTGCTTGTACTGTATATGTAGTAAAAGATTAACTTGATCGGACCTTTAATGACTGACACTGATTTATAAATATTCAAAGTGTTCCGTCTCCTCCAAATTAAAAGAATTCAGTATTTCCTTGAGGACATGAGACCCTCTGAAGCTCACATCACAGTGCAAAGCAACAGTCTCCCATTACACCCATTATAATGACATTTTTCAAATTTAGACTCTCTTTAAAAGGAAATTCAAATTATGGGGCTCTTATTTTTGTGGTTTTCACCATCCTTCCTGTTGGAAGGACAAACTACTGCACAGTGAACAGTGACATGGTGATTAGCAGGTCACGAGACATCTAGGTTAAAACTATGCTCTATTAGGTTTAATAGAGAAAGGTGTTAAAATGTGTAGGTTACATACAGACCAGTTTTTCAGCAACTATATTTCAGTGTGAAGCAGGTCCTTATTCTGTAATGTGCACTATTTCACTTTTCAGTTAAACTTCAGACCAGTTTTAACTCAAACATCGAGACACCTTTTGACCTTAAAATCACTGCTTACTGGGGCGTTTAACTGTACTGGAAGTGAGAACGAAAGTCAGTTGAACAGTTGCTTAAAATGCTCTGCTGGACTGTTGCTGCATCTCTATATCACAGCAATACGTTTTTTTGGGGGGGCAAAAATAATTCACATGAGATTCGTGATTTTTTTATTCTGATCAATTCAGAAATCCCAAAAATTGCCTCATGTATGTCGTTCATAACATTCTGAACGGAAAGGGTATAAAAGCACAGCGCAGCACGCAGCGCCAGAGTTATCTGGAACTCACCTGCAATAAAAGCAATCGTCTAATAACTCAATAACCAGCTCTGTGTGAATACTTTGCACGCTATCTTCCAGAGACTAACATCAGCAAAGTAGAACACCAAAGCACAGCACTCGCAGACGAGCTGGCCAGCCCACACTCACTTCACCGCATCCAGCCAACGCTGATCAGCTGACCAGAAAAACAAAGCGAAAAAAGAAAAACCTGCTCCTGCAGAGCACTGTGGATAACGGCGGGTATTTCCCACAGCTCAAGACGAAACGTTAGTGACTGCAGCTCGGTGCACTGATTTTTTTTCCCTTAACACATACACACAAAATGCATCTAACCAGTCATGTTGGCCAGTAATTTGCTTCTATTTCTTTATTCTTACACAGGCAAGTGAGTGGAGTAAGAGCCTGAAAATGGCGCCCCCTTTTCGGAATCAAATTGTGAGATCCCTCCTTGTAATAGTCAAGCTAAGAAAGGTGGCGTACCTGCCGCTACTTCATGCAGGAGATTCAGGCTGACAAATGCTCCGCATACGAGCCCGTTTCTCAAAACTCCAAAGAGCCAAAACTTCAAACTCCTACAAGTGGAAACCGAATCTTTGCAGCTGCACGGCTGGATTTTATGTCACAGAAATGTCCACAATAGAGTGAGGTTAAGCTTAGCTGTATATAATTCCAACCAAAATGCTCTAATCCCACAAAGGCAGGAGCCCGTTTCTTTATCGAGAGAGCAGCTCCAGGTTTCATCCTTTGATGACAGCATGAAGTCTTTGTCGGGTGGTTTTTGTAGCTTTGAGCAACGTTCTGTCATGTTCGTTTTTCTGAGATCACAGGAAGGAATGGAGCTCCTCATAATTTACATGTCGCTTAGCGCCGCTGCCAGTGTGCCAGTATGTCCTGTTTATGCATTTGCGATGCCTTTCATGTGTCTTATGCGTTGCGTGCTGATGTTTGTCTTCTAGCACGCTGCAGGACTCCGATGACTTGACCTCTGACCTCTCTTTGAGAAGGGCAGGGGGTAAGAGATGTGAATTTAGCTTTCAGGGTCTGTAAAGTAGCAAAACACTGTGATTATCCATCAAGTAGTTGAACTGCTTCTTCTACTCCTGCACATGAAAAGGAGGATAAATGATATTAGAGAGTTAGTCATCAGAACTCCTTTTCATTTAGGCGCTCAGATATTAATCATGTACAGTAATTGTCTGTGCAGCCCACAGCTTTTTACAGAACATCATTGCAGGAATATTCGCAACTTATTAGATCTGGGTAGGTATAAACAAGGATTATGCAAGGCTACAAATCCACCCACTTCATGTCCTACATATAGAAGCTATTCACAGCGGAGGAGCTCTTTTTTAGAGGAAGCCTGAAGATATGGAGGACTTTGTTTTCCATTTTATTCGCCCACACAAACATACAGTATATCACAAATTGAGCGTTTCTTTCCCTTTCTTTCCTTGTTTGAATGTTAATAGTTTATTTTCTTATACAATAACAAAACTTTTACTTTTGATTTACTTTTTTTTTTTTAACTCTTAGTTTCATTGGCAACACTTAAATACTTTAAGTCCCAATATTTAGCATTTAGCACTTAGCATTGTGTATTTTAAACCATTTGTAAAATGTTTAAATAACGGCTTATAAATGCTCATATCAAATCTCAATTTTTTCTAACAAATATGATAATTTTCTCAAATAACAGTGTCACTATTTGGACAAAAAGTCCAAAAGTCACTCCACTGAAGCCTATGATTCAATATTTTTAGTGCAAAGGATCCCGTCTGCATGTTGCTGACCCTGCGGTTTCCTGCTACCCTTCATTTGATCTTTATTCTATCAGTCATTTAACATGTGCGGTTGTTGCCTTCTTTAGAACGGCTTTGAGTGGTTGTGTTATTTTGAAGGGAAGCCTTTCCAAAATAAAAGCCTGAGAGCCATAACCTGAAAGAGAGGGAAACACCGTGTTTGATCCTGACAGCGCGCTCTGGTTCTGCCACGACCGACAGCACCAGCCCTCATCAAACTGTCACAGCTCCACTGCCCCATGAAGCAGCCGCAGCTGAAAAAATAAACCCAGTATGTTTGCGGGATGTCGGGAAATACGACATTACGATGGCTGCCGACACATCCGAGGGTGGCAACTTTCAAAACAAGCCTGTCTACACATCAGTGGATGCAGATGGAGAGGTAAACAGACGGACATGAGCAGAGGGATGGATATTCAATTTAAAACCTGAAGCTCCCATGTTTATGAATAGAGAAGCTTTGGCGTCTGCACCCCTGATTTAACACATCAGTCAACACATTTCCACCCTCGCTAACATGAATCTGGATAATTTCCTGAGAAAATCGAGCTCTCAGCCACAAAAAACAGTTCTGCGTAGATTTCTCCAGGCCAAACATGTCACTTCTGCTCAGTGGCAAATAAAAAAAATAAACCTCTCTCACTGCTTCGAGACGGACAAACTGCTTCAGAGCACAATATCTTTTAGACTTTTACAAGGACGTCTGCGCACTGAAATGTTAATTTGCACCCCGATAGTCAGGCAGGTGGCTTGTCTCGTGTTGATGACTTAAAAGCTACAGATTCAATCACCACAGCCGCGAGCGCGCGTCCATCAATAGTCTATCTGGTGTCCTGGAGCGAGACACTGAGCCTTTATCTCCTCGTTCACTTCCAGTCGCTGCAGTTACGAGCGCCAGCCAGATGCCTGTGAATTGTCAAAGTTACGTACGTTTATCTGCGTGCTCAGTTTCCATTTAGTGTTTGTCTTGTGAGCATCATACAGTGTGCAGCTGTAACGCTGGGCAGTGGGGAGTGGATCACCTTCCAGCAGGACAGACAGCCATTATCATCTGTCCTCATCTCCCTAATGATGAGGATTGGCAGTGACAGGCCTCTCTCCCTTATTCTACCAGTGTCGCTCTCCCAATGGCTCATTAATGACAAACACTGACGCTGACAGAGCTTCTCTCTCTCGCTTTTCAGCTTCACCATCATGTCTATGCCTGCCTTCTCCACCTATTATTTATATTTGGATTATGGATCAAAATTCTTTCCATTTAGACAAAACTCAGGGCAGGGAGGCGTTTAGTAAAACTTTGTTTTACAAAAATGAGACTTTAGGATTGGGCTACGTGAGGAATGTGATTGATTGACATGTTAATCTGGATTTATCAACGTCAGGTCGACGTTAAGGGTTAACAGGGGTCTCGCCATAGATATCAAGACCAGGTGGATGTAGGTACCGAACATGATCAGGCAGTGATTTGCTTTTATTATATTCCCCAGATAACTGTGTTGACATTCCTCAGAGGATGCAAAGGTTTTGTCGAGCAGGAGCTTCGCAGTGGAAATGGCTCTGCAAGACGTGTGTTACTGAAAATGAGAAGACAACTGGGCCAATTTTCAACTTTCAGCTTCATGTGGTGCTCAGTCTCCCCCGGCAACAGAAACACTAAAGCACTAAATACTACAGTACCCATGAGCCTCGTCAGCTGCTGCACCCACAGGGCCGGGTGATTATTTTCATTTTCAAAAAAGCCCACTAATTGTTAAGTCCATAAAATGTCAGAATATAAAGATGTGACCACCATAAGTCCCTACAGCCAAGACTAGCTTCAGAGCTTCAGTTTACAATCGAATAAAAAGGAAAAAACCTGCACTCTTCATGTTGGACAGGTGGGAAGCGTCTCATGTTCGGCATCTTTTACTTCATAAATGACTAAAGCCATTAAAACAATTCTTGTCTGAAATTTTCTGCTGATCAGTTCATGTTTTCTCCCTCATGTGTCATATTTGATTGTGGTTAAGTCAACCTGAGACTGTGTAGAGCACTAAGCTTTTAATCTGCCTGTTTGTAGGATAGTTTACTGTTTAGACTCCCAACCAGAGGACGAAAGTCCTGGAGCTCAGTATGATTGTACCTGATGTTAAACCTCTGTGAAGGCCATTCTCCAGTTCCACAGGCTAAAACCATGTGATTTATTGATTACAGGAAAGCTGAGAGGAGGTCTGTCTGATTTACAGGGATGGCGTTTTTATAATATCCACTTTTGCTGCATCTCTCGCCCTCACTTTTCTTGTGCTCGCCTCTCTGTGAGTGACGCTGCACTGCCAACTTGATTGATGCATCAGATCAGACCTGCGGGGCTGAGCTGCAGTCAACTCCTATTAAAGATTTTACCGCCGCACCTGACACCTGATCTACGCCGAGCAAATGGATGACAACACCGATGATGGAGGAGTGACGTCTGCAGAAAAAGAAAAGACAGCACGGCAGCGTGGAAAAGAAGCTGACCACAGGAGAATCAAGCTGTTTTTTTGTTAAAGGCTGCAGCACTCCTGCTGCATTAATAATTTACTTAATACTTCAACACATGAAGTCTTTTATCAGGTCAAAATGAAGCAATATTACCCTCAGATTTCCAACTTTGAGAATGTCTTGCTTGTTTTGTTATTGCATTTTGCCCAAAACGCTGCCGCAAATAAATTATTGATGCATCAAGGCTACAAATGTGCTGCAAGCCATTTGTCAGCGGGGTCTTTCATATGGTCACACAAACACATGCACATGTGGCATACATTCAGCCAATGAGGTGCATTTGATCAGTTTGGAAAGACTGCAAACACTGCAGGGTGCACACACACACACACACACACACACACACACACACACACACACACACACACACACACACACACACACACACACACACACACACACACACACACACACAATGTACCTAGCTCTTTTAGCAGGGAGCCGTTCTCTGACTTCAATCTCTCCTTTTTCTTCTCAGGACTACTCTTCCTCCTCTCCTTCCCTTTCTCCTTCACTCCATTCTGCTTCCTCTTTTCTCCCTTCTGGGCTTTCTCTGCAGGGAGACACAGAAGGGATTCAGTTGATTTATTCAATTTAAGCTTGATTTAGTTGGAAAGTGTCACTGAGCCTGGGGAACTTCTTCCTTTCAGGCGGAATTTGAGTGAGAAAGAGTACAAGTGACATTAAAGAGAGAGAAATGTGCAAAAAAAAAGATCCATACCAATCAATTATTGAAAGTTTTTCAGATGATTTGTTGACATTGTAGGAATTTGTTTTACTTGCTATGACTCACCTGATGAAAACACATCTAAATGTAATTTTAGCTTTGCATGATAGTCAAAATGTGTTTGACATTTGGATGCACCCAGAGTGAATAAGCCAGAGGGAGAAATAAAGGAAGGAAAAATGAGGAAAAACAGCAGAGAAAAGTATCTGATGAACTTGAATTTTAAGGCCTGAAGAAGCCACACATTAAAGACACACCCACTGACTGGGTTGGATTGTGTTATCGCCCCCCTGAGTTTCATGTTTTGGAACACGGTGAGCTGGTCGAGAGGTGTTTTTACAGGACGTCATCCAGCCGAAGTGATTCCATACGGCTGGTAAAGGTTGTCAGACAGTTTATGGTTGCAGAATAGGAAACGTGTCGCTGACCAAATGTGACTCACCTCCTGATGAGGTTTGTCGATAGAGCCGTAGTTCTCCTTCAGCGGCTCATTTACTCTTCTGCTCCACCCAGATAAAGCCTAAAAGCCCTGATGCATGTTAATTCTTCTTCTAAAGGTGGTTTAGTATTCTAGTTTCAGGGTGAGGCTGTCAAATTCAAGACCCACGTGGCTTCGGTGAATGATACCTCAGGTAACCTCAGAGTTAACACAAGAAAGGACAGCCTAGTCATTATCTGTGCGTGTGTGTGTGTGTGTGTGTGTGTTGCATCTTCTTATATCTCTCTAAGTAAAAATCAAACAGTCCAATCTACCTGTCAGAATTCTTGAAAAGCAAAACAACACAACCGCAACAGATCAGATACTGGGACCACACACATACTGTATGTATATACGCAAACACATTACACACATACACACTGTATGACGAGTAACAGAGCCCTGCAGAGCGCCTCCCTGCTGCGAGCTGTCCTCTCGCTCCGGGGGACGTCGCTCTCTCCCTCCAGCTGAGAGTGTGGCAGGTAACACACCAAGCACTGATATGTACACACCATCAAAGACCAAACAACAGCACCATAATGCATTCCGGTGCACAAGCAGGGCTGAACCAAATGTCACTTTTTTTCCATATAAAGCTTATACTGAGGTTTGCGAATGAAGCCTGTCATCATATTTTATGACGTCAGGAATATAACTTTGACAACATAAATACATGTTGGGCAGCAGGCTAATCCAATACAAAAATAATGGGAAAGTAATGATGACATAATAAACGCACCCTTATGCTGCTAAACGTCCCAGTAATACAGGTGTGTGCCTCCCTTTTCTGTCCATCGAATGATCGATCTCTACAGTCAAAACCGTGATTATTTCAGACGTGATCTCAACTGAAACAAGAATCATTGATTGTCGGGCTCTGCATTTAGCACACAAACACACGCACGCGGAACACACACGAAGACGCACAGCATGTAAGGAAAGGATGCAGTCACACTCCGCTGACTCTCACATATACAGCACAGCGATGATCTCTCTCCGTCGCTCATTCTATGACATGGGAAGCCCTTATTGTTGGGATGTCTTGTTGTTACAGGCTCCTGCTGTTTACACAAACACAGAGTCCTGACTGCATGGCTCACTAACTCTCCTGCTGCTGTGCACCGTGTTTATATACTGCATGTGTGTGTGTGTGTGTGTGTGCACACTGGTACGGCAGGTGGCACCTGCAGGTTCATTACAGCTACACTGGAGTTTAGAAAAGCTGATTTTATTCGTTTATGTGTGAGTGTGTATCGCTCAGCAGTCACTGTAGGGTGAAATAGTCGACATGGATGATATGACAGCTGCAGCAAGTTTATCACTAAGTGTCAGAAAAAAAACAGTATACATAGAGTTCCTCACTTTCAGATTTTTCTGAAAAATATGTCTGAAATTAATCCCGCTGTTCAAAATAAGGGTGATATTAGATTATATATATCCACATCGCAAAAATAAGCAATGTGGAAATTACATTACAGAAGTACCATTTGTTTTTAATTACCCTGATGTGCTGTATAATAAGCAGCTCTTTTGCATGCAGCTCCCTTTTCTTCTCCTTTCTTTGTACTAGTGGAGGCAGCTGTCCTCACCACCACATGACCCCGTCTGCAGCAGGAAAAGAAAAAAAGCTGTAGAAACTTTAATTCTCTGAGAAAAATGTATTAAAAACAAGTTTCCTCATTAAAAAAAAGTCTTTATCAGTGAAAATCTGTAAGCAAGACTACAGCCACGCTAAATGCTGACACATCTCAGTGCAGCATGTTAGCATGCAAACATTCGGTAATTAGCACTAACACGAGCTATGGCTGAGGCCGTTGTCATTAATTTTTGCAGCCGTTTGATCGTGAACCAAAGTGCTGGACAAATTAAAAAATTTGATGCGATGATGGTGCTGGATGAAAAAATCTGAAGATATCAGTTATTCCAGTTCTGTGTGAGAGTTTATTGTCTGTACCTTGTTTCAAGCCAATCTATCTGATATTTGCTGAGACATTTCACACAAAATCACAAATTCCAGCCTCACGGTGGTGCAAAAGATCACCAACGCCAGCGGGATTTATCCTGTGGCAGCATTAGTGCCTGCATAAAATTTCATCTGAATACCTCGCAGTATGGACCAAAGTGATGGGCCAGCGGACGGACAGACATTGCCGTCCATACATCTGTGCTGCTAGAATGTCTTAAATAAATCGCTTTAAAGGGAAACCTTTCAAATTTTCAAACATCTTATGCTCATTACGATGTGGTTAGTATATGCAAATTTAACTTCTCGCCCTGTTGCTGGCACTCATAGCTCCCTTCTCATTTGCCCCCCATAGGGCAGCTGTTCAAACGGCAGATTCTTGTGCATTTTTGGGGCACAAAGAGTAAAGAAGCCAGATTTCCCCCGCTCGGATCAAGAGAGGCTCGGCTCACAACATGAAACTCTGATCGAATTGTCAAACTAGGCAGTGCTAATCAAATATGAATCAAGACTCTGTTACTGCATTGCATCACCTCAAATGTTTTCAGAAACATATTTCAGTGCACTGTTTAGATGTAATATGAAAAACTTTGTGCAGTGCATTCTGGTTGTAGCAGGTTTTCTACTTCCTCTCTCCTTCCTCTCTGTTCTCTCTGGTCATGTAGCACAAATTTCAAATATATTTGTGTCTTTGTACTGCAGAGACAAACCAGTTTCATGAAAGACTTTGGTTTCACATAGTAGCTATTCTGTGGCGTACAGTATAGCTAGAGTGTGGGTTAGGGTGTGTGTGTGTGTATGTGTGTGTGTTGGTCAGTACAATACATGCCTACACTGTGTGTGTGGCTGTCATAGCCAGCAGTAGGCTGTCCTCATGCTTGCTTTAGCATGGAGGAGCAGGACATGCATGAATGGAGCTGAGAGAGACCAGAGAGAGATTTCACACTGAGACGACCCTCTGTGCGTGTGTGTGGGTGTGTGCGTATGTGTGTGTGTGTGTGTGTGTGTGTGAGACAGAGAGAGAGCGAAGAAGAACTGAGACAGTACAGTTCACTAGGAGTACAGTACTTAATGTCTGGAAAGAAAGAAAAGGACAGGAAAGGGGGCCGAAGAATTTTCCATTTCTGTTTGGGGATATTCATGTTTTCAAAGGGCTCGCAGAGTTTCATGCTGTACCTCCTTCTCAGAGTTGAAATGTAAGGTGAAGTGGAAGAAAAACCGATGTGGGGACGTTATGGAAACTGACAGCATGAATACCGATTGGGAAGATGAAATGGGATGGAATGAGGTGTTAAAATTGTGGGGGTTTTGTTTCCAGGTCCATGCCGGATCATTGGCTGGGTGAGGAGGGTGCTCGGTAAAGTCTTCCTGTGAAAAGTTACGTGGAGTGAAAGCTGCAGTTGTTTCCAAAGTTATGAAAGTGAGAAACATGCACTGAAGGCAGCCGTGGCAACAACAGATGTGACGCTAAAACAGGAAGAACAGCGCAATTTAGTAGAAAGTGAGGAAACGTAGCACAAGTAGCATTTTTCTTCACGTTCGTTACAAATACAAATGGCTGAATTTTCTTCTGTCCAGAAAATCCTAAAATAGAGATATTGGCTATAATAGAGAATCAGTTTTATCTGGCCATGACAGAATCATGAGAGTTCTGGCAAGAAGTGAACTGCTCATCTTGAATCTCGAAAATCTGATTTTATTTAAGTCCAGGATTCGCCTCTGGTTCACCTGCAGAAGAGACCTGCAGCTTGTCCAGCGAGACGGTGCTGCTGATACCATCCCTTTACATCAAATCTTGAACAATGAAGCAGTTAAGTTTACAGCGTTCTGGTTGATGTGCCCTTGTCAGAGACCTAATCAATAGACACATGGAGGCTGGATTGCCAGGATAGCAACTATAACCCTTTCTGACAGAGGGAACTTGTCCACGCACCCAGAAACCCTTTTAGGAACTTGGAAACCTTTTTCTGTGCATTTCAAGCGGAGGAAACCGGGTCTAAATTTAGTTCCTGGGCTGTAGTTCTGGCGTCTTCAGTCTCTTTTCTCTGCCGACACTTTTCCTTTTCAACATTCATTCAAACGTCAGTGGTGCAACAGTACACCAAGAACAACACGATGACTGTCTTTGTGTGCAAACAAAGCCTTCGCTTTTTGGTCTGCTGTATTAAATATTTACTGTTCTTCACATGTGGTGCAAACAGCAACAAAAATAGACTTTTAAGTTCTTGATTTAGGGCCTGAAAGTACGAACCAGTGTCTGAACAAAGGTTTGTGTTCTGTTACATTGCAAACATTTCACCAAGTGAGTTTTGCTTTAAAGAACTAAAATTAAACACATTAAAGAACTACTAAAGAACTTTACATGACACACCTGCTTCCTGTCTTCATCACCACACTATACTTGCAGCTGATTGGTTTGTAGACAGGTGTGCATCTGACGTCAACATGGTTCCAATTAAATTAAATTCCTCTCACTTGCATCCTCTGGTTTTCTGGACTGTTTTTAAAGTTGACGAAGCAAATATCAATTAAACATCTGCTCTCGTCTGCCCAAAATGCTTCTGTGGCTCATTCTAGTTTGTTGCTGGTGCTGGTCAAGAGCATAAAAAAAACTGATGTCTGATGTCTTAGTTAGTCTTTTTAGTTCCTTGGGCACTTTTGCACCGGCTACTAATTGATTGAAAAGGGTCACTGCAGGGCAATTTGAACCCTTGCTGTCAGAGTTTAAAGGTGCATTCACATTTCACAGAGGCTCAGCTTGTAGTCCGGTGCTGTGATGTCGTACTAAACAGTGACGAAACATGCTCGATTATATGAGTCCAACATCAGTGTTTCTATTGGCCAGTCGCGTACAGTCACATGGTCAAAGTTGACCAAACATTAATTCTTAGCTGCGCACAGACACAGAAAACAAATGCTTGCAGTCGTCAATAGAAGTGAACGAGTAACGGAGTGAATATTTGTAGGATATAGGATGAGTGTAATATGACTGTACTGTGATGCTCAAATGAAAATCTGGCAGGTGGAATCAGCGTGAAGGAGTGCTGTATGACTGAATAAAACTTTTTTTTTATAGAGGATTTGTAAAAGAGTGCAGGTACCTGACATTTCTCCCCCTTTTTCCAATTTATTTTATGGCTGTTGCTGAAATTGCGGAGGCCATTAACGCCAGGGGATCTTTGAGGGAGCTCCCAGAGGGACCGCTTCTTCACACAGCTCCCAAATTGTAATTTCTTTCTTGTTTTGTTTTGACAGGAGGGACCATCTTATCCTCTGATCTCCCGGGGACCATTTTTCCACATTTTCCACCTTTTTTTTTTTTTTTTTGTCTAATCTGATCTTGCTCTTTTATATGTTCTACAGCTTGGAAAACTAGTCTTTGGGTTTTCAAGGACGCCTGCAGGCTCTGCTCAAAAGTGTGGAAGCTTTCCCCCTGCAGTTTGTAATCTCAGCACAAATCCAACTATCAGCAGTGGAAACCTTTTTAAACACTTTTTATGTCAGGTCTGTGCTTTTCTCCCCCCTCTTTTGTCTTTATATTCTGCTATTGCTTTTCTCTCCATCTCTGCAATATTATCCTTCCCTCCACACCCCCTTCCCTCTCTTGTTTAGAAGGTGCAACAGCACCAGGGGATTCGTCTTTTTGAAGTGTGTGATTAATTTCCCCTCTTTCTAGGTGCACTGAACTGCAGCGTGAGTCTCTGTGTGTGTAGCCACTGTGTCCCATTTCTTACCTGAGCTCATTAGTGCAATGTGAGGAAGTTTTTTTTGTTTTTTTTACTGTCTTTTCCTCCCTCTCTCCACCCTTTCTTCTGTCCTTTCACGCTCTCCTCCTCCCTCTGTCTTTCATGGTCGCTCCTGTTTCTCTCTCTCTCTTTCTTTCATCCTATTACCTTCTTGTCCCTTTCCATCCTCCTCTTCCTCTATCCTTATTTTCTCTGTCTTCCTCACGCTTTTACACACATACACACACGCAAACACACACTTGCTGAGAACAGATCAGAGAGGCCAATACTAACCACTGTCAGCTTGTCACAGTTCGGTTTGAGCCAGAATGTAAATGTAGTGCACTTCCTGCATAACAATAATACTGTGTGTGTGTGTGTGTCTCTGCACGCTCTCAAGAAAAAGTCCTACCTGCAGCACAGAATGTAACTGAACCTGCATTTTTTTATGTGCATCAATATGTTTCCTCCGAAGAAGAAAAAGAACGTCTGCAGAACACGGTGCTGCAACACAGCTTCAGCTCCATACATGTGTGTATGAGTAGATTAGAGTGGCTGTCGCCCTGCATTAAAAACAAACCAGGGCCAAATAGACTAACCACAAAACCTGGTTTCACCATCAGGCTGCAAGTGATAGCGACAAAGGGGAAATCCTGGTGTCTTAAGTTCCGGAGAGAAGGTTTATACTGTACGATACGAGTTCCTGTAGAGCCAAAGCGACTCTGTGTCTTCCTTTAAGTCAGTCATGTTTTTACCAATAAAAGAAATAAAAACCTTGGTTTTGCCCAAGAATTTTAGTTTTTAGAAATGTGACTGCAACTGATATCTGAATTCTGTTGAAGTGCCCTTGATGAAGTCAGTGCGTTTATATTCTATAACTCTTCTTCATACCTTCCACATGTGATTTTTCAAAGGCGCCAGATGCTCGAAGGTTGACAGCGTTGGCTTGTCCACCACTTTTGTCCAGACTAAAATATCTCAACGACGGCTGGGTGGTTTGCCGTGAAACAGCGATATTCATGGTTCCCAGAAGATGAATCTTCTTGAATGAATTATGACTTCACTGACTTTTCCTCTAGCATGTGTCAACAACTGCAGGATGGATTGTAATAACTCTGATGATCCCTCATCTTTTCGTCTAGTGCCATCATCACGTTCAAACTTCGCTTTATGACCAAATACCTGCCAATAATAAGTGCTAATACCATTTCTATTAGCCTCAGTGTACTTTGTGCTTAGTGGTAATTAGCAAACAATGGCATAACACTCTAAACTAAAACAGCAAAGAGGTAAATGTTATACCTGCTAAGCATCTGCATGCTAGCAATGTCATTGTGAGCATGTTAGCATGCTGACATTAGCATTTTGCTCAAAGCAACTTGTGCCCAAGTCAAAAAGCTGCTTGCATGGCTCTAAACTCTCCATTACATTGATTTTTACACTTAATCTTGCAATTATTTCAGCTCATTAAAATCTTTTTTGCTATTTAATGTCAAATTACCTGCACATTTGTTCTTGTTGAGGGGTTTTAGTCACCATGCATGAGTTTTTACTCATGCAAATATATATGAAACACCTGCTACAGACTGATACTAGATGCCGTACCATCATGCAGACTTCTTGTATTTTCAGCATAATGCCTCTCTGTCGGCATGTGGGACTATTTCCCGCCTGCCCGCCCGCCTCGCTGGTAACATGCTAGCATTCACAAAGCATGACGAGAGCAGCCCTCGACATGACAGACAGGCAGATAAACATGACAGACAGACAGGCGGACTGACAGACAGAACGCGGAACATGACAGATTAAGTACAATGAGAGACAGACAGGCGGACAGAGGTTTGTGGTTCTGTTTCTGCTGGGTTGGAGGAGACATGCGTGTGTTTTCCTCATGGAAACAAGCCCGGAGGGAGATGAGGGGAGGGAGGACGGCGGTGCTGGTGCACGGAGAGCTCAGGGTATCTGCAGGTTTCTGAAAGTCTGATTTTAGACTTGTGAAACCTTTCTGCGCTCTCTAGATTTGGATGTCAGACTAATTTTAACAGCCAAAAAAAATTCATGAGTGGCCAAAATGACCTTTTTTAAGACTGAGCATGTTCAGTGTGTTGAAACATGATATCAAACATGTTCAGCTCACTGTATTATGCCTGTTCCGCATTTATACAAGAGATCAAATGAGTGAGCTGATCCATTTTAATTTAAAAAGCTTTGACTTTGACCATCTGAACATAATTAGTCTAAAACTTCACTTTTGGCACGATGCTTTCTGTTATTTTTGGCGTCACTTCAGTGTCACTAAAATCAGTTTGTGTGGCCAGAAGGACAAAATGAGAACAAACTGAGACAACTGATGGACTGACTGCAACTTGAAGTCAGATGAGACAACCAAAATAAGATGGAAGAGGGAGAGAAACAGGGAAAATATAACCCTTGGAGGACACCACGAAAAGAAAGAAAGAAACAGATGGAGGAGAAAATAGATTAAAGACAAGGGTGAAGGGAAATGGAGAGTGGAAAATAAGAGAGAACGATAAAAGAGGCAGAGAAGAGATAGATACAAGGTGAGGGACACAGCAAATCATTACAGCAGACAACCTCATCCTTCACTCTCTATGGCTCTCTCTCCCTCTCCCTCTCTCACACACACACATGCTCACAATCACACACACACACACCAGCTATCCTCTCTAATCTAGAGTGTGAATAGATATGGCTGTTTAGTGCCAGCAGCACAGCTCCCGGTACCTGATGGCAGCAATCTGCTGAGTCAGGAGCACTGCTCTGCATGTGTGTGTGTGTGTGTGTGTGTGTGTGTGTGCGTATGTGTGTGTTCGCCTTCGGGAGTGAGAGTGCGTTAGTGAGACACAGAGGGAGTTAGAGAGAGAGTGTAAGTGTAAGATTTAGTGGAGTGCATGGATGTGTGTGCAGCCTTCCTTGGGAATGATGAGCACTGCAAATTGAGCACTCTAACCACACACACGCACACACACACGCACACACTCCAAAATACAGCCACAGGAGCAGGCTGACAAGAGTTCACTATCATTAGCATGCCAGCGAGACGTCACTGGCATTACCATGACAACAAGCTTTCACTGTCATCGCCATGACAGCTGCAGGTCACGACTACTAGAACTAACAGGGTTCTTTAACATCGGCCAAGACAAATGCAGGTCACCGTCGTTTTTAACAGCTTTAGTTAGCTATCATCTCCATTACCAGGGTTCACCATCGTCTCCATAAAAACAGCAACAGCTTGGAAGTCTGGCAGCCAGCGTGAAGCTGAAAATCTGGGGGTGCTGTTCGACTTTTCTGTGACATTGTGTAACATCAGTGTTTCCTCGGCAGCGGCGGGCCACTGCAGCCAGACACTGTCCACCCCTGCTGAAGGGGGGGTGTACAAATGAAAGTCATAAGTTCGCCAAAACGTCAAAGAGCTAACATTTAGACTCACTGTGAGGAATAGTTGTTTAGTTTTAGCTCTGCAACAAACTGGGACAGAGACGTGGACTAAAGCTGAGCTGACCCCAAGAGGACTCCCGCCCACCAATTAAACAATTACAGTGGAAACAATTAAGTTTTTATCTAATGTCCCTACAAGGTCTTTTATTATTGCTAAATTTACTATGTGTGTTTGTTGTGTATTGTGTTTATATCTGAAGAGCCGATTGAACTTAATTTGAACCAGGACGTGTTGCTGGCATCCTCTGATTGGCAGCTTTTTCCTAGCCTTTAGCTTATATATGTGTGGTGCTGTCATATGAATCAACTGCAGCCGATGAAGGTCTGAGGACCGAAGCATCATCAATAAAGCGATTATAAGCGATGGATTCTTTGTTTTCTTTCTCTTCTAGACTCGACCATCCAAACTTCCTGTCTGATTTTAAGCTTTTTCTGTTAACTTTTTAAGCTCTCCACAGTCTGGCTTGTGGTTACATTGCAAAGCTACTGACCCTCATGTCCCAATGAATACCAGAGCTTAGCTCCAGATGCTCAGACTCAATCTTACAAGACGTACTTAAATACAGATCGGCGCTAAAAGGTGAGGAGCAGTCCAACCAAGGGAGATCAATCTATCAGCAGAGCAACTTTATTTAAAAATCTTTAGAAAAACACACCATAATTTAAGTTTCTTGTTTTGACTATCGTTGATTGTGTCTCTGTTTTGTCTCTGCTATGTAGACTGGTTTAAATAAATCTATACATCTATAATAAGCAAATAATTTGGAGCACTTTAGATGATGTGCATATTAATAAAGTTTTACTGATTATTATTATTATTATCATTATTGCTAGAACAATGAGTTTACTATGAGCACAGTTGCAGCTAGCTCCTTTGTGAGGAGCGTTGTTGTTTCCAGGAGAAATGATAATAAAGCAAATAATCCAGGGAGGTAAGAAACAAATGTAGTCGACTATAAAAAGTGGTGAAAATGTGAAGTTTCAAAAGAATAAACACTGAAAACCTATTTATCGTTGCGGTCCCGCTAAGATTACAAATCTCATTTTGAGCAAACACAGCAGCATCAACTCAAGCAGCCGGCTTCATCCTTGCTGCTCTCCATCACAGAGCAGCTGCATGAAATGCATCGAGGTCAGTCATCTGTGCAGAGTGGATAGGAAATCGAGCTCCATTTATGTGGATGGTGTGTCACAATATCTGGCTGAACTATCATTCCAGTGTTCTCTGCTGTGCAGGTGTCAAGTGTGGCCTGCTGTGCAAAAAGGATGACAGGCCATTTCCAAAACTGTCCACCCACTACACTCAGTCAACAAGGGTTTGGATGTAACCGTTCTGCTCTTGAGCTTTCCAAATTGTACTTTTTTTTTTTTTTTTGGTGGACAGAGTATGTGTTGGCGGCCTTGGCTACGGCGCCAGAGTGGGAGAAAGGTAACAGCTTTTAACATTCGTATGTTCAGATGACTGGAATTTGGAGACTCACCACAGACGCACGCTCGTGTTTCCTCCCTCTTACCTCCAGCAATGTCCTCTTCCAGTAGTTGAATCTGCAGGTCGAAGATCTTCTCCTGGAGGTCGCACAGGGTGTGTTTCATCTTCTCCCTCCGTGTCACCATGTAGCACAGGTTACGCACCTGAAACGCAAGACGCCATCGTTACAAACGGCAGGACAGCGGCGTGACGCGGGCAGCACGTCCGGCCTCGTGCCGTGCATCACAGTAACAGATGCATAAACATGATGACCAGCAGCAACATGAGCCATGTTGCTATGCCTCAAACATCATGACACAAAGAAGACACACACAGTTAGGACGCTTAACAGTTGTAATCAATATTTGTTTTTTTTATTAAAAATGGATCCCATGTTTGAAGAGATGCTCAAATTATCACCAAACTCTGCAACTCTACAGACCTTTTTAGGCTCTTTTAGTTAATCATTTTGGTGCATTTTTTCAATACTGTGCAACAGTCTACCACAGAGTTACATGTTATATTGCATTTTATGTTATTCTATTTTATATATATTCTGTTTATGACAAGAATTTCATTGCAGACGACTGCTTCAATGTGATTGTTGTGCACATGACGAATGGAGGACTTGAACTTATGGCACATTTATTGTGTTTTTCTGTCTCAGTGCTCCCAACAACGTCATTTGTAGCAGCAGCAGGCAGCTGTGATAAACCCACCTCACACTATCTGCCCAGCAACAAACGGCAGACGCACAACGTTAGCAGCTAGCTGGAGAACAAAGTGGAACACCTTGCAGCTGAAGAGCAAGGACTTGGTGACCAAACCAAAGCTGAAAGGAGAAAGAGTGTGTATTGTACTGAAATGAATGATAATGTTGCTCTGTGTCTGCTGGTGCTCACACAGCAATCAAAACAACCTTTTTTAAGTGATAAAACATATATTAAATGTGTGTGTTTTCTGCCAGTTCCCAGTTGACATAAGTAAGCAAAGCAAGATGTCAATTTTGGAAAATCTTAACGCAACAATCTATAACATCAGAGGTTTAATGTGCATCCAGTAATGAGACAAAAAGAGTAATGAAGCGACTTCCTGTTTCCTGCCAGTAAACTGGATCCTGGACTCTTCTCCCTCTCAGAACCAAACCCCAGCTGAGCCCTCCTGCTCCTCCATATTGCCGAATTACTATCATATGGCCCAAGAAGCACAATATGAGTGTGTATGTGAGTGGATGGAGAGCTGGCAGATGAAAGTGTGAGTGTACATGTTTATGTTAGGTACATATGGATGTTCAAAAGAAAAGCTGTGATTGTAAATGTGTGTGTGTGTGTCTGTGTGTGTGTGTGTGCTGCTATTTTGAATTGGCACCACACAAAGAGAGAAGGAGACAGAAGAAAGCGAATACGGAGGCTGAGAAGAGACTAATAGAGAGACTGACACAGATAAACAGAGAGAGAGAGAGACAGGTGTGCAGAGAGACAGACACATACAAAAGGCTGAGTAAACAAGATTCAAAGATATGAAGAGCTGGAGTGTGGTCGCTGGGCTGCTGTGGCTGTTAAATGCTTACAGAATAACTTTATCGACAGATGAAGACGGCAGTGACAGACAGGAGATGTCTTTCTGCTGTTCCACTGGCTTTTTGTATGTCTGAAGCTGGTAAAGCAGAGGGGAAAAGAGCGCTCCAAAGAGAGCCCAAAATGACAGACTTGTTCCTATACAGGTGAGAATTAACCGCACCTCGTTCACTTCGCGCAGAGTTCAATCTTGCTCTGACATGCAAAATTGTGAGTCCTGATAGCTTGAGTGGAGGAGGTGTGACTGACCTCTCAATCAGGAAGTGTTGGTTATAAACTCTTACCCTAAGATTCCACCAGGTGCGCCTCCTTGACGTCACATATTCAACGTGCTTTTGTTACGCCCTCCACGCGGCTGCAAACCCCATCAGGGGCGCTCCAGAAGCAGAGCGTTTAGCCTGCCTGATTTTGCTAACTGCAGTTTTTCTGCTTTGATATTTGTGCTTCTACCATGAGTAAGGTGATTTGAGTCGGATAAGTTTTCTTGCCCATGTTGTTGATGTGCGAGTTGTGAGTCTGCACAGGATGTTTTATTTTGAAAATTTACTACTGGATTCACTGTTCCAGTGTCTGACTTCCTGCTTCGCTCATTCTACTCGATCGATCCCTCGTCCGTCAAAAATAGACTTGGTGCTTATTCTCCGCGGAGCAGAGCGGAGAAACATTTCTGGGACGATCTGAATTGGAGATGGAACAGGTCTGGTGGAATTTAGGGGCTAGAGAGGGGCAAGATGCAGTAATTGTTTAGATATGTACGCTTTCAGAAAGTCTTTCTCAAAGGCATTCATAGTGTTGTGCACGTCAAAAGTGACAGAAATAGTTTAGCAAAGGATGAAAAAAAAAAGGAGCTTGAGTGAGAAGTTCAAACCCTGAAGCTTTCTCACCTCCACACATCGCTGCCTGGCCGTGATTGCCAGATTTTTGGTTTTGGGAAGATACAAAAACCGTCAGACCATCCATCAAGCGCTTTGGTCGGAGAACACGACTCTCCTTATAATCCTGCTGATGCTGCTTCATTTCCTCCTGCAGGTCTGACCTGATCCCGCCACCAGACAGACTGCCATAGCAAGTTATTGTCAGCAACTGATGGATTGATTGTATTCATCACTGGTCATAGATTAGGGACGGGAATATAACCTGAGGTGATACTATTTTAGTGGCTCAGGCTAATCTAATAGAGCTAATTTGAACCGAGGGTAATGGAAAGGCACGCACACACACACTCATAGAGCACTTCCTGTACAACTTGTTTCCTCATTGTTCAATAACTTTTTACAGCAGCATGAACACCACAGTAAAGCTTTATAGCTGTTTAATGTAGTGTCGTATGTCGACTTCAAGGCAAGCCAGAGCAATACAAGAGGAATAACTGATCATCTCAGTTTTGTTTTGTTTTTTGGGTTGTGGAGAATTAAAGTTTGGGAACAACTGTGGATATGCTGCACATAATATCCAACATGGCAACAAAGTGAGTGGAGAGAGGGAGAGATAGGGAGGGAGGTAGGGAGAGAAACTAATTGGGTCCAAGCCAGAGCTCTTGAATCCCAAACTAACAAGCCAGAAACTGGATCTCTGCCAACTGGATTTCTCTTACAGCAGTAAATCAGTAATCATGTGTCTCTAACCGTGTGTGAGTGTGGCAGCATCATGCATGTGTGGGGCTGAAGATCTGCCATAGACTTAATAGAACAGGATAGGCTGTGTGCGTGCATGTGTGTGTGTGCGTGCTGAGTGACGGTGATTCAGGTATTTAAGAGGCAGAACATATAAAGCAACACAGATACAAGCACATATTTCAGAAAGTGGTAGGAACACAACACCAAACAACATCATAGACTGGAAATGTGTGTGTATGTGTGTGTGCGTGCGTGCGTGTGTGTGTGCATGCGTGTGCGTCAGCAAATGTGAGATAAAGAGACAGAGAGACAGCAAGGGCTATGAGTTTGCATGAGTGCTGTATGAGTGATAAAGAATGAGGATTAGTTTATTTGTTTACTTAAACAGTATGTGTGTGTGTTTGGGTGTGTGTGTGTGTGTTTGGGTGTGTGTGTGTGGACTGGCGGTCCAGCAGGCTGACTGTTTATCTGTGCGTCTTGATGGATTCGTCAGCCTGGCCTATCTGACCCATTCCATCCCTGTTAGAGCGATGCAGATAAAAATAGCTGCTCAACTGGGACACAATGTGCAGAGCCTGGCTTTGATTAGGATACTGTGTGTGTGTGTGTGTGTGTGTGTGTGTGTGTGTGTGTGAGTGTGTGTGCGCGCGCGCCACGCGCACGTACCGTTTTCAAAAACAACTACCTCTGCCTGGACACATGACGGGGGGAGTGCAGGGCAGGATGGGAGGTAAAGAGGAGGAAGAGTGATGAAGGAGGAGAGGAGTTTGGAGTAAAACAACTCTGCTGAACCTCTCCGCCTTTGTTTACTTTCCCTTTTTTTTTCCTCCTCTGACCCTTGACTCCCACATTGCGCTGACTACCTCTCGTCACCTCCAGACTCTGGATATCAGGGCCAGCTGTCTGAAGCAGTAAGCAGCCTCTTTTCTTATTTCAGCAAACAGGTCTGATCAGAACAGAGAGCTAAAAGATGAATATTCAGTGTAAAAAAGTCTATTAGATTAAAAACACTTTTTTTTACACCAAATATATGAGTAGATGAATAAATAATCACTTCTGTACAATAAGAATGTTCCACTTGACTTTTTCATGACTAGTTTTTGGGTTTGCCGTCTAAAAAAGATTTCACCAGTTTCCAAGTTTGCTGTTTTAAAAGCAGCCTCGAAATACTGCATGCCAATTAAACACTCTTACTCTTCTTCTTTTAGAGGGGTATTTTCAACACTTTTTGCTGGTGGATAAATGTCAGATGTACATCTTAATTTTGCAGAATATATTGTGTTTTATGCAGGAAATTCTGCAAAAAGTCAGTGTGGTGATGAATTCGTATGTTTTCGTCCACACTTCAGGTCTTCACACCAAACCTCTGTTGCAGGACAGCAGAGTTTTCAGATGTAGTGACCTGAATTGAGTTTCTTGCTCCTTGAGTCTGACCTTTTCTGTGTCTCCTCTGTCTGTCGGAGGCTCCTGCCCGTTGCCACCTCTCTCCATTGTCATTCTCTCCTCTGCAATTTAATCTCCCATCATCCCGATCTGCACCGAAACATATTACCCGAACAATTTATCTGCACTTGTGCCAGGCCTTCGTTCCCTCTTTCACTCCATCTGTCTTTGTCCCGTCTCCGTCTGAGTCTATTCATTCATCCTGCACAGCTATCCATCTCTGAATCAGCAAACACAGCACTTCTCCATTTTCTCTGTCCCGCCTACATACATCAACCCACAGACACAAATCTGAGAACATGCGTTGGGGTTAATAGAAGATCCGACACTTGTCTACACCGGGGAGACAGCGAGAGTGGAGTCTGACATCACTTAGTGCTGAAGGTGGCAAACTTCTGATGGATAAGTCAGCAAAGATCAGAAAGTCTCACACGTGTTCGACAAAACAAACAGGAAAGCCTCTGTTATGCACGTCTCTCTGACAGCGAGCCAGTGAAACCAAAGCAAAACAGCACATCAGGATGGATGTGCGGATGAGATTTCATTGTTTTCCCTCTGATAAAGAGAGATGTTACTGTGGCTGCAGTTCATGAAAGTATTAATTAATTTTTTTTTTGGTCTCTAGATGTGGTCACCAGCCTGAGGTGAAATAACAACATGGCCTTTTTTATGCTGAGAGCGTTTCTTCTGAAAGCGGAGATGAGTTGTGAATATAATGTTTATGCACTGAACACATCAGCAAACGTGTTCAGACCATCTAGACAATTTCCCAGATGATATAAATGATGAATTCGATGATGATGATATGACAAGAAGCTGTATGAATTTGAAACTTGTCACCTTTTATCCATTTAAAATTTTTCTTGACCAGTCAGGTGAGATGTTTGTTGTACCGTCTGCTTTTGACAGAGTCAATACGACATATTTGTGGACGGTGGCCATTCATTAATTTGCCAGAGTAAATCCAACTGGACAGGTTTTTTGCTTTGTGGCAGGTGATTTAAAGCACTGGCTGAGACAGAAGTAATGAAATAAAATCTGCAAAATTCATCCATCAATGTGACGTGTTTAGATTTAAAATACAACAAGAACTCATACACGTTTTTTTTGTTCGAAAACGCTTGAAACCAGGAAACGGCTGAAAGACACATTCCTCCCTCCAGCCATCCATCCACTTTTCCTCGTGCTGGTTCATCCATCCTCCCTCCTCCCTTAATCCTGCAACGACTGAACCCACCTCCTTTCTATCTCATCCATCCATGACACAACAGGCTGGAGATAATCAGCATTACAAGTGTATTAGCTGTGCAGAGCAAGGCCAACGCCTCTAACAGCACAGAGTCCATCCCTCTCTCTCTCTCTCTCTCTGTCTAACCCTCACACTGTAAGGCTCTCTCACCCGCTCTCTGTTTTCTCTCTGCAGTCATCGTGTCCCTCCTGTCCTGACACACACACACACACACACACACGCATAAATGATCATACACAGACTGCATGCACACATGTTCGCTTACTGTTTATCTTTCTCACACACTCTCTGTCTGTCACACACACACACACGCATGCATGCACACGCAAGCGCGCACACACACACACACACACACACACACACACACACACACACACACACACAGAGAGAGAGAGAGAGAGAGAGAGAGAGAGCGGTCAGCAGAGCACTTGCTGTCATCAACCACTAATTACATCAACAGGTGTCTGGCAGGAGGGCACCATGCCCTTTGTGTGTGTGTGTGTGTGTGTGTGTGTGTGTGTGTTACAGAAACGGACAAATTGGATACTTTTCCACCCATATATTGCACACATTTGAAGCACATTTTCACGTGGTCAGCAACAGAAGTTATGTTCTGAACACCAACTGATTTTTTGGACCCACACAAGCAAAAATCATTTGGTTGATACTCGTTTTGCACATAAACACAAAACTGACTTCAGAGGATTCAGTGTTGTGATCAGGTTGTGTACCGAGGCTCAGGCGTTTTACAGATGCACAATAAACTTTATTACTAAAACCTGCAGTGACGGGAACTGTGTCAACTTTGAACAATAAAAACTGAATTTTTTGAGTTGTCATAGCAGGAACAGCTCAGGCGTTGCTAATAACAACATTAACAACGTCTCTGTTTTTCTTCAAGTGTCCCAGTAAGTTGTGACAGCGTGAAAAATACCAGAAGCCTAAAACTGGAGCAGCTAAATGGAATTTGGCCATCACCAATATTATTCATACCTGTGCCTTTCCTACTGCGGCACGTCAAACTGTCTTCATTGAAAAATACATAAAATATAAGTAAATATAAAATATGAATATGCAGAAAAAAGAAGGTCATGCATACATTAGCAGCAGCCTATAAAAATGCTTTAAGTGAAACCTATTTAAAAATGGATCAGCTCATTATATTGATACTGCCAACATATCAGCCGGGTTCTATAAACCTGATATTTAAAACGCTGCTTCCCACCAAATATCACATTTTCTAACTTTGATTCATGTATTTCCTGTCCACACACACCATACGGTACTCCACGTTGAGTTCACAATGACGAAAAACAAACTTTCCATCAGCTCTTACTTTCAGACACGCCTTCTCTTCCACTCTTTCCAACTCGGCTAACAATTAAAACTTTTTATTATTATTAAGTTTTCTTTCTACTTGTATTTCATGCGCAATTTGAAAATGCTCAGAACAACAGGTGGGTGGAAACGAACAGTTTTTAATGAGCATCGCTGCGTCTCTGTGTCGTTGAATTCGTGTCAGTCAGCCTCAGTGTTTGGGTGTGTGCGTCTGAGAAAAGACAGTGTGTGTCCGTGTGTGTGCTGCCCCGCGGCGGGAAGGCAGGAGCTGCGTCAGAACTAATTCCCAAACTGATCTCTGAGATAGAGATAAACCCAGTGGGACCAGGCAGGGAACGCATGCGTGTGTGTGTGTGCGTCCAAGTGTCTGTGACTAAAAATGGATTTCATGGCATTGACTTAAGTGATATGTGACGCACATGTGGCAAATTACTGTGAAGACGTATAACAGAGGGAGAGAGCGAGGAGGAGATGCAATAAAAATGCTCAGACAAAAAAAACCAACCTGACACGCGGTTGAAAAGGCGGCTAGTTTTTTAATTTCACCAGCGGGTTATATCACTGAGTCAGAGGAGAGAATGAGCTGTGAAACAAAGGAGATAAACAGTCTCTCTCTTTCTTCACTTCTCTAACTAACTTTCAGCTCAGATCTATATTGACCTGACCCTCTCAGCTCCCAGCATATCGACTACAAACCTGTGCTGCTTACTAATGAGCACCATCGACTGTTCGTTGGCCCTGAAATACACAGACACCACTGCGAGGAAGCAGCCAGCTAGAGATCAGGATTATTGATCTTTAATTGGCCCAATATCACCCTAAACCTAATATGGAGAGCCTGGGTTAATGACTAACAAGACAATCCCAACTGGAATAATTAAACCGGAGTGTGCTCTTAAATGCAGACGGCTTGTTATGGAGGGAGCTCGGCTGTGTTTACAGGTTTAAACAGTTAATCGATACGTCACATGTTGCTCAAGTACGTTTCATCTGTTAGTTACGCTGCTGGGATTATTGGGCTCATTTACACAGTGTGTTGCTATTCACACCTACATTAAAACTGAGACAGAAAAAGGTTTGAATCATTCAATCAAAGCAAAAACATGCCGCTGTTGTTCGTACGATGGTAAAATAATCACAATCAGCACTCAAACTTCTTCTGCATTCGACAAGTGAGCAACATTACTGTTTCCTTTCATATAAAATCGCGGAAAGTGCACCTTATGGGATGAAGTGTACGTACATTTCCTGGTTATAAACACGTGCGAAACAGTTGCAGAGGCATCCTCATTATGCATCTTCTGAAATAATAAACGCTCTCTCCTACAGCTTTGCACGGACTGTCAGTGCCAGATGCTTCAACTAAGCAGAGCGCATCCACTTTAACCATCACTGCGAGCGCAGGCAAGCTGAAAGTCTGCTTACTAATTCATCTGCACTGTGTGTGCTGACAAGACATCAGGTTGATCAACAGGTCAGCTAGCCTGCAGACAAGCTGGTCCACTTCCTCGGCTTCACATCTCACGACCAGTGATAAAATCTCCACGCCAGACACAGACCGAGAGCTCGGATCAGTGTGCGGAGGCTTTTTTCAGTCTATCGCTCTCGTAGATGTGATCTCTAGATGGCTTCGAGATAGCAGGAGTCAGCTAACCATCCTGAGTCACGACAGTTCTGTGAACTGCAGGCGGGTCCACATAGACTGTGACTATTGACGTCACAGTTTACGAGACAGGCGGTTAATGCAGCCAGCTATGATCCAAATAACTGCAATTGATTAAAGATTGATCATCAATCTTTTTAATCATCCAGCCTTAATAAGTGCTGATTTTGTGACTTGTAGAAGTTTTAAAGGTTTAAAACTGGCCACTAAAAGTGGCTGAAACCTTCAAGTTAAAGCTGCTCAATATCTTTATATTAACAATGCATCAATGACTATGTGCTTATTAAAGGGGTCAAACACACAGATAGAGTTTTAAGCAGATAACAAACCACCTGTTTACATCACTTTCACTGACTGAAAATGAAATGTAGGTCAAGATGAAATAAGTTTTTATTTATTTTGTAACGTGTAGGTATGTAAAGCTTTTAAAAGACATGTTTATGTTGAAATAATATTAATAATAAAGCAGTTTGTCTCTATGGTCGTACTGGTTTGCCTTCGTATTTAAATAATGCACAAAAAAAGATATTCAAATGGTTCAAACCTAAGTGGTTTTTTTTTTAGACAGAATAATCAAACATCATTTTTGGCCCATTTCTACAGCCCTTATGGACATCTGACTGAAAACAAGACTCAATGTGAATGCTAATGTTGCTCCGTGTTGGCTGGATGTGTAAATAAGCAACTGTTTGCTAACAAGTTCACCATATCAACCAAAAAGGTGCAAAATGTCTGTGTTGTGTTTATACACTGTCAATAAGCAGTTTTAATGTCCAAAAATGGTACCTATAACTCATTATTTTGGATTTAGGTTTAATTTTGAGAGAACATGTGTAAAAAAAACCTCCAGTACGTCTTATAAAAGGTGCCTTTAAAGGTTCTCCTTCACAGTCCAAGACTCAAAAATATAACTCCCCAGTGACCTGCACCATCAAAGCAAAAGGCCTGTGCAACACGTCATAAATCTTTTTCATGACCCTACAAGGACAGTTAGATAACTCCCACACCTAGCATCCTCGTCTGTCACAGCATTACAAATTTATGAGTGAGAATAAAAACCTGTCTGAGGGACGTAAATTTGGTGAATGTAGTGCCGCCGCCTCAGAGCCAGAAAAGAAAGTTTGGTTTATGGTTGTCAAATATCTCGACCATGAAACACGTTGAGAAACACGCAACACAAATGATGGTTTAATCACGGCGGCTGGACGAGCCAACGCCTCACACATGTGAAGCTGCCGATCCTGCACTGATGGCATATGATGCAGACCTGTGGCGAAGACGCAGCTGATCAGGAACACTGATCTGCTTCAGCAGTTTAATGTTTGTCTAATACAAAGTGAGAGCCGATCAGTGATGAACGACACCATCAAGGAGCAGGCCAATCCATTTGTTAGTATCAAACTGAGGCTGTTGGTTATTATAATATATATATTAATATTTTCAAAAGTGTGCTTTTAGGTTCACTGCTCAAAGGTGAAAAGTCATGTAGGATTCATGTGTCGGACCGTTTCTGGGTCGGGAGCAGACACTTCCTCCACCGGTTGATTGTGGAAGCTTCTTTCCCAAAAGGTTGAACGATTCCTTTAAAACATAGTGAGCCCTAAAGGATTTATGTCTAACAAGACCCTGGAAATACTTTTATTTTGGAAGGCTGGATTAAGTGGATGAGCTGCAGCTCATTCACGAGGCGGCACAAGAGCGCCTTTACTCCAGTTCTCAAATTGCTGCTTCAGCCGCCTGCGCGTCAAAGGATTGATTTTAAAATGCTATTACTTGTTTATGAAGCACAAAATGGTTTAGGGCTAAACTACATGCCTGATCTGCTACTGTGTTTCAGACCCTGCAGACCTGTCAGGCCCTCTTGGGACTGGATTGCTTACTGATCTGAGGGCTAAAAGAAAACATGGTGAGGCAGCCTTTAACTTAATGCATCAAATATCAATCTGCAGCAAGGTCTGCTCTAACTTTAGACTCTTTTAAATCAAAGCTCAACACTTTTCTGTCCGCTGAAGCACTTGATCGCCTCGATGCGTTATCAACGTGTCGTCTCCTGCCATATGTAGAGTCCTTTGAAACGTCTTTGTGTTTAAAAGGTGCGATACAAATAAACTTGCCTTGACTTCTCTACAAGTCCCTGCAACATAAACAGACTGTATAAAATACTGTGGGCTGAAATAATAGCTGCCATAAAAGCAGATCTTGGCAGCAGGAACACAAATATCCGTGTTGTGAATCGTGAAGACCTTCAGATAACATCAGCTACCTGTAGGATAAAGTAGCTCGGTGTGAATTTGTTACCTTCCCTCTGTAGTGCCCTTCAGAGGACCCTAAAACAGTTGGTGGCTCGATTTAACCCACTGAAGCTGTCAGAGCACAGAGCAATAACACTACTCACAGTGGGGAACGTTGGCCAGTGTGCATTATCTTGGTACTTTAACTACTGGTCACGACCCAGAATAGATCATGTGAGGGGAGTGAGTGGGTGCCCACAAGATAAGAGCAGCAATATCTGGATTCAATAAGCCTGAATGTAAGGGCGATATTAAATTTCTATCCGTGCACAGAAGGACTTCCTTTATTCTTTTTGCTGAACTTCTACAGCTTTTGTGTTTTTACTCTACATTGTCAGCCAGTAATTATTGTGTTTATTTCAACCCTGCCTCTGCTGCTGGAAATAGAAAACCCATCATTTGAACTAGGGTCGGAAAAAAAAGAGCATTTATTTTAAAATGTGGTGTGCTGTAACACCTGGTTTTCACAGCTTGAGAAGAGAACACACAACACAAGGTCCTGATAGATGAAACCGACTGGTGACACTCTGGAGTGTCTTTTACACCTTTTTCCCTCAACTGATGAAGTTAAAGCTTACATTTACTGAACATGTAACCAGTTTTTGTAACCAGGCTTGCCTTAGACTTTTCCACTGTATATCTTGTGTATTTCACATTGAGTTTTCTTTATAGTGCTTCACTGCAAAAACCAAAATCTAAGTAAGATAAAATGTCTTAAATCGAGACAATATATGCTTGTCTGTTGTCTGATCTGTCTTCTTATCAGGCAGTTGTTATGTGAGAGCATTTCACTTGTTTCAGGCTTTAGACCTTAATTATCTTAATATTATAACTTGTTGCTGAGATTTTATTCCTGGTTCTGAGTAACTTAATGCTTGAAACTAAAATTTCCAGAGTACAAAACTATTTTGTCAAAATTGGAATTTCTTGGTATCCAGACAAATGTACTTGATGTTAGTCCGGCCGCACTGTTCTCGACGAGTTTGCCTGTTCTTTTGGAGTTTTGCTCATTTTAAGTGACATTTCCCCCATTTTAAAGCTTTTTTTCCCCCTTGTTGCTTTTGCAGTGTTTGTAAAGTATCTGTACACAAAGAGCATGCCAGTTTTGGAACAAAATTTGCATAGCCTCGCCTGATCCCTAGCGTAGATAAAAAATCAGCAATTCTGAACAAATAGCTCCTAAAATGTCACTGAAAGCAACATATTCAAGGTCTGTTCACTCTGTTTGCAGCAATGACTGCCGGTGTGGCCTTCACCCTTAAAGCAATGCTCTGACTCCAACTATCAATAGAGACCTAAAATAGACTGTGGGCCTGTTACTTATGATGTTTCCCAGCACCAGCAGGACCAGTTTTTATTGGACCTGAAGCTAAAAGGTGAGAACGTATTTGGATCTTGGGTTGATAAAAGTTTAAAAACAGAAGATGGAGAACTCATGAATAGCATATGAGAGAATCTATATGGGCGAAGACAGACCGGCTGCAAGGCAGGTAGACGTTCACAGAGACAGATGGGCGGCGAAGCAAGGATAAAGCAAAACCAGAGGCAGAGGAGGGAGGATGTGTGAAGCTGGACTTGCGCTTGATGCAAAGGGTTAACAGGAGTCCTGAAGTTGATGCCATATGTTTTGATTTATAGCTCAGCATCAGATTTCGCAGCTGGATCAATGTAACATACAAGATTATAGTCCTCACGGTAACTGCATTATTTCCCTTTGTGATACAGAGTGGTGGTGCACATACTGTTAATGTTCAATCATATGGTAAATGGTATTAATATAGCGGCTCTTATTTACCCATCATGCAAGGTGCTGGCCTAACCATCGATCACAGTTCTTGGTATCTCTGCAGTCGACGACGCCACCAGGTGTGACCAGGCATAGCTTATAGCACAGATCAGGCAGCTGGCTGAGTATGTAACGTAGCTCTAAATCCTTCAACATACAACTATAAATCAAGCTAAAGACAAGAGATATCAGACCAAATTAATATACATGAGGAAAAAAATGAATGACATGCTGCGGCTTGTTCATTGAGACCTTCAGCTTGTCAAAATTCCAAGATGCATGGGAGTGAGGGAAGAAAGGGATTAAGGGCACATAAAAGAGACGGAGGGAGGAGGGAAGGAAGGACTACGGGACTGGGAGGAAAGAAGGAGCGACCCAAGGAGCTAACAAAGGAAGGAGAGAGGGAAGGAAAGAGGAGAAAGTGGGTCAGACAGGCAGACAGACAGTGGAGGCTGCTGCAGCTGGATACGGCAGACTGAAGCTTTGTGCAGCCCTCCCTGATGTGCAGCGCACGCACGCACGCACAAACGCACACACACACAAACATTACATTACAAACATTACAATCAAACACACATTCCAAAGTTTAGCACACACACACACTACATGATTTATTAGCTCCTGCTAGTCAGTCACAGTGACAGTGTAGCCACGCCCATCTGGGATCCATGGCAACATCATTCTCCAATCAGAGCTTTTTGGGTTTTTTGTGTGTGTGTTTTTTCCTCACATGTATATAAAGAGAATTCAGGCTCTTCCTCTGTGTTTTTCATGCAACTTTCTTAATCCATGTATGTGTGAAAACTTTCTATCACTTTTCACAGTTTTTTTTTTTTTTTTTTGCATGTTTTCAGTCTACGTGTCTGCTTCCAGGAGCACACACACGCCGTACATACACACACCGACATGCCTGCTGGAGGAGCATGAGGAGGGAGTCTGGAGTCCTGCCAAAGCAATAAACTCTAAATAAACCGTGTGACACCAACACTCTGCTCCTCTTTCTCCTTCCATTCCTCGGCAATCACATACTGCTCTCTTCTTTTTCCACGTGCGCCGTTCGCCTTCTCCATTTCTTCAATCTACATCCATCCTCGCTTTGGTGTCCTCCTCCTCCTCCTCTCTTTGCATGCACTCCCTCAACAAGCTGCCGACCCCCCTGTTCCATCCTGTCTTTTTCTTCTCTTTTCTCAGCCCCCCCTCCTGCAGCTCTTCTACCTTTCTCCTCTTTTATCTCCCTCCCTCCCCTCTTTCTCCAGGCTCCTAACGTACAGTCCATGTGGAGATAAAGGGGAGACGGAGGGAGGAAAATAGAGTGAGCAACATGCAGGCAGACAACACACACACACACACAAACACACACACGCGCACATACACACACACAGTTTAATTAAAATGAGAGGACAGCGTGCACACACACCGCACTATGTCTAATAGCAAATATGTAAGGATCAAATCCCGGTTATGAAAACCTTATTACTCCAAAGCCCTCGTCTCCATTGGATTGAGGTTTTATTGGACAAACTGTTTCATGTCAGCAAACAAAACAGGATTTGGGGAGGGATTAAATTGTCTCCAAAATCTCACTTGACAATGTATCCAGACAGCATGGATCGCCTGTCTTGCATGCAGCATGCATAAGCCCTGACAGGATTAAAGAAGAGACTGATCTGAGCTTTTGGAAATTTCTAGTCCTCCTTGTCACAGTTTCTTAAGGAATCCCTCGTACAGCACAACATAAATACAGTCGTCTACTGGTGGCCAGCAGCGCTCTGCTTGCATGAGGTCAAGTCAGATTCAGCTGGAAATCTTCTCGACTGCTTTATGCAATAAGGTAGAAATATATTTGTGAAATTTCCTCATTAAGCTCCCAGAATGAGTAACTTTATTCTGACAGTTTTTTGGTGCCTTCTGCTCTTTTTTATTATTCTATGTTCTATTACTCTATTCCACTTGTGTGTGAAATAAAGCGGCATGAATCGACTCCAGGTGATTTTTCTAGCTGCATTTGGTTCTCTTAGACATCATATTATCAAGACATTAATGTTACATTTTGACTGATTAATGAACAAATTAGAGAAGCGTTATGAGAGAAAACATATTGAGAATTACCATTAACGCGCTAAAGGAAATTAGCATCGCAACAGTGATAGCATTGTCTTAAATGATCCATTTTACTTCGCATCTTGAACATAAAACGGCATGTGTGCTCGTACTTAGAGGCGTATATTTCCTGTGCTCTGTGGAAACTAACTAATAGCTGCTGACTTCACATCGCTACTCTGCAGCGGAAACACCCGCTACAGCAACCTGACAGAGTCAAAATTCATACTCAGGCTTAGGCTGCCAGCATCCTACACCATGCTACTATGTGCTGGACCATCTCAGGAGCACCTTTGCACAGCCTGCACCTGGGGTCCTGTCTGGTGGCGCAGATCCCTGCCTCTATTGATCTTGAACCGAGGGCCAGTTCTTGTGCAGCCATGATTAGTGCTTCTGTGCTGTCTTTCAGTCGAGCCTCTTCCGGCCACTGGTAAGATTTCTTGACATCATTATTTTGTTATGGCTCTAGCTTGATGAGCAGGAACAGCCAAATGTAGCAGTAGCAGTAGCAGTTCAAATAAAACGTATTTTATTTATCACTTTTATAGGCAGTAAAACAATGATGCTGCAGAAATAAAGACTGACTGACATGTGATGTGCATTGTTTTTGGAAACCTGACTCATGATGAAAAGTCTCTAAAAGCGTATAACTCAACTTTTCCACTTGGTCCAGAGCAAAAAAAGCAAACAAAAACCAATTGTAATATTCAAGAATCGCAATGTATATCGAATCAGCATCCATGTATCATGACACTATCGAATCAGGAGATGAGCATATCATCCCATCCTTGACAAAAGGGTTATTAGCGTGTGCACGTCTACACATGAAGTTAAGAAATGATGTGTTAACTTCGATAGGAATGATCCCAGAAAGGGCCACACAGTGAAGAATCAGCTGAGGAGTTTCAGCCTCGGGAGAGAAACAGCTGAATGAATCATCCCATTAAAAGCGCTCCTGAAATCCCTGGAAAACAGTCCCTCTTCAGTCACCTCATGCTGCACTAGTAGGTGCAACCAAAAGGTCGAACCGGCTGAAATATCGTGAAATTTGTTCACACCATGTTTGCCTGGACTCTGTTAAGCCTACAGCAGCAAACACTGAACAGTGACCTGTGTATTCCAACTTTACAGTCATATGTCTGCATATAACAGTTATACTTAAAAAAACACCATAAATATGAGCCGGATTTACAGTTGACTGACTTTAAATGAGACTCTGTGTCTCTTAATTTTATATATCTGGTCATGTCTTCATACATGTTCTGTGTTAATGATTAAAATCATCTTAAGCTGAATATTTGTAAATGCACAAAGGATCTGAAGCTACGACACTTTCAAACAGACGGTGGACAGACATGCAGTCTCCTGCACCGCACAGAAATGAAGAATAGAGGATGGTGACATTTAAACAATGGTAAACACTGGACACAACACTTGTGAACAGATGTGGTGGTGCTGCCACCGCCGGAGTTTCACACTATTTGGCAGTTAAGGTAGAGAGGTTCCTCTCCATCCACCTTCTCTCAGGAGGGGGAGACAGGGAGGAAGTGATTCAGACTCAAATCACACTCAGCAGCAGGAGAAGGGCTTCACACAGCAAGGAGCGAAGCCTAATTGGCTATGTTTTATTGCCATGCTAGCCAGGGGTAAGTGGAGGTCTGAGGAATGTGTTTGCAGATGCTACAGGGTGCTCAGCGGGGAAGCTTTATTCCATAATGGTTTGAGAGGCTGGCTGGGACAAAATTACAGCATGTGGGAACGTCGGCGAAAATTGTGTTCAGACCTTTACGGTGAAACTCTGTGAGGGAAGTGATGGGTATTTGGCGCTAACAGGGTGGGCCCAGCTGACTGTAATCTTTGAAACCTCCCAATTAGTTTCAATTTATTGTACTCTGGATTTACAGACTGAGGACAAGTTTCCCTGCTGAAAGCGAGCCGGGTGGACGCTGCATGCTGGCAGCTAGTTTGGGCTGCTCCGACCACAAAAGCGAGTGATGCAGGCGATCACAATAAAACCTCCCAGCTCGCATCAGTATCGATATTTAGCACCTTGTGCGGCATCAGATCATCTCTTAAAAGCCAGAATAAAATCCTCTTCACGACATTAACAAGCCTGAAGTTGCTCTCCGTAAATTGGAGCACGTTCAAACTGCAGTTATTGGTATGCAGTGAAATTGTCAATGAATTATCGAGGGGTTGTGAAGTGCTCTGTGCGATGAGGGTAGTTTTACATCTAACTGCCTGGGTGTAGAGATCAGATCAGATCATGCAACCTGCTGATGTGAGAAAGTTTTAACAGGAGACAGCTGTATCAGGATGTGATGTTAAAAGTGAGAAACTGTAACGACACTAATTATTTTCCTCACTGAAGTGACGATGTGCTGTGGGTTTTTTTTTGACACATGCTGAGACAAACCTTAATATTGCTCAGTAGCAGAGCACAGATGGTGTTTGGACAGTTCACGTTCTCATTTAACTCCAGTGAAAGACCCTGTTCCAGCAGGGACCTCATCATGAACCACTCCTTAAAGACACATCCTGATTGTTCTGTTGCCACACTGTTTTGTAAGTCTGTGACACCATCACATGAGACCAGAACTGAACCAAACCAAACGTCAAGGCTGGCACTTTGCAACAAGTCTGGTCAGAGCTCGCTGAGTTGCACCAAGGCGGCGAGCGTTTTGTGCTGCAAGTGTTAACCAGGGAGGTGAATTTATCACACATATCGCAGCAAAGCAGCGACAACCAAACTTCAGTTGGGTTGAACTTCAGTTACGGCTGAGTCAATGGAGGCTGTCTACCTTCTACCATCCTCCTTTCATCTACATTACGGCACATAAATGAGGACACAGATGCAGTGGAAAAAATGCAAACATGCAAAACTGGGGCACTGGAAACCACGTGTCTTATTTTATGTCTCTATACCGACTAAAAACCGACTGACGAAACTATAAATCTGCTCTGTTGCACACTGTGTGATTCCAATCTGTCATCCTCAGCCAACTGCAGTGACAGCCTGAGAGAAATGCTCTTAATATAAATACCATAAACCGTCTTATAAAAGCTTGCTTTCGCAGCCTTAAAGAACTTCATGTTCCAGCAAATAAACACCTGTCTCCAATAAATGCCTGGTCAGGAGACGGTTTACACTGCAGGTCATAAAAATGGCCACAAAACCACTAAAATGTGCCTGAAGCAGCCATGAGAACATCACTGAAGCACGTTGCCAGCGTAATTTCGGTCTTTAATATTTAAGCTGGACACAGTACTGTATGCATTCATGGTAAACGATAAATTTGTGCCTGTTCTTGAGAGAAGTTTGTTTATAGCATCTTGGTTTTGATGTGCAGAAAAAAAAATAACTGTCTGCCTTTGGCTATGAGATCTAACGTGGTTAACTGCGGTTGATCTCATGACTGACACAAATGAAGTATTACACTATTATTAGAAGTTTCACTTAAAAATTCAATAAAAAACAGCCCAGTGGAAACAGATTTTATGTCCAAATCTAATAAATTTTGTTCCTTGCCTGCATAACACTGCCTGTCCTTACTGGAAATGTTGCTTTCACTGCACGCTCTGTGTGGGCAGTGGTTTCTTTGTATACTGTGAAGAAGACAAAAATTCACACACACACAGCACACACACACACACACACACACACCAAGTGTAGAATAGCAGTAAAACTTGGATACATAAATCAATACGTCTGGCAGGTAAATTTTGGAAACAAAAGCTTTTGGATTGCTCCGAACTGTGGAAATGTTGCTTTCTCTGTCTGTAAGCCAATATAATCAAAACCAAAGCTGATTGGCTGCCCGCTGAGTTGATCTATACTAAGCTGCAGCACCGAAACTTCTGCAGAATGTCCTTTCTGTTTCTCTGCCGTGTGTGTGGTTAACAACAACACATCTGGATTTGGAGACGCTTCAAAATGCTCTCTTGTAATTGTGAATTCAGACGCGCTTATGCATTATGAATTGACACTGCATTAGTGAGGGAGTGAGAATGTTAGCACAGAGAAGTCTGTTTCAGATGGACTGTGTTGCGCAGTCAATTAATGAACATTCATCCTTCCAGCTGTTTGCACCAAAATATCCATAAACCCAGGTAAACTGGGGACAGGATGCCCTGTTGCTGTGAGAAACCTATTGGATTCTTACGTGATTATCAGACAAGTAACCGCTCTTGGTTTGTTAGAAAAATCACAGGGTCTGAATTTGTTTTCTGTCCTCCTGGCTTTTGTTTTGAAGTTCTTGAGCCATTTCATGTCTTGTTGAACGAGTCACGGAAAACCCAAAAGCAGCACTGCAAGACCTGCTCTCTGATGGCTAATTATTATGGTATTTTGCACATTTCACTGTGATTCAGCAGGCGATGCTCCTCTTGTTTGACTCTAACCTTCAAACTGTTGGGCCGGGCTACATTTTTACAAAATTGAGCTTGTGACCATGGATGTATGTTGCTCATACAATCTCTAAACTGAGCAGAGAAGTGAAACAGCAACACTGACGTGCCCTTTAGCAAGCAGCTTAACCTTGACCTGCTCAAGTGAATGTGCTGTAGACCCTGCTGCTTACTGGCCAACAGCGTGGTCGCACTGATCAGCCTTCATGCTGATGCAAAAAAACAAAAAAACAAACAAACAAAAAAAACACTTATGTACAGGAAACCCACCTTTGATTAAAAAGGTCAAACAAAAAATGAGTTACTGACGGATGAACCAAGAGGACAATGTGCATCCAGCAAAACGCTAATACGCTACAAAAAGCATCATTACTGCTCACACCATGAAGCAAAATCCAACCTTAAAGCTCCAAAATCAGTCCCATTTCCTCACAGACTTCATGTTTAAACTCATGCAGCAGCTTAAATCTCACGCGCCGTATATAGGATTTTAAAAACGTTCTGCAAAACGCTTTTTGAGTTGACTGCATTGGCAGGATCTCAGAGGATGTTATTAAATTGGACCTGAGAGGGCGGCGCTTGCCGTCGAGTCCTGCGAAGTGAGATTTTACGGTTGAGTTGTGGCAGTGTGTCGGCTGGTACTGTCTGAGAGACCCTACTGTAAAATATTCAAGGCCCAGGTCAACTGGGGGGCCCTCATATCGCTCTCATTACTTATTGACGCAACCCCTATCTGTGTGTAGCTCAGCTAGTGAGCCTGTCGGAGTGTGCGAGCGGGTTGTAAGAGACAGAGAGGAGATGGTTGACTCGCCAGCGCGCGAAAGCGCACACACACATTGATGTGTTCACGCAGCCAGAAATGGACTCCAATGGCAACCTTAAATGCACACAAGTACGGCCGCACACAAAGCACTCAAAGCGCACACACACACACACACACACACACACACACACACACAGAACAGTGCAGCAGCCACATACAGTTGTAATATATATAATGCAGCTTTTCAGCTCCTGAATCGTGTGCATCAGTGCTGTGTGTTCAGTAAATGGATGCATTACTGGCCCTGTGCATGAGTGTGTTTCTAACTGCATTTCTTTGTTAAGTTTGCATGTGAGCTTATCAGTGTAAGTCGATGTGTGCATTCCATTTCATGCAAATACATGTTTGCAAAAGTTGCTTTCATGCATGATTACTGTATAACATGATATCTGTGTCAAACATGTGTCTGCACGGGGATGTCTCATGCATGTCCGAGGGCGCATATGCTCAGTGCCAGGTGGTGTGTGTCTATGTGTGTGAGTGTGTGTGTGTGTGTGTGTGTGTGTGTGAGCACTGCCATGCTGCTCCTATTGTCTTATCAAAGTGATGTGAATTTAAGGTTTAACTTCCAGTGAATTATTTATCCCCACAGCAGCCTCAGCACCTGCACTGGCCAAGGGTCTGAAATCATACACCTCAAACACAGACACACACACCTTACATGTATGTATGCATGCACGTGCACAGACACACACACTGACACACAGTATTATACAGCTGAAGCAGCTATAAATATTTATCCCTCTTCCTCCTCATATTTATTTCATCCAACAGAGCTCATACCAGAGGGGCAGCGGGATGGTGAGGAAATCCAGAGAGAGAAAGAGGGAGAGAGGAGGGGGTGTAGAGAGAGAGAAACAGATCAAGATGAAGGAGAAAGAAAAGGAGAGATGGTGAGACAGGAGGAGAAAATTCAAATCATTTCATGCAGGTGAAAAGAGAGACGGTGATGAAATAGAAGAAAATGAGGCAGCGAGCAAGATAAAAAGAAAAGTGTGCAAAGGGACAGAATGAAAGCCAGAAAAAAATCAGCTGAATGCTCTGTGTTGGCGGATGTATGAAAGAAGTCAAACAGGTAGTCGGGAAAAAGACGCCAACAAAACAAAAAAGTAAAGAGAGGATAAAAAGAGGTGAGATGCAGAGTGATGGGAGGTGAGTGGCGAGTTTAAGTCACTCAGGAGTGTCACTGCTGCTGCTGTGGAGCAGTCCGCAGCAGCCACTGAGGTGCACAGTTGAAGCTGGCCTACCACGCCACTTAGCTGGGATAAAAGGCTGCACGGCCTGGCCTGCCGCTCTGCCTGGAAAAGACCGGCCGCTGGGTTGCAGCAGCCAGGCAGGAAATGTCACGGAAAAATCACTCTGACTCTAAAAATAAAGGTAGAAAAACGACACGGAGTCAGCCAGCAGATGCTTTGTTTCCCCAGGAGTTGAGGAGAAAGTTTCATGTCGTTCCTTGCGAGTCCTGTACTGTTACATAATGCATATTCCAGCAATATGTACAGAAAATGTCTCCAAGCAGCAGGGGACGGCATCAGAAATAGTATATTTCACTGGGTGCTAACACTCAACCTTGAAATCAAACACTGGACCTGCGTGGCTGCAGAAGAAACTCATGTTTTGCGCCTTTTTTTTATGTTATGCAATCAGAAACAAAGTCCCACTGTGGTTTATCAAGCATCTCCGCATATCACCAATCACAAGCTTCGTTTAAGAATCATGCACATTGTGACCAAACCACAGATTTGGAGAGAAAACACACATGGGCCATCTTTGGCAAATTAAGCTATTAAAACTACTCATTTTGTCTAAATACACAAAAAGATGAGCTTTAAGTGTGCAGCTCGAAGTGCAGCCCAGAGCTCAGGAACACTTTGTGCAAACCCTGAACTTGACATAAATGCATGCATTATATTTTAGTCATCTGTTGATCCACTTCAATACTTTCACTTTTAACAACCTACATTTAACACACTACTTAGCCCCAGCGTCAAACTGCGCCCCCTAACGAGCGTCTGTCAGGTTAGGAATGACAGCTTATTGAAAGCCCCTCGTGAGCATCGCGGGTGTTTCGTTCTGTCATCAATGCTAGTGCTGTTAGCTAAAGCCAACTCGGCACAACTCTGCAGCTTAATGTGAAAGTGAGATGGAAAAGTGAACACGGAAGTAAAGCAGTATGGCTGAGAGGAAGAGGAGGCTTCAGGAAAAACAGATCCAATTCAAACCCCACTCGCACGAACAAGTGCCTTCAGTTTCTAACCTCACCCATATCATCTCTCATCACAACCAATGCAGCACAACCAGACTGTTCTTTTTCATTGCATACATTCCTCTTTTTTGGCTAAATTACCCACAATGCAACTCCGTTCTGCAGCTCAGTTGAAGACTCAGGTGTTTTCTGCAAGTAGCGGCTAATGTAGCCTCGAGCTGCTAGCTGAGATGAGGAGCTACAGGAGTCTGGCAAGCCCTCCTCCAGATTTTTTTCATTTCAAACTCGTAATCTTCAGCTCCAACCAACGCTGACTCGGGTGACATCACTAGAGGTAATTATCAGCAAGGCTGCAGATCCCTCTGGAACTTGTTTTATATATGCTGTGGTATTCCCCCTTTGATGTGTAAAATCAAAGCGGGAGTACGTTCCCCTGAAAGACCTCTGCTGTTACATACTAAAGAGAAGTCCCCAGATGTCCCCGAGACATCAGCCGTCTCTACACACCAGACCAGACCTGGTCTCAGCATAGGCTGGGAAGAAATTATGGAGGCTGAAAGCTCCCAAAGCCAATAAGTGTACAGCTTAGCCTTAAATTGTTATTTTCATTACATATTCTAGGTAGATTTTTGCAATAAACTGTTACTATTTTTGAATATTATGAATATGAGCCATAAGTAGAATTAATGTTGGAAAGAAACGTGGATACCAAAGCTGACATACCTGCTGTGACAGAGATCAGGCTCAATAAAATGATGTGCTCTCTGTTTAGCTGCAGTATTTGGTCACGATCGAACATTAGGAAAACACTTAAGACACCTTTTCTGTGCAGATTTGGTTTTTCCTGCACAATTTATTATGCTTTGCACCACACATGTCAGCATGTCATATGAATCTCTCATTTTTGGCTCTCCACCAGCACAACCATATTACATGTACTTTCACTGAAGTTGGCATAGTTAAGTGTTTCTGATCTCCCCCCGTGGCCTGGAAGGCGGCTCAGTGACCTTGTGGCAGAGCATTATCAAAGGCTCGGGCCAAAGGAGCAGCTCTCTGTAAGCTTTGAAGCCTTAGGGCTGTGCTACACAGTCGGGCTTAGCATGCAGCATTTTAAACAGCGGTGGATCTCAACAGGCGGTTTCTCGCAGAGTGAATGGAGCTTGAGGCTACCTGAAGGTGTAAAGCCTGTTCTTGCCTTCAGCTCACAGAGAACGATGCAGCCAGATTCCCGAGCAGAACAAAGAAGGGAGCAAAGGAGCATTTTCACATTTGCAGTGGGTTTTAGAATTGATTTGAGGATTTTACTTTATTTAACCTTTGGAAAGTCCACAGTTTTACTACCACTTATATCTGGGAGCTTTTACACTCATAGCAATCCATTTTCAGATGTGACCCTTGGCCCAAAGTGAAGACTAAAGGTGAAAATGTGTGTTTTCAGTAGTCAGAGCTTTCTGCAGTACATGATGTTTCTCCTTCTGACTTTCCCTCATGTTCCTACTTCATTTGAACTGTCTCTTCTTCATTACTTTATCTCTGTGACTTGAATAATAATTCCTTATTGTTAAAATGAACTCCTGTTTTGTTTCACTCTTTCTGGGATGTGCTCAGTCTTTTATGTTCTTTCTTTTGTTACTGTGAATTGCTTTGTAACTAATTAATGTCAAAATTGTCAAAATCAGTGCCACAACATTATTTTTACTAAATTTACTGTAACTCAAGTCAGCTTTTTCATAGCTGTTCCAGTATCTGTCTCTATAAAGTATGCAAACATGTCTTAAAAACCTTGCTTTGTTAAGCAGTCTTATGTAGCTTTAAAGGAAAAATTTGCTTTTGGTGCAAGTGTAGGTGTTGAAAAAATAAAAACATAATGCATTCATGGCACTGCAAAAACTTACTTTTGAAAAAGGTTGCCCAAATTTTCTAAAAATAGATCAAAAATGAGGTTCCAATATCAGTGGGTATGATTCATGATGGGAGGACCCGTTACTCCCATATAGATAAGAGATATCTTCAATATCAAAGCTGATTATTTTTCTTCAACATCAAGACCAAGAAGAACATTTAAAGCTGTTTAAATTGCATTATATCCAATGAGAATGTGATTTACCAATTAAAAACTAAACTCGCAATAGTATACCAGGACCTCCTGACCTTGATGGATTGCGGAGCTTTTACCTAATGAGTTATTGAGTGAGCAAAGCCACAGTTATATCAGATCCCCCATCTGTTTTGACATCCTCCAAAAACACAAAGCAGTCCTGATGACACTCTAATTTGTTTGATTTAAAATGTGAAATAAACCTCAATATCAAAGCCCGCTGGATTTGTCCATTTAGGTCGCCGTCGCTCTCATCTGAGCGAGCTCAGGCACAGCAAGCGACGTGTCGTGTTTGATCACTACTCAAAAACAGTGCGTCCAAATCCCATCGGTCAACAGTTTTTTTGATGTCTGGGAAGTCTCTCTGGAGAATCCATCAGCGAGCATGAACGCAGGCCAAAAAATCGCGCAGCAGAGAGCTCGTAAACTACAGCAAGAACCAGACCGCTTCCCTCAGGAGTCTGCGTTACTCCACCGGTCACTTTGGGAGCAAGCCAGCCCTGAGTTCCAGTTCCTTCCTAAATCTATAAATGAGACCTCGCTGACTGGTAAAACACTTAAAGTGTCTGTTGAATGTTGAGATATAACAGAAAAGGCCCTTGTCTTGGATCTCTTTCGGTGCCTTAAAGCATCTTGGGAACAGACAGCAGCCTAAGAAGAAGAAGAAGAGGAAGAAGAAGAAGGAGAAGAAGAAGAGATTGTGTAGTGAGCCAGTATTAGGTTTGGAGCAGAATTGTGTGTGCGGAGCCAGGTTGATGCTGATCCAACAGGGTGGGTCTGTCTGCTGCATGACTCGGCCCGTCTGGCCCGCAGCTAGAACCCCCCCTTATCCTTACCCCTCCCCCGCCCCCCGCCCCAATGTGTGTGTAGGTGTAAGAGTGTGTGTATGCAAGCCATGCATGCCTCTGTCAGTATGCATGTGGGTGATGAATGATTTTGTATGTGTGTGCATGGCCGTGTGTGTACATGTAAGTGGTAGTGAAGCATGTAAGTCGACATTACTGTGTGTTTATGCATCTGTGTGTGTGTGTATGTGTGTGTGTGTGTGTGTGTGTGTGAGGGAGAAAAAGAGGGATCTTATGACCCAGCAGGCACAGCGCTGCAGTCGGCGTGTCGCTCTTTCCATGTCTCTGTCCTCTCCCTGACCCTACCTAACGTTGCATAACACTGGAGACAGTTTCATGCCAGATGAGTGGCTGGGTGGGTGCACGATGCACAGGGGTGAGGGGCTGCGGGGGAGGGTGCTGGAGGGGTGTCGTCTAAATATGAATGTAATGACAAGAACTGAAGTGAAAAAGGAGTGAAATGACTTATCTCCCACCACCTGCAACCCTCTCCCTCCTCTGCCTCTCGCTTTGTTGTCTTTTCCTCAGCTCAACTGACTGTGCTGGCTATAAAAAGAGAATAAATTTGGGGAGAGGCTGCAGAGGCACAGCTCATAGACACTGTACATACAAACATGCAAACAATCTGAGCCGCACTTTATAGTAGAAGTGGCGCTTTTCCAAAGTCACTTGCAGTCAGGTTAATGCTGTAATGTCTGAGGTTAATTTTGCTTCACATTTGAGGCATTCCACCAGTTTTATAAATCAAATTCAGTTTACTTGTCATGTGGAGCGCGACTCAGCCAGTGAAAATAGTTACCTCTGCCAAGGAGGTTATGTTTTCAGTCCGGTTTGTTGGTTTGTCAGTCTGTCAGCAGGACTGCGGAAAAACTACTGGTCCAATTTTCATGAAACTTGGTGGAAGGGTGCAGCCCGGGCCAATGAAGAGCCCTGGAGCAGATCCGAATCACAGGGCAGATACACAAATTACTTTTCACTTTGGTTAATATTGCAAGATGGGCCATCCAGTCTTGTTAGAATAAGCGTCGTACATCTTAAAATTCAGTGGATGGTAGTACAGTTCTGACAAAACAGGCCGATTGTAGACATACACTACTCCATATTCCACAGTTCACATTCACAGGTAATCCTCTGGGAGAGCCGACACATGTAGCTGCTCATGCAGAAAGCAGCGGTCATGAGCACTCCGATGGTGGTTCCATGTGCGAACCGGTACATTTGCAAAGCTTTTTTTCCTCAAACTAAGCTAAAGCTATGGAAATGCAAACATATCGTGTAATTTACTCTACACTCGCTCACATCCAAACACGAATTGTCTGCAATAAACCCCAGCAGAGATATTAAAGAAAACGTTCTTCACGAGAACAAGCAATAATACTGATGGTGAGGTTTCATTTTGCAGATTTGTAAGAGATGATAGAAAAGTGGACTTCTGGCCTCGGTGGAGGTCTGCGCTCTCCGAGTGTCCTTCTAGCTCTATGATATCTTCTGTGGCTCTGGAGGAATTTTGCCAAACCAGACAAAGCATCTTGGACACTATAAATTTATAACAGATAGCCTGTGTAACAAACTGAGGGTGCAGAGTTCGGAGGGTTTGGATGTCTACCGGCCCGGGACGGACTAATGAGTTATCGGGTTGCATTGTGGGAAGCGTAGGATCCAGCGTTTTTTGGACCCTGACCCATATTAAGCTTTAAATCAGGATATCTCAGCCTCTACTGCTTCATTCTTTAATATCTGCTCTAATCTTGGTCGTGTGAATCCCACAACTTTATGAGAGCACTGGAGTGAGACTGAGGTGGAAAGTATGTGCAATAAGCAAATTTAAGCAACTGGAACGTTCGAAATATTGCTGGTAAATTGAGGAAATCTGAATCTGAAGTGTGATCAATCAACAATCCATTGTTGAACATTTTCAAACATATTCACAAAATAAAAAAGAGACGGCTCTGGACATGAGACAACATGATCTCTGCATGTTCTGCATGTAACGAGCAACAAGCAGTTTGTGAAAACGATGAGAAACGAAGGCTGAGGTCGCAGAGCATTAACGAAAGTCACATGTCAGTAAAGTGAAAAGGTTCAGAGCCGTGTCATAAATAACGCGTTCCTTGGATGATTGTATAGAAAGGAGATGAGTTAAGTAAAGAAATAAAAGTCTGGAGAAGAGTCCAAGATTTTTCTGTGGTTCCTTCCATCTACAATCGTCTGGTTAAAAAAAATAATAAGACAGAAGAAACCGGAGAAGTTGGAAGATGTCTTTGGTGGGTTATGTGGCTCTTGGCATTTACGACTTGTGGATGTGAGTCAACGCAGGCCGCGAAGTTTGTGGGACATCCATAGATGCTGGCAGTCTGAGATAATAAAAGATACAAGCTAGCCTCATCTGCCAAGTCACTTTTTTTTTTTTTTTTTTTTTAGCTTCTTCACATGTGGAAAATTCTCCTCTTTAACCTTTCCCTGCTGACATTTACACGCCACTGACTGCAACTTCTGGTCACAAGCTTGTGTACATGACATACATTTTCCCCTTACCTTCCCCTCCGCTCTCTTCAGACAGAATGGAGCGCCGAGGGGGGTTTGTGGAAAGAAAACAAACTGTGAAACTGTGACCTGTAGCCAAGGAAAAGTCGCCGATGGGGCTTTCCTCTCCTTCGCCTCGGCACAGGACGTACCGACTCAGCGTGCCTGACACGTATCAGTCTTCAAACACCTTGCTGCTTCCAAACCTGCAGCTGAAGGCTCGAGGTGCTGCCCTGTGTCCGGGTTTGGCTCTCTTTTACCCCCCCCACGTTCTCACTCTCAGGTCTCCTCTTTCAGCTCTCTCCCATGAACACCCCTCCTTCTGATCACATACCATTTTTCTCCTCCTACACTCTCAGTTGTGAAAGAAGATACGTGTATTAAACATATGTTAGCTGCTCATAATCAAAACTTTCCCTCTTGCTCTCCATTTTATTAAGTGGGCTGTTTCGTAAGTGTACTGCTCTGCTCCGCTCCGAGGGCCTCCTGGGTGTGGGACTGCTGACCTGCTGGGCCGAGTGTGCTGCCAAGTCTTTACCGTGAGAGAGCGAGCGAGAGCAGAGGGCAGGGCACAGGACGGCACCGCGCCATCGGACACTTTGCCAGCCTTGGCTGGAGTGCCGACGTGCCGGCGGGAGGGGAAAGACTAACTGCAATTGTTCGACTCGAGTAGTCATAGATGTGAAAACATACGGGAGGAAATGAGTAAGGAGAAGGGATTCTTTCACACCTGCTTTCCCTCCGTCAGCCCCAGCTCTGCCCCGTCTCCTGTCCCGGGCCAAGCCCTGGCATTTCCTCCCCCAATTCATCCACCTCCTCCCCGGGCTGCAGCACCTCTCCTGCAGTTCTTTCCTTAAACTGTAAAGTCCAGTCCTGCTCCTTTCCCTCTGTGCTTCCAGAGCCTGAGCCTCCACCCTGCACTCCTCCTCCTCCTCCTCTTCTTCCTCCTCTCTGGCTGTAACCTATTTTCACCCAGCTCCAGCTCGCTCCCCTCAGCTTCTGCAGACTTCTCCGGCTAAAACCCCCGACCCTCCGCTTCAGGACTGAACCTCGTCCAAAACCCAGCCGCTGAATGTAAACACAGCAGTCTGAGTCCTCTGTGCAGGATCCAGTGAGAGGTGCATATTCTCTTTGGCCTGTTTGACCACCACATTTCAAATGTCAGAAATTACACAGATATATCTATAGATTATAACTAATAGTTGCTAACCTCTAAGGCTTTGAAGCATTTGGAAACCATCAATAGCGCTAATACAAAATCAAGACAGAGACAAATATCTTAAACAGAATTTTTCTACAAAGCTTTGAATTTAACAAAATAAGTCAAACGAATCATCATTTAATGTCATAACACAACAATCTGACTAAGCGTTTGACGCCAGCCTTCGGTACTTGACAGTTTTTGATGCCTGCCCTGCGTATACACAGTCATCACTGTTAGAGGAATAATGTGACATTTTGTGAAATCTGTTATTTCTCTTGCTGACAGTTTGACGAGGAGATTGATAGGACTCTCATGTCTGCTACTGTGAGCGTGAAGGTAAAGGCGGGGGGGGGGGTGATTGGCTTAGTTTAGCATAAAGACTGGCCACAGGGGCAAACAGCTAGGCCGGCTCCGTCCACAGTTAAGCTCACTAATTAACACATCGAGTCTTGTTTTGTGGTTTTCGGGGAGAGCGTCAGAAACTGTATTTCAGAAAGTGGCTTGAAGCCTTTAGCCATCTAGTTAGGTCAATTTAATTTAGAAACAAGTCTGATACACAAAAAGCATTTATCTCAACTTCATTCTAACATGCTTATTTTCAGTGTTAGACATTTTCTGGCTCATGCCACAGAGATTTAGGCGCACACATTACTTATTCTAATGGCTTTTTACCAGTATGAGGCAAGTCCACTTGAGTCAGCTATGGTTTGTTCCATGTGGGGTTGCAGTGGTTTGTTAACAGGCAATCCTGTCAAAGTAGATCTTTGCAACTGGTGCAGGGATTTGCACCGACCTTCTCAACACAAGCAGCGGTGATGCATGCTCCTGCTGCAACTCAACACACACACACACACCTCCACTACATCTTTAGCCTGATTCGAAAACACCACAGGAGCCAAAAGAAGAAGAAGAAGAAGGACATTTAGCAGGTAATTTACACTACCCAATCACAGGGCCACACACTGCTTCGACACGTCGCTCTCTGATTGGATGAGTGATGTGGGTGAAAGGGGGGTTTGGGGCGGCACTCAGGAGAGGAGCACAGAAATGGAGAAAGCTCACCAGTGCATTAGGGACAGCACGGTGCAATTCGTTCCATTGGCAGCACTTCAAAGAGGAAGAGGAGGGGGATAATCCACCCCAACATTAGCCCCCGGATTCTTCCACCAACACCACCAACTCGCTCGCACATACACACATTTAATTCACAAAAGCAGCAGGCTGGAGGGTTCGGTCGTGGGGTCTGATTGGGTCGGGGTCTAGGGATGACGGGATGGAAGGATGGAGGGGATTTTTCAATTTGCCAGCAAATCAGAGATGATTGGAATACTCTTGCCCACAGACACACACACTCGCCTTGACACACACACACACACACACACACACACGCACACACACACACACACACATATCTCTCCACGGAAAAGACCTCACACTTGAACCCAGAGATGATGAATAAATACAAAACAAAAAACAAGCAGAACATTTGCTGAAAATGCTGAAAGAGACAAAATATAGTAATATGGGTTAAAAATATGGGTCAGCTGTGAACTTCTGTTTCTTACAGGTGATAAGTCTGTGTGTGTGTGTGTGTGTGTGACAAACCAAGGAGGTATCAGGAGAAAAAAAGAAGAGAAGATGAAAGAGGGGGACCACAGGGAGAAGGGAAGTGAAGGAGACAGAAGAGGAGAAAGAGAGCTTGTGTATTGACGGTGAGCTGTCAACACTCGCTCGGCCGATACTCGACCAATTGATGATCAATCCTCCTCATGGGAGCCCTGCCAGCAGCAAACCCGATCAATCCTCCTCTCTCTGTCAGACCTTCGAGCGACGTTAAAGAGGAACGCTGCTCGATTCGAAGCAGCGGCAACTTGTTGTCACTTCCTCCGTTCAAACCTCCTCTCGACGTGGTAAACATGTTGTCACGCATCGATGGCACGGCCCCCTCCCCCCTCACCGTGGAACCACCAGTTACAAATGTCACCATGTTTTGATCTGCAATTGTAGCATCGCTTTCGTGCCAATCAGCGCTACTTTGAAAACGCCACGAAACAAATGTGAGTCCTGACAAAATCCTGTGAGAGCTCGCCGCACCGCAACAAACGGGCAAAAACGGTTGCGTTGGTCAAGTGACTTCTGTGTCGTGCTGTATTTCTGGTAACTGCGACCCGCGCTCAAGGGCCCGTCGAGGCTGTAAGTGTGTGTTTATCAGAGCTCACAAGGATAAACCTGATTAATGAGATTACAATATCACTCATGCTCGAGCTCTTGCTTTGTTGGTTTTACTTAATTTCTACATAATGAACAATTAAGTAGGATCAACCACACAAAGATACAACCAGAGAGCAGTGAAACACAAGCACATTCAGGGGCCGAGAGGGGTAATAAGCAACAATTAAAGTGAGTTCTCTAGAAGCATTTATGTTCTACTGTATTAGAGACATGATGCTATGAGTGGGATTGTTTTGCAAATATTAATGTGGACATTGTCAGATATGCAATGCTTTCATCGATGAGCAATGAGGTGCAAAAAGAGCTGTTTTTGTGGTGCTTTACATACTTTTAGTTCAACATTTGATCTGTTATTTTCTCCTGGCTGTCTTCACCTGTTTTACCCTTGATTGATGGGATCAACAGAGCTAATCTCAGAGAGTTGAAGCGGCATGGTCCACTTCTACAACACACACATCAATAATAGGTGGTCTGGAGGGAGAAGAGTTATGGAGTGCACAGATACACTGAGTGGTCAGGAGGTTAGCAAAGCCTGCAACGATCAATAAAGCCTGACCGCTGGAGACCGCTGTGGTTAAGTCTGCAGCTACACAGGTCTATAGGTAACAAACGCCTCTGTGAAGCGGTGTTTCAATCACAGGAAATACATCATGTGATTAAGCATTATTTTGTCCAACCCTGGACTACGAACTGGATCAGCCACTTGTACACTGTAAAACCCCACTTAATAAGGTGACTGTCTGTTTTGCTGGAACTTATTTTTCACTCCATCTCAAAGCAAAGAGGTAAGAAGTTGTTATCTAAAAGCCAAATTAACCCTGCAGGACGCTGGGCGAAGCACGCTGATCCGTCGCTCTAATCAGAACTGCTTCAGTCCACTCAGCTGGTATCACCAGCTGAGGCTAAATGGGAAACCCAATGAGCAATTAAAATACGTCCTCCAATTATTTCCTGTGTTTGTATATTATTCTTTTCGCTGTTACAGAATAGTGGGTCATTTAGTTGATATGCAGCCACATAATTGCTGAAAAGTTTTCCTACTGTGAGCCAAATTAAATCAACTAAGATGAACCAAACCAAGGCCGGCCAGCTGCACCGTATCAAATCACATGCCAAAGACATGAAGGAAAAAGTATGTAGGACAGCAGATTATTTGGTTTATCTTACAGTCTGCTGAAAGAAAATACATTTAAACTGGTTGTTAAGAGGGTTTGTGGGGGAAACTTTTTCAACACGGATTCTTTTTGACAGATTTAGTATCAGAAAGTAAGCAAATACCATGTGATGTTTTTTAGATTGTGGTAATGATACGAAACATTTGTCCAAACACAAGAAGCTACATAGCAGTCTCGCCGCCTATCCCTGGCAAACCAGACTCAACTGTATCGCCCTACACTCAGGTTGCAGTGGATGTTTGGCTGTGGGCTGCCCGCTGTCATTCACATTCTGTAGGCTAGATTGCAGGGTCAGAAAGAGGTTTTGAGAGCACCGCTGCAGTGAATGCCAATCAACTATCACAGCACTGCGAACATGAGCCCGAAGTGGGGTTATAGGCATGCGTGCAACCAATCCCAGAAACTGAGCAAGGAAATTTACATAGTGGTTAGCATTCAGCTGCCAAGTGTGAGCTATGATACTGAAGGCAGTGGGGAAATACTTCACCATTCTGACCAACCTCAAAACTGTGCTACTACAGCTCAGCTTCAGACTGAGCTACTGCATTAGCATTTATGAAATAACTGACATTGATGATTGTGATGGTAATGCTGCTGATCACAGGCTGCAAGTTGCATGAAAGCTTTTTCTTTTTTTATCCAATTGTTCAACAAAAAACAAATGTTTTTGGTGTTTTAAAGGCAGAAATAAAAAAAAATCCTCATTGATTAGACATTCCTCTGTGAATAGGAATAGGAACTGCTAACCCTAAGGGAATGTAATCTGTCCAAATTACAATGGCTGGTATAAAGACAAAGACACAACAGGCAGCGGTAGCCAAGACAGCCCAACAACATCCAGAACATCTTCCACCCTGGGCAGAACTGTCCGACACAATAAATTCCTCTGGAGGTTGAGAGTTGAAGACTGAGGCCAGATGTCCCCGTTTCACTGGAGCTGAACATCTGGGTTCACCATCTGAGGTGGTGGTGACCAGATTTTATCCAAGCGTTCAAGACATTCACGGATGTGAGGATGCAGCTACCGTTCATGATCAATCACTGCTCTGTGGGTCAAGGTGATCTGGTGCTACGACCTCTAACAGACAGAACTGAGAAACGCTTGAACATGGTGGCCATCATGGACAGTTCTTAACTAGCAGAGAAGCTCAATGCTAAAGCACCACTTGGGTTTAGATCAGGTAGTTTGTTCCCTCCAAGGACTTAAGGGTTGAAGTCCCTCAGCAGAACTATGGAGTCCCCCGGCAGCATCCTCTCCAGGACCCCCTGACAGACTCAAAATCAAAGTCTTTGTCGCCATTACATGCACTTGCACAAACATTACCATATTTTTCTCTGGGGAACTCCTGTGCTCAGGAAGGGACTAGACTTACATATGCTGTTTCTGTGCTCTGGGTGACCTGAGACTGAATTTGAACTCTGTCTGTCCCAAAACCAGAAGCACAAGAACAAAACACTCCTGCTGATTTGGTTAAGAAAACTTCAGGTCTGAAATAACTCCTCGAGGTCTGCCGTGTGCCGACCGGTTTCACCACATAGAGTGAATAAACTGTAACAGTGAACACAGATCACAGCAAAAACCAAATGAATTCTGTGTGGTGGGTGGTTTTCACTTAAACTTTCAACACTGGGCTATCATTCAATCACTCATTATATCATTCAGCATTTCATTATGCCTTCATCCTCCAGGCTATTCATTCATTTAACATTAATATTCATGAAAGCCAAAATCAACTTTATATGATACTGTCAATGATCTTTTTAATTAACATCCCGAAAAATGTAAATTACCTCTTAAATATCAGCAAGACTGGCTGGATCAAGCACTGAGCATGCATATAAGTGTGCGCGCAAACACGCAGACACACAGTATTAAAAATTACCTCCAGCCTGAATAATAAACTGCACAAAGCAACAAGTTTCAGGCTTCACACCAAACACACACGCACACACACACACACACACACACACCCACACACTCCCACTCACCCTCTCCAGGTCTTGTCGGAGGTGTGTGAAGAGTTTGAGGCGTCTGTAGAGGACGTCCTGCTCCTGCTGGGCCAGGTTGTCCACCTCGTCCCGCTTTAAGGTCACCAGGGGTCGATTAAAGTTGGCCTTCCTCTTCAACTTCCAGAATTGATATAAGAAGTCCACCTCGAGGAAGAGACAGAATATTCACATTTTTTAAAATCATTCTTCCAGCTTCCAAGTCATTTAGAATCACGATACAGCGTTTTTCCCTGTTGAATACCGACTTTGGCAAAATTTAGTAGGAGTGATATCATTATCATTACTTCACTGAAATCAGTGAATCCACTGAGGATCCATTCCACTCATCATTTTGCCTTTTTCCTTTTAATTGTTGACCACTGGCATCACAAAGCACAATTTACTATGGTGCTTTTATGCTGAAAAAAAAAATCTAAAAGGTGCCCTTCAAGGAGGAATTTACGCCATGGTTTTGGAAATTCAATGACATTTTACTTGAATATTTGAGACTGCTTTGATTGTATTAGCCGTTACTCGATTAAAGCATGCTTTATCCCTACATAAAAACAGCTGCATGCTTACAGTTGCAGAAAAACCCTCTTGCCTGCAGCCACAGCCGCGTTCGGAAAGCAGAGGCCAGTTAATCACGGCACGTTCAAAACCAATTCCTGTGATTTATCAGACGGTTTACCTGTGAACACGGAGCACTTCATCTGATGCACTAGAGCCGGCACTCGAAATGCAACTCATCAATACCACATCTGATTACATTTAATTAACCGCGGGAGCCAAACTCTTCATCTCGACTAATGTATGATGACCTCTGTATGCAAAAGACAAGGTAAAGATCAGACGGATGTGCAGGCTAATGGAGAGACCTAATTGAGTTTTGTTTATTATTCTGATATATTATTTACATATTTTAGAACATTTTAAGCCAACGTGGATTAAACGTTTCCTGTGTTTTGTCCTCCTGTGTTTAGTCGTCCACTGTCGTCAATCACAAGCAGCTTCAGCTTCTTGTTCTCAGTCAACAGAAAAGTAACAGTTCTGCTTCACGGTTCGATGAACTGTGTGTTCTGAGACGCCCTGCTGTAAGTCGCTGTCACAGTATTTGCATACTTGTCGGCTGTGAGCATGAACGGGTGTTACTCCTTTGACTCAGCTGTGTGTCCACCCCGTCTGCTTTATGCTTATTCTTTATTTATACCTGACTCACTGTCTGAAGCACTAAGTTATTTTCTGCACACATGGAGGTGTGTGTAGCTATTATAGTGAATGACAAGTGTGCGGTATCATTTCTTATGACAAATCATAGTGTTTCAGGGCTGAACATACCTGTGAGACGGGCAGCGCCAGGTTCTCGGCCACCTCCCTGGGGTCCACCAGTCGGTAAAACTCATCCTCAAGCTCCTGGAGCTTCTGCTTCCTCTGGCTCACCTTCTCTCTCTCCAGCAGGTCCCGCTCAGCTCGCTCAGACGCCGACACCGAAACCGGGTACAATATCGACCTCTGCTCCGGGTCACCACCGCTGTTTGGCTGGTGCTGCTGGTCAGGCCGGAGCTCAGAACCGACGCCCGTGGTGGCCCAGTCAGGTCTGGATGCACTGAGTGCTCCGTTGGTGGTGGAAGCGGTGTGGTTGCCGTTGCTCACACTGGTCAAACTGGAGGCGTTGTTGATGGCTGCACTACTGTTGCTGGCGGTGCAGCTGTGCTCCAGGCAGAAGGACTTGAAGCGCACCTCATCGTTCTCTGCCAGGATGGTCCTCATCTCCAGGCCGTGGTCGAAGGCGCACGTCACATGGAAGGCCACGATACAGGAGGGCATGGAGCACTGGGAGGGGAGGAAAGAGAGGAAATACAGTTAAGGACAGAGACAGAATGAGAGAGTAAAAACAGAAGGAAGAAAGTGATGCAGGACAGATAAAAGATGAATGATGAAAAGGAAGTAGGGAGTCAAATCAGATATGTCACAGGAATCACAGGAGAAGATGCTGAAGATGGTTTATCACACAGAACCAGCTGGACGGTCGTCCATGGAAACAGTTTGGAAAAGGCAGCAATTTCAAAAAATGCTTGGCAGGTGATTGGACAAACCACCTGTCTGTCTAGCACCTTCTATTTTCAACCAATTGAATCAGCGAACCTTATGACGTTGTAGGTAAGTGAAACTCTTGCCAAAGCCAGTTGGAAGAAAAGCAAAAACATGTTTTCTGTGGAGAAAAGCCTTCAGCGTCGTTCTTTGCTCCTCTTTCAATGAAGAAATACTAATTTCTTACCACAGCACTATATTTCTGATAGAACTGATGCTACAGCAGCATCTGTGCTAACCTCTTTAGGAGTCATTGTTGTTTTCAAGCCACCTATGGCTGCCAGTAGTTAATTGTAGGACGCTTATTTGTCCGAATGACTGTGATGAGGCCTGGCAAGATGGATCCTCAGCTGCCTCAGAACAGAAGGTGAAGCAGGGGAGGAGAAGGTCCCACTTGAGTTTAAATTCTGCATCTGGATTTGTTAAAATGACATGTGGACTGGTATTAAACAAACACTTTTCTTTATTTCACTATCTTGGAGCTACTTAACTCATGCTCTCTCTTTGAAACACACATGCACACGCAATTTTTTCTTCAATTTCTCAGGCACTTTGTCACATCTGTCATTCTCGGTCCATTTCTTGTGTTATCAAGGTTCCACCAGAAGTGCAGCAAAGCAGAAAGACAAGCCCAGTCACAACAAACACGGTTCCCCCATTTCTGCTGACATTTTGGTAACTTGGAGTGTGTATGTGTGTGTGTGTGTGTGTGTGTGTGTGTGTGTGTGTGTCTCACAGTGCTATCCATTACAGGTCATGCTAAGAGGCAGCCTCCCACTGAGTCCCTCCAGGCATGGTGTGATATGGTGTGTGTGTGTGAGCCCTTGTGGCTATGTGTTGTTGTCACTGTGGATGCAGGTCTCAGCATTCAGCAGGATGGTGACTCTGTGCTGTTTATGAGCCTGGTGACAAAAACCAGACTGATCCTACTTACTCCACCATCTGGGAATCAACTCTGCGTCTCCCTTCCCTTCCCTGGCTCAACTGCATCAAAAGTTTCATTTTTAAAGCAAATTGCACAATAGCTCTTCTTTTTTAACAGTAAAACCTACTTTACTCTTACAAAAAAGCTTAAGAGACAAACCTCACATTGAAAATTTGAAGGTTTAATCTGATTTAACACATAAAAACAATAAAAGTAGGCAGCACTTACTCATTTTGCTGTGAAAACCTACTTCCTACTAAAGAAATAAAGTCTCTGTCTGGAACATTTCCTTATGTGGTTTATAAGATGTGGTGAAAAAAGCCTAAACTTTAAAGGCTATTTGATCCTCTTTTTGCAGTAATTACCTTGAACTCCAGCTAGCCCCTGCTGCATTTCCCCTCATCACTCCCTGTCACACGGCCAACTACAATACCCTGATTTAAAACTAAAATATAGGTCATCAGTACGCAAGGTAAACCAGTTCATTATCACAACCTGTCACAATCACAGCTACGTGAAATCTGTGTGTGAGGCTGCAACCCGAGTGTTGCTGAGAGGTCTATCTGTATTCTGTTTGCATTTGGTGAGGAACCGCAATGAAACAGTCAAGTTTCCGTTCAGTTATGTTTCTATGCCGCTCTCTTGTTCCTCTTGTTTCACTCAGTATCGTGGTGCATTTGTGTGTTGGGACAATGAACAGAGAGACTTCACAGTAAAACCACAACGTACATAATTTCCAAACATGCATATGACCTAGGGGTTTGTCGGTATGTGTACATCTGTGTCCCGTATTGCCACAGATTTTACAACACAGTACCAGGATAAAAGTTTTAGCATTTTGAAAATAATATGCTTTACTGTGGCTGCAATAAGATGCAGGTAGAGGGGTATGCACACACTCATAGAACTGGAGTTACATCCAGTAACTAATATTGTCCTCACTGTAATGTGGACTGTGTTAACACAAAGACTGCAAGGCTGCAAGAACCAACACAAAAGTCTTCTAATACTCCCACCATTCGAAGAAGTGAAGACTCGGTGGATTAACTTGATGGAAATGTCCCCACATTCTGCTGCTAATGTGGCTAGTAGCATCGACTGTAGACCCACACACTGGAGCTACGTAGGAGTTAAATCACCAGAGTAGCAGGTTACATGTGGGAAATTGTGTATTTACGTTGCTCTTTGTGTTGTCACATAACCAGAGCTAACATTATCTCCACACTTCATACCGCTACAAAAGCACAACTATCACTCTTAGCACGGACTGGACCTCTCCCGCCAGCGAGCTACATTAGATGCACACATTCATGAATATTCTGTGGGCTGGACTGGAGGCTCTGGCGAGAATCAGTGCTTTAAACGAAAACTACACTTTCCACCTTCTAATCCTCCAAACAGTTCATTTAAGTCTTATTTGTCAAAGATGTGTCCAAAAAAATCATTTTTGAGTGTTTTTTTCTCTTTCTGTTGAAGTAAATATTTTTGATGACTCCTCTTGAACTTGAGGGCAGTTACATAAATGTATCCAATAAATTTTGAGCTGGCTGTTTTGACCGTTAGCTAGCGTGGGTAGCGAGCAGAGCAATATCTTAGTAGTAGGTGTGTGTTTGGACTTCAGCTGGGAAAAAACTTTGCTCACATTTCCAACGATATGGTTGAGGTCTAATTAAAAAAATTCACTGTTTTCGTCGTCCTCCTGATCTCCTCACATCATGAGTAAAGGAAGAGGAGATTTTCTATGAGATAAAAAACATCCTCTATCCACCAAATCACTGAGAAAGCAAAGTCAGTGATGGAGGAACAGAAGGCGAGATCCAGTAATGGACTATCTGGCCTGTGTGAGACATCTCTTTAGATCCATCATTTTGTTAAAAAGTGGAGCTACTGTCAAAGGTCCACGCTGAGGAGCCGTTTTACTCTCGTCTTCCCCAAATGTCAGGCCGAGGCCGCTGCAGCTGCCGTCGCTTACGGGGAATCAAAAGGCAAAAGGTTGAACACAGCGAGGAGCCGACTCGATGTGTTGTTTGGTGCGGGCCGAGTCATCGCAGAAAATACTCATCTGGCCTTTTGGATTGCACCTGCTCAGCCGGTTCGTTAATATCACTGCCCACTGCTGACTGAGTGCTTTTAGGTGGATGACAGCATGTTTGTTTGTTGACTGCTGACTGTACAGTTACAGTAGCTTCAACCCTTTGCATGAAGCAACCAGCAAAAAAAGAAGAAGATATCAATCATATTGTGATTTAAACACGTTCTACTTTGCCCTCTGATGTGATGTGGGCCTGTTATTACCTGTTATAAGTCAAACTTTGGAGGTATTTATTCTCGTCTACCAACAGCAGACTTTCCTTCCTGCTCCAGTTTGGTCTTTTTACTTTTCACTTACTTCTTCACTTGTAGTTTGGTGCTTCAGGCCATTCATAAGCGTATTTCTTAAAGGTTTCAAATATCTTTCTGACAAGGCCAAAAACTCCCATATTCTCTGTTAACTCTTCAACACAACACCTGCAGTATTCTGTTCTTTATTTTCTCAGCATTATTTCCAGCATCTCTGAACGTTTAGCGCGTGAAGCACAGAGGCGCCTCAGTCCAAACACATTCAGTTTGTGTCACAACAAACACAACACCAATACTTCCCACACGCATCTGCTCCGCAGTTCCAGATAATTAAGAGGTGGCCGCTGGATGCAGGCTTGTGAGGACAAAAAGTGATTTCAAGGAATTTTCAAACATCTCGTTTGGCAGAATTTAAGAAAGCTGGCAGGCTTCAAGGGGAGACGTTTGTCATAAAAATCTGGGCCCAGCTTTTCATTTCCAACCTTGTCAAATGAAGAAATCCTGATGAAATCACGGATTTTAAGACTTGACAGCCACAGTATATCCGTGCCACTACCCATTACATAGTTTTCCTGAAGATGTGGAGTGTTGATCCCTGGATGCAGAGAGGGCCTGACACCTGGGGAATATCGATGATTTGTGCTGCTATGTTTTATTTATTCATTTTCAAAACCTTTGATTTTGCTCAAATCCACAAACTTCAAGGATTTTCACACCCAGCTGGAATCTAGGCTTACATGGACTACCTCTATTTTCATTTGAAATTTTTTTTCCCCCCTCAGACATTGATTTGTCTGAATTTTAGCCTTTCATGTGCTGTCCCACATGGTGTTGGCCTACACTACCGACAGTGTGGCAACGGTACGATGAGCTAACCCTTTAACTCTCAGAGGAATCAGAAGTCTTCAATCTAACGACTGAACTCTTTAACATCAAGTTTATTTCCTCTTTTTTTGGTGATTACTAATGTATTGTTACCCTGTTGCAGCGTCTCACTGAATCTATATGTTGTTTACACTTTGTGAAATATTTAACCCTAGAAATCCCTTGTTTTCAAGGCGCACCATCCCATCAAATGGAAATATTCTAGATGTTTTGTGCTTCACTGCTTTCCCCCTGAATTCAGCCTGACTTATTTAGTGGTTTTGGAAACTTTCATATTTTCAGTAGATCTCAAACTGCATGTTTGAACAACATTTGGCTGCACAGCATCAGCTTGTAGCCTAAAAACTGAACCACCAGCAGGCCACAGCCTGTCAAAAGGCTGACTTGATTCATTTTCAATGCATTTTCCAACTTATCTCAGCTACAGGATTGTTTGTTCCCAGCTGTACCTACAGCATGGCTGTGGGTATTCAAGTCTAAAGGGCTGCCATGTTGCTCTGAAATCAGCGAAGAAGAAAGAAGAGTATGAAGCGAAAGTAGTTTCTTAATTAGCTGAGTGTGTCACCTTATTACTGAAGACGGTTGTTCACAGGCCGACTCTCTATGAGCTTGAACAAATGCAGTAGAGGCTTGACTGGTTGACCTTTCTGGCGCACCTTCCTTTAATAAAGCACTAATTAAGAGTCTCATAACAACTGGAGAACTACGGCAAGTCGTTAAATACAAATATTTGGCTCTGAACACTCATGAAAAGAAACACGGCAAGGCTCATGACATGAATGAACGCTTGTTATCACCAAATCACCAAAGGATGAAATGACGAAAGACAAAGAAGAAGACACACTACCAAGAGCTGTCTCGATGACAACAACTAGCGGTAACACACATAGCGTAAGCTGTCTGCTACAGATGCATCATAGTGGTTAAGATAATGCTCTTTAGCTGCTTCAAATGTGATCAAAATGCTCAAATCTAGTGTGCTCAAAAACTGCTGGAGGTCCAAATGACAGCACACAAGTCAAGAATGAAGAAAAAAAGTGAAAATCAAGACTGAGAATATATTTTCTATTGTCTCTCAGACTCTCCTGTGCCTAAACCTTTCAAGACAGAAGACTGGTTTGTTATTTCATTCACCTTTTCCTGCATTAAAGCCTACAGTGGACCCCTGCTGCTCATGTGGTGTGCAGCACTGCATCTCCAGCTGATCAGTTTGCACAGGAGCCTGCCTCCAGCGAGGGAGACACGAGAGAGGGACTCTCCCTGCGAGAGGACCGGCTCAAGGACTGGCTGTTAAATCTACAGCATCGATACTGTGACGGCGAACGCCCTCGCCGCGGCGTGTCCACGCCTTCGGATACATCCAGCACACGTGTCTGTACGCACACGCGGGTGGAGCGCCGGGCTTTCCGATTCACCTCGAGGGCGCTTTTAACGCTGAATGGTCTGCAGGCTAATAGCTGCAAAGTGGGTTAGTGTTAGCGTGTCAGCGGGGGTTTTGTTTGCGTGCTCAGCAGCATGTTAAAGCGATGCCGGGTTCAAACGGATCCACCCGTGCCCAGCGGGAGGCTAAGAACTACGATGATCTGTGTTGTTGAGAGACGCTTTAAGTGAGAGTGTGTGCTGACTTTATACTTCACAACAATTCTGCAAGAGCTTTGTGTGTGCATATAAAGGTATAGTCGCTTATGTGGGTGTGCCTTTAAGGCTTTAAGTCCCATCTACATAAATGTAAAGATGAGTGGGTTTGAACTTTGATGCCACATCAAAAATTAAACCTTAATACTGAATCTTGCACACAATTTAACCTTTCCACAGATTTCCTCAAGCTTATTTGCATTCCAACACGACCTCCAGATGATGTACAGTATGCATGCAGATGTCACGGGGATGGGAATATTAAAAAGACACAGAAGAAGAAGAAAAAGGAGGAAGAGGAGATGCATCCGAGCACATTATTACACTTTGTCACAATGTGACAATATCACAGTTTTGGACAATTCTTTTTAAACTCTTAAAATTATAATCCAACAAGCACAAACGATGATATCAGCTTCTTCGGGTTAGAGTGCTGCAGGGATGACGTACTTTTGCAGGTCAACCTGACGTTAGCATCTCCCTGGTTCCCTTGACAAGAAGCCAATGAGATCTTTCCAATTTGCATTATTGCAGAAACTGAGCAAAAGTGAACAAAAGTTTAGGAGATTTTACCGGTTTTCTTCAGCAAGTTAATCTAAAATGCTGTTTTCACTGATGCATTTTATGTCTTTGAATAAAAACATTAAAATCTCTTAAGCTTGTGTTAATCACAGACCTCATTTTGGACAGCTAACGAAAAACCTATTCAGTAAACGACTTCGCGACGAGGGAAGCGGACGTGCAACAACGCTAACTCATTTCCAGCAGCACTTAATTATTAAAGTAGTGGTTAGGTGTTTAATTAGTGTTCCGTTACGGTTTGGGCAGTGAGTAAAAAAAGAAAAACATTTTTTCTGCGTGTTTATGTGACGCACCTGTATGCAGGTTCCTGTGTGCTCTCGACACAGGCTGCAGGACAGAGCCCAGCGGCTGGCGGGGATGTGGGACACCTTGGTAATGGGCTCCATCTTCTCCGGACAGCCTATACTCACCTACAGGTAGAAATGCAGACAGTGGATCAGAAACAAAGCAAAACTTGATAAACAATCAACACTGTGTGGAGATTTCAGGATCTGAAACCACCGAAACAAACTATTCTTCTTCTTCTCGACAAAACATAAATGAGCATTATAACAATTGTGACAATTATCCCAGTTTCATATTTAGATTTTTTCGCACTGATATCATTAGTTGATTAACTGACTTAAGATCATCGAGCTGGAGATGATGCTTCACCCTTCTTTTTATTTAGCACTAAAATCTCTGAATATTTCCACCAAACCTTCCACTCAATGAAAATAATCATCTTATTGTGGCTTGAATGATCAATTCTTCAGTGTCTTCCAATTTCAAAGCCAAGAACTTGAATGAGAAAGTCTGTCTTTGGACCCAGAGCGGGGACACCTGTGCTCCTTGGAAAAAAGAAGCATTACTGTACAGCCCAGAATGACTCACTCTCTCTGAGCGGCCCATTCAGAACGGCTTTGGCCCCAAAAGCTCGCTCCACCAAACACAACCAAAATGTCATTGACCTGTGCCAAGCAGCCATGCAGAATAGAGTGGAGAGCACTCATCACCAAAGTGCCATTTCTTCCTTCCTTCCTCCGCTGCTTCTTTCTCTCCAAAAAAAAAAAAATACAAAAAACACCTCTTCATATTAACTCATTCTCATATTTGCGGCGTGGCCCTCCTTCCTTGTCCTTCACGCTCCCATTAACAAGCTGAGGACTGATTTCCGCAGGTCGTGCCCCCCCTTCCCGCCACCTTCATTCACTCGTCCTTCTATCCGATTTTCTTTTCCTCCGCTCATCTGCTCGTCCCCAGAACAAGCTCGCGGCCTCAGCTCTTTCTTTCATTATTGATGCCTTTTGTACAGCACACTCAATCGGAGTAGGGGTCAATTTTCACTCCATTGAGGATGTCAATAGAAAGTGCAATTCAGATGACGATGCCACAGCTGTCGCCGTCGATGTTCGCTTCTTTTGTGGAGTTGATGTGCGAACCGATCGATGGCAAACGGATTTCCAGTTTTTTGAATGCTGTAGTTAATTGATTGGATTGTACTCGACTCTGATGCCCACACACACACACACACACACACACACACACACACACACACACACACACACACACACACACACACACTCAGAGAGGTTATGCTTTACACAATTCCTCCACCTTCCCCTCTTCTGTTGGTTTGTCAATACTCAAAAGGCTGAAAAGTCAGGGCTTTAGCTTTCTGTGTGCATGTGTGTGTGTGTGTGTGTGTGTGCACGTGTGTGTGTGTGCAGGCCTTTAGCATGCTCATTTCCTGATGAGCACATTCTAGCCCCAATTACTTCACATTTCAAAGCTGGCACATAAAAAACCGACAACATTTGAAATCACTTCAGTGGAAATGGGTAGAAATCACAGTGTTAAATGAAAAGGCATTTTAAAAGAGGGGCTCCACGTCTTTCTCTCTCTCTCTGTGTGCATGCGTGTATTACTCACACTGTGAGGCTCACACTCCTTACTGGGACATGTCCTCATAATGTAAATCATAAAAATTTAGGGTGAAGACTTGGGTTAAGGTAAGGAATGAATGTATGTGATGTCCCCAAAAGGGCTGGAAAGATGACTGTGTGTGTGTGTGTGTGTGTGTGTGTGTGTGTGTGTGTGTGTGTGTGTGTGTGGTGAAAAGGCGTTTAAAGAGAGACCTCTCTCGGGGTTGAAGGCAGAGGGCAGAAGGCAGCTACACACACAGCACTGCAGGGGGGCTGTATCGTTTGAAGGCTTGGTGGTGTCGGCTCATGCGCAGCAACACAAACACAAACACACACACATGCACGCACAAACAAACGCACACGTACACAAACATCCATCGAATACTACATCCATCGAATGACACGCTCAACACACGGAGCCTCTTTTCTGGAAATTTCCACAGCCATGGCATTCAGTCGAAATGCACTCGCCAGTGTTGCGATGTGCGTGTTTGTTTGCGTAGATGTCTGCTATTAACAGCTCTTTAGCTCATGCAAGCACACACGTCTGTCTTTGCAAGGACACGCACGCAAACTCGCAAACGCACACACGGCGCAGACATGCAAATTATCTTTTTTTCCTCCTCCACGGTAGGAAGAGAAAACAAAAGCGAACGGAGCAACGAAAACAATTAGCCCAATCAAGGGTGACAGAAGGCAATTCGAAGTAAAAGGTTTGAGCTGCCAAAAGCTACTCTATTACTGAGAAATCTGCTGGTGGAGTGTGTTGTTGAATAGGCTGAAGACACATGACTGACTCTCTTAACAGTTTAAAGGTGCGCGCAAGGCGTGAAGCATCATCCGGCCCTGAACCTCTGAAATTAGCGGCTGCTTCGTGTCCATTTTGAGCTTTCAGATGTGAGACGTTTCCTAAAGGTGTCATCAAGGCACGCTGCGTCGAAATGAGCGGCTGCACCGGATACGCGCCTGACAAAGAGGTTCCCGATGAATCAGTTTACATTATATGCAGGCTGTTCAGAGAGAGGTCTTGACTGAAGAAGCTAGTATTTTAAGCATTTACTGTAAGCAAGGAAACCCAGGTGGTGGGGAAAAAAAAGACAGGTGTGAGCGGTGTGCAAAATCTAGGCCACATTTCCCAGAAACCGCTGCTGTTTCGGATTTTTCCCAAGTACACTCACACGCCATATGTACATTTAAAGAGTAATGGGTTGCTGCAATCAGCCCTGTGAAGCTGCACCATCAGTGAGGGAGTACACGGTCAAAATTCACAGTCCTCCTCGTGTGCAAGAATGTGTTCAGAAGTTCAGCTGAAGCTAATATGAGGCTTGAACAGTCAGGGTTCACAAAATCAAGCATTTTCCAACACTGCACTCCTCCTTGTTGAGCTGCAGCACTTGAACTTTCAAGTAGCGGGTTTGTTGCTGGGACAAGATAATGGAAATAACCCGACACACGGCTGTCAGCATAAAGACGCCCCACCTCATATTAGCTTTGACGGAACTTTGGATTGCATTTCTGCGCAGAGCCGGGACTGATTTTGTTCCCTATTTCTTGTGGTCTCTTCACAAAGCTATTACTTCCCAGCCAATACAGAGAGGAGGGATGATTACAGAGATCCATTACTCCTTTAGCATACATACAGCATGCGAGTGCTGTACTGAAATCGAAATCTGCGGCAAATTGGAAACTGCAGCATAGAGTCATGTGGGGAATCGTCTCTGCAGTGGGTAAAATTCAATGGGGTAATTATTTATTGTCCCATAAATGTGAGCTTTAGATCAGTGAAAATAGAATCTCTTGATACAATAAAGTTGAACCTTTTTTTGTTTAAATTTCAAATCAATCAATCAATCGCTGCTTTTCACTTCACTTTAATGGCCGTGCAACCACCTCTGTTGCCTTTATGTTTGTCATGACATGGAAGAAACACTTCAAAGGTTGGTCACAAGTAACTTCTTTGAAAATTCAACATGTACGGACCAATATAATAAACAATAACTAAACTGTTGAGATGAACAACTGAATGAATACATGCAGGAAGCACAACACAGTTTCCTTGTATGTATGTTTACATGCAGCCATTGACAAATCTTCCACTGCAGTCATCTGCAGCACTGCTGTATTTCTGCTCCACCTTTAACAGAAGGGGTTTTCTGTCGCTCATTAGCCTGAATGGTGTTTTACAGCACGTTTGTGTCAGCGTACCTGAGAGAGAGCACGGTACAGTACGACTGAACGCTGTCAGAGATGGACGCAGTGCTGTTTTTGGGGAGGATGAATAAAGCCCAAGTGAAGTTCAGTCAAAACAAGCGTCGCAGTCAAAATAAGTGCCTCGCAGGTCTTCGTCAAAGCATGTCGAACACAGCGCAGTCTTTCTTTCACGGTGTGGACACCTTGTCCAGGAGCGCCTTGTTTACATACCTTTCACACCACACGCACGCAGTAGAGCACCGGAGGTTTGTCGCCTCTTCGTGTTTATGTACAGTAGCTGCCGGCTCCTCCGAGCTAATGTGGGATAGATGGATTTTCACACTCACTCTGACAATGACGACAGCTGTATGCACTCATGCAACGACCGCTCACTCTCTAGAGTCGCTCTGCGCCAGCGCTCACAGGTAAGAGAGGAAGCAGGGATTCCAGTTCCTCCATTAAAGGTGACATTAAGTGCAGCCATAAGATGTCCAGAATGTGACGGGGATCAGGAACACAAACACCAAGTGTACCGGCTGAACGATGCCACAGAGGCTGACGGTGTGAATGACAAAAACGGAAATGACACCAGACTGCATGTGATATTTTGGCCATGTTGGCCGCCGTGTCTCTCCTCGGGTCTCACCTCAGGGATCCATAAGGCACAGCTGACGTGGACCCACTTGGTTCCACTGCGGGTGGGCTTGAGGGCCCCCCCTCTCTTAGGGCAGAGCAGACATTTGGGCTGGACGCCCAGAGCGCAGGTCCGACACAGCCAGTTCCCCTGGGGCACCTTCAGGATCCCGTAACACGCCTGCGACAGGGACGAAAAGGAAGAAACGTTGTTAAATTTCTGTCTTTAAAGGAACAGTTTGAGATTTCGGCTCTTTTCAGCAACAAACTGAAGCTGTTTGGGTTTAAAATGGATGAACAAACAAGATATAACGTGTTGATTGTGAGCTTTAGAGGACAGAGCCAGGTTAATCATTCACCCCTGCTTCAAGTCCATATGCTAAGCTAACAGGCTGCTAGCTGTAACTTCATACATACACTCAATAATAGGATGGAAAGTTTTTATGGCAAATAAAGTGAAACATTGAAAAATACAGGAGGTTTTGCATGCCGAGGCCAGTCACAGCTCTCAGTTCAGCAGTTTAAACACAAACAACAATAAACAATCTATGACACCATCATTTTTCCATTCATTCTATGTTAAAAGTGATATCATCGCAAAACGACTGCAATGAAGCTCCAGCACCTGATATGTGACAGTCGGCCTCTGTGCCATGCATTCAAAAGCCACGCCATCAGGAAACGAAACCCACAAGATGCACAGTGAACACACACGGCCGCTGTGAAAATGTGAATCTGGAGGCTAGATTTTTCCACCAGCCCCCGCTGGCAACTTTTACCAAGCTGCCTGCAACGTAGGAAAATTCGGTGTGCTAATAATTTTTTGTAATACACACATATTCTGCCAATTCCATGCACAGCGTTGCACACTGCTGAAACTTATAAAAAACACATGATGGTACCATTTGATTAAACATATTTATTATTTTGAGAGATGTTTTTCATTTTTTAACAACTTCAATAAAGAAGAAAGAGCGGGGCCAGACTGGAGGAGAGAGAGAACAATGATTTACAACAGGATTCCAACCCAGACATGATTTTAACGAGCTACGCCACAAGGCCACCCCATCGTCCTGTTTTTATGTCGGAATCATTTCTTTTTTGGAAGCGCCATACTTTCCGCGGTCGCAGCTTCTGAACCCAAAAAACTAAGAAAGTAATTACAGTCTGCTGCTTATTTCTTCTGCCATATAAAATTAGCAAATTCACAAATTTCAAAGTGACACATGGCAGCACTCCTCTTCTCTCCCTTTTATCTCGTCTCGCAGCTCTTTAGAGGTTATGCTCACTGCTGCTGCAATGAAGCACACACACACACATGCAAAAACACTCAAACAATTCCTCCCATTATTACCGTCCCACCCAAAACTTTACTTTCAACTGGAATTACATCAGCTTAGGGAAACGAGACATTTTCATACTGCCACTTGGTGTTGTTTTAAAAACGCAGCAGGTTATTGTGCAGTCAGTGCTCCACCCGTTTCCCCTTCCGTTAACACATTTTTCATGCCAACACAATACCATGCTGACTTATATCCAATAAGATTCAGTCCCGAGGGTCAGAAACGGAGAAAGATTTTACTGTCAGATATGATTTACTCCTGAAGTGCCTCTGCTGTGGGAGTGAGTCATTCTTAACGCCTCTTTCTCCTCCATTATTGTAACTTCTACGTCAGATCTGTCCAATTTAATGTCTAACGAGTTAAGTCAAACTATCGCTTCAGTTGAGGCCTGAATGAAAAGCAAAAAGCTCCTAAAGATGATTTCAGGAAACACTGCTGCAGCAAGTCCCTCTCACTCGAATACTCAACCAGTTAGGAGGTAAAAAGACGGCAAAGTGAGAGAAAACACAAACTTCACACTGACAGCAGCAAATAAAACCAGTCATCACCGGCTCCATCTTCATTAAAAGCAATTAAAGCGCTTTATTGATCAAAGGATTTTATTGATCACACAAAGCAGTTGAGTAAGCAGGGCCTGTTTTTGTACTCCTGAAGGCTAGAAGGAGAACAGTCAGACTCTATAAAAGCAATAATATCACTTAATGCTGCCCGCGAGCATTTTCCTTCACTGCTTGTTACATTTTGCTTCCACGACACCTCCATGTCTGGCAGTTCTTCTTCTCCCAAACAAAAAACCGGGGAAACACCAACGCTGTGGGACGGCGAATACAAACGGCGTTTGGACGAACTGGTCCCGACGTTGTTTGCATCTTGTGCACTTTGAATGGAGACACTCCACAGGTGTTCATGTCACCTGTCCCGTGCACTTCGGTCTGAACAGTAACAGCCACAGCAGATCATCTGCTCCCATCTCGCAGGTAAACCCAGCATGCAAAATCTGATTTGTGATCAGCATATTTGACTTGGTGCAGGCTTTTTCTGTTAAATGATGATTGCTATTTATTCTTCTGTATTAAACATACATATTTACATTTACATATTTCACTTTGTTTATTATTTCTGGTTGTTGTGGTATATTGTTGCACAGTGAACATATTTTTACGTATCCTCTAAAATATTAATTTCCTTTCTCTGTATTATTGCTGTTGTACAAAGGGAGAAACTGCAACTCATCCAATTTCGCCTCAGGGATCAATATAGTCAAGAATCAAGTCCTCTGATCCTGATTCTTTCTGGGCTTGGGGACAGCAGTTAGGAATGCGCTGGCTTGTGCGGAGCAACCCGGGTTCGGTGTCTCGCCCAAGCACGCTTCCACATGTAGACAGGTGGAGGTGGGGACTGAACTGCTTACCTATCAGCAGATTATCTGCTCCACCTCCAGAGCTGCAGCAGCTTCTTGCTTTATTGAATTAGAAATTTTTGGATTAATGAGCTTCACATCATGCATGAGGGACCGGGACCTCCTTCTTTTTCTAAATAATTCCACTTTTATTTTACGTGCAGAAGAAATTCAGCTAAATCCAACAATCAACTCTTGATTAATAACTTAATACATTAAATGAAAGAGAGTGTTTGGCGGCAGGTGTCACAGGAAGCAGCTGGTTTGTTTTTTTTTTTTTTTACCCCACGTCGTGAGTGAAATATCAGGTGATAGACCCTCACGAGATCTGGTCTGCAGTTGGAGGCAACGGTTTCCACGCAGTCACAACAGCAGGTACGCAGAGGCAGTCTGACGACACCGAAGGTGTGCTGGTGCCGACGGGGCCGTCAGACAAATTAACACTGTGTCAGCGTGTAACAAACACAGCCCCAAGCTTCGGGTTGTCGCAGGCAGCGTTTGTGAAATTGCTGCCGTACGTACGATAAATGAAGTGAGAGGGAGAGAAAGATGAGTGTCGTACAGCTCTGAGGAAAACAGCAAAACCTTGTTTCTGAGCAATCTTGATTTTGTATTTTACATTCACGCTTTCAGCCCTTTCTTATTGCTTGAAGCCAAAATGATGTTTAAAACGACACAAGCACACACTCACAGACAGATAAGCCACTCCATCCCCTGACTCCTGACCTGATGGACGCAGACGTTGCACTTGTCGCAGAACACCATCTCGTTGCCGTCCTCTCCCTCTGGCGAGCGGCAGACGTCGCACACCACGTCCTCGTCGTACTCGATGCCCAGGCCTTCCTCCGTCTCGATGGCCTGCCGCATCTTCTCCTCGCACACGCTCTCCAGCTCGACCAGAACACACTCCATCGTCAGCTCGTCCAGCTCTGGCAGTGCTGGCGGGGAGAAGACAGGAAGCAAAGCTTGATTAGTTTTCTTTTATCCTCTCAAACTGGAAACCAGTCATGCTGTGGTAAGGCAGGGAAGACTGAGAAGAAGGATGGAGACGGAGGGGTGATCAGGAGGGTGTTTTACGCTTTTTTGATGCTTAACACCATGTTTTTGAGAGAAAGGTGTCTCGCAGATCTTCTCCACTGAAAATTAAAAAGTGTTGGAAGCAGAGACGTGACCGCCGGTAGGAGGGATGAATATTTGAGAAAATACAGATCCCGCTAAGAGCAATTAAAACTAAGAGTGCAGTAGCAGGGTCAACGAGTCTTGTTATCGACCAGGCCCGCAGTAATGGGAAGCGGCTCGTTGGAAACTCAAAATGAGTAAGCCAATTTACCAAATTCCAGTTATTTTTGGCCAGAACATTGTCTCACACCTTAATTGGAAATGCACACAGCTTTCCTGTGCGATTACACCTCACACAGGTCACTTTCTGTTTTCTCTGGGCCGTCTGAGGACGAAATGTGCTGGAAATGAGCCGCGGGGTGTGGGATGCTACAAAAAAAACAACAAAAAACGACGCTGTCTGCAGCTCGGACGTGCGTCGGCATTAGCACCCGCGCTCCATTTGCACCTCAAAGTAATGCCTTGCTGTAAGGCTGGTTAATAGTTGATGACAACTGATTTAACCGGGATATGCGAGCTTTCTTCCTCATGAAAAAATAAAGCATTTGAGGTGTGAGGAAAATAAACAGTCTGGTTTCCAGGATGGTGAGATGTGGCACACATGCAATGATGCATTACACTGATCCTTTAAAAAATGATCTGAAGATGATTATTTGGATCAGAGATGCTACTTGGAGGCTCAATGCTGGCTGTAAATGAAGACCATGCCGACACACATAGGATATCCAAGTAATACAAAACATTAAGAGTGAGGTGATGACTTTTACATTCAGTATTAACATTCTTCTGTCACGCCGCCTCGCCCGAACGCTCCAAAGCAGCTATAAAGAAACTTCTGCTGTCCCGGCTTCAGCAGCTGAGGATTATTTATTGATTTATTTGAAGAATTCAGCTCTCAGTTGGGAGGTTTTTTAAGTGGAGCTGAGCATCGTGTGTCTCTATCTATTATTTATGTCACTCGATCCCCCAACTTTATTTACTGATTCTTGAGCATTTTACTGCCAACGAGGTTGATGCGCAACCTGAGCTGCAGCTTCACATAAACACGCGGCGCTCGGGCTTAAACCCATCCGACCAAACAGCTGCTGTACTTCAGCTTTATCTGGGAAAGGTAACGTGGACGTCAACGCCTGCTGCTGACGGTGAGCTCAGCAGGTCAACTGTTGAATCATATGTTTGTCTGGAATTTGGCTTTAATGAGGAGGGAATGGAGGAAACATGTGACTGAACTCTGGATGGAGAAGCTGCTTGTGAGAAAAGGGAAGCAGAGTTAGATATTAACCTGCTGTGACATTTATATGATGAACTGAACACACACACACAGGAGGGAGGGAAGTGACAACAGTGTTCACACATATTTGAGTGTGTGTGTGTGTGTGTGCTCTGTGTATTTACTTTATTTTTATCTTCCGTGTGTGTTTCTGTTTGTACATGTGACAGCTGTGTGCACATGCAGATACACGTTTATCACTCTGTCCGTGCTCATGACTGCACTTATCTGCCTGAAAGCAACGCAGCATCAAACATGTGCACACACACACACACATGCACGCACACACACACAAAAGACAGACACATGAACTGAATTTTTTCTTCACTTTTCAGTGAGTCCTCCTGCTTTTATTCTGCATGTTGCCCATGCAGTCTGTGCCTTCTAATTTGCTTTCTAATTTGACTGAACTTATTTTATTGAATGCATTGTCATGCTATGAAGCCTGTAACCATGTTATATTACTATAGAACCGTATGCTTTCCAGTGTTTCGTGCTAGTTTTCTGCCTCCTCTTAGATGAATGCTCTCTCTAAACCTAACTGGAAAAGTGTTTAAATAACCAAAATTTAACTCTGTCTCCAAGCACACACACTTGTATACATGAACACAGCAAGAAGAGGACTGATATAAAAAATGCTGACTCATCCCATCACGAGTGCGGAGCCGTATAACCTCGCCCAGCAGAACCAATCAACCGTTTGTTTGTTTGGTCTAGCATTGAAGGTTATGAGAATCAACCCGCTTCTGCTCCTGGAAGAGCCTGTGTGTGTGTGTGCGTGCGTGCATGTGTGTGTGTGTTTGATTTAAGGACAATGTGTCCCAGAAATAAGGTCTGAAACCCCAGCGGGGATTTCTAAACACAATTACTACGCTTTATCTGAAAGGAGCCGATCAGATATCGAATAAAACGGTGGAGATGGGAGGGATGCTCGGGGTCAGCAGTTGTCACCATGGCGAAATGGAGAATGTAGCAAAGCGAAGGAGAGAGAAAATGACAGTAAAAGAAGAAGAACAGAGAAGACGGAGAAAGCAGAGGAGGGAAAAGGCAGTTACAGTATGTCCACAGCATCTGCAGGCTTCGGAAAACAAACTTTAAGGGTTTAACAGAACTTCAGACACGAAGCTGAAAGAAAATTGTTCCAAGATAAATTCTGTGAAATAATACACAGTCTCATTTGGCTGAAAAACCACCGTTTGCTGGTCGAGTCCCTCTGGGAGGCTTTGATGAACTGACTGCGATGGGAAATGGGGACGGTTTATGTAACTTAAAGTGATTTCTCAATAATGAAGTCCTCTTTTGTCAACGTGCAAAACTTTAATCACGAACAGAGAATATGGCATCTCTCCTAACGTCCATGTGTCTGTTACCACTCGTTACCTCAACTAGCTGAAACAACTCGTTAAATAATCGATTAGTCAACTGACAGAAAACTCAACCTGCAGTGTGGGACATTTACATATAAATGAATGTCCATGCAATGCTGACTAAGCCCATCATCGCCAGGTAAACCTCTCTATTCTGCAGGACACTGGAGTTCATAAATCTGGTGTCTGTGGAGACTTTCCTGTGCTGGTCCACTGGTATTGATGAGTATGGCAGAGCCTTCGGCGTCATGAGCCAGAAAGCAGAGACAGAAGTTCCACACTGCAGGTTTATTCTCCAATTTATTTATCAGTGAAAAATGCAAAACGTCGCTCCAGCTTCTAAACTGTTAGGATTTGCTGCTTTTCTCTGTTTGATATCATTGTAAACAGAATATCTTTGAATTCTGAACGGTCGAACGGAAAAAATGAGCAATCTGAAGCGGAGCCTCGGAAACTCTGATGAGCATTTTTCGCTTGTTTTCAATTATCTCGGATTTTTTTGCGGCCCCACATTTACACAAAGTTCAGGGGGATTATTTCTCTGTTAGGCGTCAAAACGTCTGAAATGAGGCAGCGAGTCAGTCTGCGCTCACCCATCTGTCTGAACTCGTGGTTGACCAGCTCCAGCCAGGTGACGTCCAGGTCGTCCAGGTCATAGCAGCTGTAGCGCTGGGTGGGCGGAGGCTGCGGGCCGCTCTCCTGCCGGCTGTTGCACAGGCCGCCCGTCGACTCCGGCAGCGACCTGGAGCAAACACAAAGACATTCGCAGGGAGTTCATCATGAGGTCTGGAAACACAACAACAGCTAGCTTTGTTAGCTTCATGTTTGGTTCCTTGTCTTTCAAAGTGGATGAAGGTGAATAAAACCAGTTATTGAACTCGTTAATGGGATCTAATTCCAGCCCTTGATTGGTTTATTCATTAAGCAGCAACAGACAACATGGAGCGCCGGCACCTGCGGGCTGCAGTCGTGCATCAGCACAACGTTAACACTTATCTTAACACTTGACAGTCACAAGCACGTTATTACTTAATGCCTCATTTACAACATTTACAGCTGCATCAAAGCATAGAAGTGAAGACTTTGGATTTGAAGTTGTATTTCAGCTGTAAAAGCAGATTTATTTGGATTTTCTGTCTTTTGGAGATACTAAATAAACACCTGGAGTGATTTTTTTTCTGTGTAACAGATGAAACTGTATTTATTGAGGGATGATTGACTCAACACCATCGTCTTCCTCACTGCAGGTTTGTGTCACATTCATTTATTTCCTCCCAGTCAACAAGAGGAAGAGTCAAAACTCAATCTACTTTTACTGAAATAAACATATTCCAAGTCAAGATAAAGAAACTGACCACTGGACAGACAACTGAACAAATTAAAGGATGTAATTGGAGATTTTTGCAAAGATTAAAGGTCCCAAAAGGTACAAAATTAAGAATTAATAATTTTAATTGTTCATCTAAATTAATAAAAAAAAATACTAAATGTTTGGATTTCTTCTTCTATATTAAACAGCATGAATATCTCAATTATTTTTCATCTTAAATGCTCAACAAAATAATGTAAACTCTGAAATAACTGCAGCACTTCTACAAAGTTGACTCATATTCAGGTCAGACAAATTAGGAGCATTTGGCAGCTGTAAAAGAGGTTTGAAACGGTCATAGAAATAAACTGAGTAGAATTACTGAACGTTTCAGACGGAAAGAGGAGCGTCAGAAGGTGAAACTGACCAGCAGTTTGTTTTAAACACACAGGCTGGATCGACACTTCTGTCATTTCATACAGCAGCAGCACGTATGAGACATGTCTGACTGCAGAGTCAACCCACATGAGACCCCTTAATGTGAGACCACCACCACACAGAACCCCACTGAACAGTTAGCAGAATAACTGCATGCATTGTCTAGAATGGCAGCGACCAGACGTTTGGCATCCGCTGGAGTTTAGAGGTCAGTTTTACTTCACATCTCCTCATCTCTTATCCATACGCATCTCTCAGTTAAACGCCGTTCATCATCATTAAATCACCACCTAATATTACCCACCCTGCTTTCAGTGTTAAGTGATTTAGCCACTCTGAAGGAGAGCTTTTGTCCCCACACGCTGCACATACACAACTGTGTGGTCATTTCTAAATGCTGGACATGACAGCTCTGTGACTAACAATGAAAGCCCCCACTTGTCACGACAACAGGAATTAGTGGGAAGCCCTTCTCATGTCTGGGGCTCTCCCTTACAGTCAAGTCCTGACCTCGTGGTCCAGAAAGACTGAATCAGAGTTTGACGAAAGCCCAAAAAGCCACAAAAAAAAAAAAAAAAAAAGCAATCAAAACAATGACAAATCAAGTGGTTGTAGGCAGCAGTGACAGGAAGCTCCTCCGGGCAGTGTCTGGTTCTCTGGAGCCTCGGGCCTCAATGTCTCTGTCAACAACAGCAGGAAATGGGGTCAGGAACTCTGCTCGACCCACTGGGAACAAATACAGACTCAAACACGCTCGTACACGCAACTGTGCGCGCACACGCAAACACACTCAGGCCCTCGCAAAACATCTGGATGCTCCAAGAGCTAATAGATACATACAGCCGAAAAAAAAGAAGCACGCTAAACACACCATCAGGCCACAATACGCCACACCTGAGTGATCAATGGGATTGACACACTGGACAGAAAACACACATTCACACACCGGGTCTCCAAAACAGCTCCGTGTTTCGCATAGAAACACACACACACACACACACACACACACACACACACACACACACACACACCGCAGTGATTCACACGCCCGCCTGGTGAAGCTGCGACCTTTGTGTGAAAAGGTGAAGTGCTTCAGTGATCACAACAACAAAACAAAACAACCTTTGGCTCTCCGCGCAGCTCCCGTCTTCAACGCCTCATTATCATAGCGCTCAGTTATTACCGCGATCCTCCGTCACCGCCGTCGCCCTCGCATCCAGCGGCACCGTGATCATCATCATCATCCTCATCATTATCCTCCCCATTATTATCACCACTGCTGCCATCATTATAACAACAGCTGCCACTATTTAATTCAGTAATCTGCACTGGAATGACATTTCACATGTGTTGCCAGCGCAGTTCTCCAGTACGAAACGGAAAATAACAGAAAAAATAAAAAAAAATCATTTTCATAATAACAGGTGGAAACAGGTGACTTCTCTTCACCGCTGATTATTTTGACTGAAAGCTAAATCAATGTGCGACTTCTTCTAGTATATAATCAAATATGTAAATAGAAGCAATTATACAATATTACTGAGATGAAACATCTAATTGTCTACAACATAGAAACACTCCTTAATTCAAGCAGCTCCTCTCTTTATCCCGTCACTTCCAGCCTTCCATCCATTCCACTTTCCCTTCTACCTTCTAATTTGCCTTTCTTGGATGTGCGACAGAGAGAACATGCAAATCTCTCTGAGGACAGACAAAACCTGCATACAGTATGCACAAACACACAGTTTGGATGTTTTTTTTAATATGTATATGTGCAGATGCCCAAACTACGCCGGGACCCTCACATTTCCAGATCAACTGATGTCACCACCCCAGTGATGCGAGCATCGGTGATCCACAGCACATTCACAGCTGATGCTGCATCCATGAATCCAATAAAGAAAGCACAGATCTGATTGAGTTCAGTCTGAGAACGGCCAATTTAGACCACCACTGCAGGACCAACGGGGGCAAATGTGTCATCTTTACGACAACCAAACTTCTAGCATCTTTCTGCGAGGACAGACTGAACCCTGTTTTGGCCTGGGATCAGGCTGATATGCGATACTGGACAAAGAGGGCCGGCCAGTCAACAGGCAGGGGCGAGAGACAAAGACACAGAAGAGACGCACACACACACACATTCACAGCGAGGAGGGAGAACAGGTTTCATACTGGAGACACTGGGCTGGTTGTTTCTGTTACGTAACGTTAAAAGCAACGACAGTGTCTTATTACATTGGTGGGTGGTGTTGTGGCATTATCAAAGGATGCGGCCGACGTTACTCTATGGATCTTTTAGATGAAAAGACCTTTAAAAGACATTTAAATTTTAAAATAAGGTTAAATAATCTCCTACACAGTGTAGCTTTAAGGAAGCATTAGCATAAATATTAAACCTGCAGATTAAAACACACCAGCTGCTCTGATGAGCGTTAGCAACAGCAGGAGCATTAAACCACAGTGTGTGTGTTCACGCTACTGAATGGTCACTCAGCCACTTCGACACTGAGGCTCACTGATGTGATTTTTGGACAACAATGGAGCTTTCTAGCACAGAGGAATTAGCTATATGAGGCTTTGGACATACAGACAATGCTTGTTAGAAATATTGCTTTATTGCTGGTTTTGGTATTTCCATAAGATTTGTTGATAGCAAGAAAAATATGGCGTATAATCAGGCGAAAACTGACTGCCAAGTCATAATGTGATAACCAGTCGGAAGCGTAATACACTGAGATGTTATCAGCAGAGCGCTGTTGGAGTTTATGATATTCTTAGCTTTGTTTATTCTAATATGGGCTTATTACATGTCGTTTTATGACTCTATTGGCATTTGTTTGGCCTCAAGCTGTGACAGGCGGTGCTGACGGATGTTAAAAAAGAAGCGAAAAGGAGAAAAGAAAACGAGGACAAAAACTGGAACATGAAAACAAGACGTGGGAGACACCCAACCGACATTTAGACACTGAGTGAATCATACTGTACGTGCACCGAGACTGAAAACTGGCGTAAACTTAGAGCAAAAATAAAATATGACACCGGATCTGAAGTCATCCAGTTTGTGAACTCAGACTCAGCTTGAACAACCAAGCGAAGAGTTTCAAAAGAGACCTAAGATCCTGTTATTGTTATATAAACTTAAACTTAGTGCTTCCTTCTACCTGCCTGTCAAACTTCTGCAGTGGTGACATTTAAGGCGAGCTCTTGGTTTGGATGTCAGAGGCGCAGCAGCCCAAACGTGAAGTGCGACATGGAGGGAAAGCATCGGCCCATAATAATGTCAAGTCATCCCATCGCACAGGGTGTGAGTCAGTGGGGGTCAGAGTACAATGTGTTCTTCCACTGTTAGGTATCATGTATCCCGTGCGCGCACACACACACACATACACACACATGCACACACCTTACATAATGTAGGTAAACAAAACCATGTGCACAAGCTCTCCTGTTTGTGCAGGCTTTATCTCGACTATAAAGGCAGAGATAAAGCGCAGAGTCGTCTGTCAATACTGAGGACAATTACAGCTCTCTGCCAGAGATTTTCTGTCTCTTAATGAGGCTGAGAAAAAGCCAGAGAAATTCACACGAGCCAAAGTTTAGATGCTCTTGATTTATGTTGATGTTATTTTACAGATATATCCGTGCAGCACGAATGTGTGTTCACTCACAGATCATTACCAAGCCGGTTTCGGTTTCTTAACTACATTGTGAAGTATCTCTGAAATAAAACACTGTCAGTCTTTGTCAGGGACAGAAAATAAAGTTGTGCACGTAGCTCCATCCTTGTCCTGGTGGTTGACCGCCCATAACACCCGGGCCGCGCTGCCTACCTCCACCTGTGTGTGACGGCTACCTCGCTGACCTGCTGCACCTCGCACACCTGTGGCGTTGCAGCGCTGCTACTGCCAGCCCCATCTTTCTACACTGAGTTTGTCCTTGATAACGGCCATCAATAACACAACGCTGGAGGGCTTGTAGATTGAAACGGACACAAAAAGTGATGAGTAAAAACAAAAACTTTATTTTTTTTTCATATCTGTGACATATTGTTCAGATATAAACACTGAAGGTCAACTTTACTGTCAGTTTGGCCATATGTGCAGGACAGACAGAGGGATCGAAATGTCGTTTCTCACAGTCCCAGAGTGTGTGCGAAAATATAAAGTTAAAAACAAGTCACCAATAAAGACAAACATAAACTTCTACATTAACAAGACAACAACACAAGGACACGGCATGTAAACACCGTACGATGGGGACAGAGAGGATGCCCCACTATCTCCACACGTAATGACACCGTAGCGGTCGGCGTAATGCTGCCGGATGACTATCAATCACTTCCTATTTTTGCTGAGAACAGTGAGCATCACATGGAAAAAAGAGGCGACAAGCTGAATCTCTAGATGACTAAAAACAAGAGGTTCTGGGATGCCTGCAGGCTGCTCAGGGAGGCGGCGTGGGCCGGCTATACCATGTCTGACCTGAGAAATATTCTATCTATAAACAAAAAACTAGAAATGATTGAATGAAATGAGACGTGTCCTAGATGCAGACCAAAGCACATCAAATCTTCAGCGTAGAAAGATTTCTGGATTATGAATTAAAAACTTCATGGTAATACAACTTTTTAATCAGGAAGTTGATTATTTCACAACAAAAATCTAATCCCTGTCCCCGTTTTGAAACCCATGATCAGGATATGGGAAGAGTCTTTTCGCTAATGATATTCACAATAATAAAGAAACCTTCGAAATCACTTCTGTTTACATTTGAGGAGTCCTAATGAGGAGAACAGCAGAGGGGGAATATTTAGATGTTCACTTCCCTCCTCGGAATCATAACAGCACGTCAGCTGAGTTTGCTTTGATCTTAATGGTGCGTCCCATGAAATATTTATCAGGAGGAACTACACGCAGTGGGGCTCTGATGCTTGAAACAATGAAAACCAAATTCCCCCCTCCATCGCTTGCAGCTCCGAGGCCCTGAGGAGAAGTGTTTTTGGTTTACTACACGAGATGTGCGTCTGGGGAGCAGAGGAGGGGCTGAATGTAGAGCACGTCTTGCGGCGTAACGCTGCTGCATGGGCAAGGAGGACATGCCTGCATGAACTAAAAGTTGAGCTAGCCAGACAAGCTCTGCTTCACAGCTCAAACGAAACCTACATCGCAACCACCTTCACGTCAGCACTGCTGACTGCGAGCAGGTTTTCTGTCGTCTGCTAATTACTGTTTTTTACCACGAAGATCTGTTGAAGTTGGACATGAGTTTAAATCTCTCTAGAAAATATTTCCAGAATAAGACGTGAAAATATTCCCGCTGCCTCTCTGATGTGTCCTCTATTGAGTCAGCGAACGAAGGATTTATTTCAACCAAACCAGAGCCAGAGATGATTGTTGGAACAAAGGAAAGTGGACGACGAACCAGGACGGTTTTGGTGAGTTTAATTTTGTTCCTGCGGAGCTTGAATGAAGTGTGTGTAACAATGATAAAATTACTGTTCCCGTAAATGGAGTCTGGTGGCTTCGATGAGAGCGATGTAACAGCTGTTTCCGGTTAAACAAAAGGGATCTCATTCTTTAACATTAAGGTCTGAGAAGGGATCCAATCTGGTAAAAACAAACATTTTAAATGGACATACAAAGTGACGGTGTGTGCAAACATTGCAGGCCATTTCATGGCTGGCGTCATTCTTGCTCAATACTGGACCAATTTCAAAAACTGTTGCCCCGTTAGTCACTTAGACACAAATACATGGGAAAATAGGGTCCATAAACACAGACATTTGACCAGGATCTCTCCAGTTTGTCAGTTTTTCTACCATTTGTCTGAGACTTAGAAATCACCCGGGACACCACTAACTGGGAGATGGGATGAGATTAAAGTTCTTCTTGACAGAACCAAAGTAAATGAAGAAAGATCAACTCAAAATAATTTACAGTGTCCATTAGAGAAGAAGATTTTGTCCACATCCATGTATAGGAAAAAACACCTCTCAATATCCGGCAGCACAATTCAACAGCACCACAAGCTACATCCTCCAAAATGACCATAAAGTTGAATCTTTAACAGTTTTAACACCAAAAAGTGAACGCTATAACTCTGATCACACAGACAGGAGTTACTGCAGGTATCAGGCTGCATTAGTTTGAGTCAGGTGTACGTATGAAAGAGGCCACTGAGTGTAAATCGGCCTGCATTTGCGTATAATTGCGGATGAAAGGGCAAAACATGCAACAGGAGCAGAGGAAGCTGTACGACGTGATTAAAAAAAAAAAGGCTGAAAACGTCAAGCTCGCCGTCCTCTCTGTCCTCGCTCCCATATGTTTCTCACCACTGTGTAAGTCTCACTTTCCTCCTTTTCGTAAAACGTCAATAATAATCTCCTCTCAAGGAGGGATGAAGTGGATGGTGTTTACATAAGACATTTCCAATGTGGGCAGAGCGACAGCGGCTGAGCTCAGCTCTCGGTCTGACTCTCTGCCCACACAGGACACGTCTCGTTTAAACAGACATCAACTCCTGACAGATCACTCACCAAGAGCAGGAAGTCTTTCGAAACGCGGCTGGAAATGTATATGAGGCTAAACGGAAACATGAGGGGAGGGAGGAGGGCACGGACGGCAGAGAGAAAGAAGCAGAGAAATAAAGACGGATAAATGAGTCGGGGGAAAATTAGGGATTAAAGGGGAGAGAAAAACAGTATAAATGAAGAAATGATCTAAAGACAGACATAAGTAATGTGGCAGGATAGGATGAGGATGTAGCTGCCAACTACCTGAGAACGAGAGCGAGCGAGCGCGCAGCGCTAACAAGAGTTCTTACAGAAATGCTCATAATTAGCCACAGCTGATTAAACGCTGTCATTTCAGCTGGAAATATCGACAACCGCCTGCGAAAACATTCCCGTCTTCAAAACGTGCAAAGACAGCTTTGGTAGTAATTTGAGCTTTAATCAAAATCAAGGCACTTGCAGGTTCTGCTTTCTGACAGCGTTTTACAGTGAGGAGAAAGTCAGAATAAATGATTACATCTTTGTGATGGAGTGTATATCATACTAGGCTTATTAAGCTTCGGGGTATTTAATGAGTGAGGTGAGCCTTCACCTGGCAACTACTGTGCATTGATAACAAGATGAATGTTTGCTTTGCAGAAACACAATTACGGGGGGAAAAGCCGAGGTGGAGACAAACGGCCCGGTCAGATGTGTGAGGAAAAACCTCATTACCAAGCTGCAGGTCAAAAGGCTGAAGATCACCACCTGAACATGTTTTACCCAACCTAGTATGCAACAAGTTGAAGCTATTTTTAAGCTCGTACCACGCAGCAGGACGGGGTGGTCGGAGAATGAAAGTTTCACTCTTTTAAATTTCAACATAGGAACGATTAATAAATCAGCCATAAAAGCAAAGAAGGAAGTCAACAGAGAGACCTGAGTCCAGGATAGCTGAGGACGGATGGAGAAAATGTGGAAAAGCAGGGAAAAAGACAGCTAGTAACGGAGGTAATAAGGTGAGATGGGAAAGACAAGCGATAAAGACGCTCTTCCTCTGGCTTTTCAGTCATTTGATTTTAACGCAGGTGTCAAGTTCAGTTCATTTGAAGCCAAACTCTTTCAACAAGCTCCCTCTTTCTTTTGAATTCCCCCAATGCGATACATTATCCTTTCAAAACATGTTGAGTGAATGTAAAAGCTGCTAACAAAGCTGCAGTGCACATTACGGGCGCAATAACAGCACCGCAGACAGCGGCTGTAACCGGAGGAGAAGTTTCTTTCACTGTCTGCGAGGTCTGAAGACAGAAAACTCACAGGTCTCCAGCAAAACTGGCGATAAGGATGTTACTCTGAATACAAGATTAAACCACTTGTTCAGACATACCATTCTTGTCAGATGCAAACAATCACTTCCCAGTGTGTTCACATTGTGTGTGTGTGTGTGTGTGTGTGTGTGTGTGTGTGTGTGTTTGAAATAATCTCTCATTCTTGAAATACCTCACTGTCACAGTACGGCTGAGAAAACCGGCTATTCCCTTTTCTTCCCTGTAATCCCTCTCTTTCTTTCCCCAGTTTTCACACCAGACTCTGTGTGCGTGTGTGTGTGTGTGTGTGTGTGTGTGTGTGTGTGTTGTGCCAACAGCCCCTTATCCTTGGGCGACCCATACAAATACCCCCCTACTCTAAAACATAGCCCTATATCTGCATGCAGACTGGAGCAGGAGAATTGGGCAAGCATCCAACAGGACACAGGGTTACCCGCCCCTGGGTCCAGGGACAACCCCGTGTGGCGCTGACGGGTGTGTGTGTGTGTGTGTGTGTGTGTGTGCTACATCTTTATGCCTGCATACTTTCCAATCTGCCCTCCATCTTTGCATCCCATTTCACAGGGCTGGCCGACACGGCAATATGTGCCTATGTATGCAAAGTCATACTTAATCCTTAATACAGACTGATCCTACGATTTATTTATGTGCTCTCTTTCTGCAGCGTCACAATCAAACTGAATGCATTAATGCTGCAATAACTCTTTTTTTTCCCACTTGGGGGAAACAGAAACAAGCCGTGACATCTTATCGCTCGATATGTTGACATGGTGATCTTGTTAACAAACAGCTGCCTATTAGTTCAATATTCACTCTCTTTTGGCTCTGTTTTTGGTCTCCACCAACTCCTGAGGGAAATATCTCGCTCTTTAGCCACATAAAGGCTGTGAGAGTGAACCAAAACAGCAAATCCGCGACCAGAAAATCTAAACAAAGAGCTGAAAAACGCTGTGAAGCTGAGGCAGTCATGTTTAATATTCTTAATGTAAAAATACTGTTTAAAGCTGCTTTATATCTAACAGCCAAATCCTTTTATTCCTTGTATTGTAATCAGATGAAATAGATAACCAAAAAAAAAAAAAGACATGAACTGGCGGCTTATTTAGTTTTGCCTTCAACCCGGAAACCTTAATACTGACACATACACACACACAAATGAACTGACAGCACCAGACAGACATTAATAAATTGTTGATATGTGCACACACACACAGACACACACACACACACCCAGACACACTCACACACTTGTTGTTGCAGTGACGCTTTGGAGAAGTGAGTCATCTTCATGTCATATTTATGTGGAAAACACACACAGAAATCCCGTAGCACAGATAGTCATCTTATATTTTTGTGAAATAAATGATGTAACTATAGCTCAAACACACACACACACACAAGCACAGGCACACACACAAGCACAGGCACACACGCACATTGTTGTACGGTAATCATTTGGAGCAGTGACTCATATTCATGTCAATAAAATCAATCATCACCTGAAACACACAAACATCATTTGCACAGTGACCTTTCAGAGATGACTCACCCCTGTGTCGCTTTTATATCAGCAATGAGCCACACACGCGCACACACACGCACACGCACACACACACACAGATCATGTGAAGCAGTCTTCAGTCTTACAATCACCCTTTTCGTACATTCATATGTCTTGCCTCGGTTTCAAACCTTTTCTTCCTTTTAACTTCACAGACCCTCAATGACACTATTATCAAATCAGACCAGACGATCACATTGAATGAAACATTAATTACTCTGGCGGGAGAAAAAATGATCCTGGCATCAAGCACTGTAAGCAGCAGAAGACAGAATCGGTGGTAAATATTAATAAGTGAAATATACTGGAACCAAGTTTTCTTGCAGCAGCACAGGAAGTTTGCTTGGGGGATTAAAAGAGAAGGAGCACAGAACAGCTCGTATGAGGAACTGTTCCAACTTTTTCCAGCAGAAACACTGCCCACACTGTTTGATTGACAGTTGCTCTCTGGGAGGTGCAGTAGAAACACCACAGTAATGAGTGCTGAGCACCAAAGATGGAGATAACATTTTTAAAAATGGGAATCCGGAGAATTTCCATTTTAAGTAGGAGCTCATGAATGAAAATGCGGCTTCATTATAGTCTCTCCCCTCTTTCCGCCTTTCGCTCTCGCTTTGTGTCAGTGCCGCTCACTCTCGCTCTCTCTCCGCCTCCTACTCGTTCTGTTTTTGTACATGCTTTAAAATATCTGTCCATCACAAGCGGAAATGTCATACCTGCCATCACTGGCAAGTCTATGTCTGTGTTAGGACTGCACAACTGACTCAAAAGATAGAGCATGAAAAGAAACCGCCGTGGCTGCAGACGGCCAAGTACAAATACTGCCAAGTGCATTTGTTTGTTTGTTTATTTCAACCTTTGAGTGAAAGCATGGAATACCTACCAGGAGTATTGATTTAAAAACTCTGTATGTATTCTGTGTGTTTTGCTGCGAGGAAGCAGAGGTACTCTCCTAAACCCTGCAGATGGAAACACATCTAAACTGGAAGGCCATGATATTCGTTTGAGGGCTGCGTGGAAGATCATCTAATTATGGGTTAATAAAAGCTGAAAAGCACAAGCGACGTTGATTATAATAATAGAAATAGGTATTTATGTGTTACAAGCATGAAAAATGCATACGCATATATAATCATATTTTCTAAACTTAGCCCATAAGTGTGTAAAGACGTTTAGCTTTGCATGCGCCATTGTTGCTATTTTTACTTTTTTTGGGGGGGACGTATTCAGTAGAAACGTCTTTATTTGTTTGCAGAACAGCAGCTAACGTCATTTAACATTTATCTTGACTGCCAAGATTTTATCTACATCCTAACATGAACAGCACACTGTGATCTTCTGTTATTTGAGCTTGATAGAAAACTACACCTGCAACAGCTTCACACTCCAGATGGAAGGGTTAACAGTCACAAAGGACTCCATGTGCGCTGCCTTTTTCTTCCTCTTTATTTCCTACATTGTTCAGACGGTTATGAATGAAAGCATTTTGCTCTTCACAGCCGATGAATCTCATTTTTTGCAACCTGTCTGTCAGGGGAATAATTGGAAATAGTAATATTTTGCCCCGTTTGCTTGTAGATGTGTTGCTGCCTCCACCTGAGCGCCTCATTAGTTATTATGAATGTGTGGTCCAAGCTTTGGTTCTCACCTACGCTAAGATTACAGCAGTCTGTCTGACCGGTAAAAATAATCTTTGAACAGTAAAGCCTTGAAGACCTGCAGCACTCACCTGGCTGTGTATCTGATCACAATGATCAGTGGATTTATTTCCATTACTCTGCATCACTTCCCTCAGTACAAAGAATCCAGAAATCTCTCTGTCAGTCTGTTTCTTATCCTGAACTCCCTTATTTATGGGTTGCAGACTAAGGAAATACGAAAACTCTGATTTGAAATATTTCAGTCCTTGAAATGTTTTCCATTGTGTAAAAAATAAATGCTTACTTTAGCAAACGATTCAAATGAATCATATAAATCACAAAGCCATGAACTGACATTTCATTGAATGAAAGGTTTTATAATTAGTATTAGAAAAAACAATTAAGGATCTAACAAGAACTTAAACCAGGCATGTCAAACTCATTCCATAAAGGGCCGTGTGGCTGCAGGTTTTCGTTCCAACCAAGGAGGAGCACACCAGGCTGGAATCATTTAATCAGCTGATCTCAGTCTTCAGCTGATAACTAAGTGATCCCTTGATGTTGATTGGTTGGCCTGGTGTGCTCCTCCTTGGTTGGATAAAAAACCTGCAGCCACACGGCCCTTTATGGAATGAGTTTGACATGCCTGACTTAAACTGTAGTTATTTTTAAACTACAGGCACTTACTGTATTATTACAGTGTATGTATGACCTACTGAGCAATAATGTGAACATCTGGGAGGAACTTACGTAGAATTTACTCAGTAGCTATGATTTTAATTACAGGTTAGTTATTCTATTACTTTTACAGAGTTTGTCCATAGAAGTGAGCAAAGATCTGGATGTGGCAGGGAAGATGGCGTGATGACGTCTGCATCACTTAAATCTGATGTGATCTCATTTATGACTTTATTAGGCTACCAACAAACTACATTGTTCCTTCACAATTTTGGGGTAGTTAAAAGAACTGTGGGGTACATTAGTCTGTTAACTTCAGAACAAAGGTCCAGGGAAGAGCGTACTGTCATGGATACTGTCGGCCTCTGCAGACTCTCACTGGAAGCTTGTTTACAGCCCCGTAGGATTCACTCAGTCTCGATGTCGCTCGTGTTTCGACGCAGCCACGTGTTTCTGTAACCCAGCTGTAATTTTAGCCAGCTTGTGTAATTATGCTATTCAACGCTACATGATGAGCGCTTGACGACGGTCAGTTTGAATACACACACACTCGCAGGAGGGACAGCAGGCTCAGGTTGTAGCCGTGGCAGCCCGTGAGAGCCGGCTGCAGGCTGTCTGCACTCGCCAGCCTCAGAACAAAGTGTTTATGTCAACAGACAGCCAGACCATTTCATTTCATTAAGTTTAAAGGGCAAGCTAATACAGATCGAGGTTCAACTTGTGCGGGACTGATATAGCATTAAGCTATAGCATTAAATATGAACACAGAATGAACCTCATGGTTGTGATCAGGCAATCTTTCATATAGTGTAAGTGTGGATGTCATGGTACAAATTCTTATATTATTATTAATGATTATGAAGGAAACATAATTAGAGACGTGTATGTTTATGTCACAGCTCCAGGAAAAGAGCAGCAGTCTGTTTACTTTCTGAGTTAAACTAAAGATCAATGTTCCCAGCAGGATTTCTTCAGGCTCTCATTATGTTAGATTTACCATTTTATTTATTTTAGATTTAATGTTATTTTTACTTTCAAACAACAACCTGTGCAGTACCGTGCATTTAAACTGACTCGGGTCTATCAGCTCCATGAGGGACAGTCTGCAGCAGAATGTTATGATGCAATAATTGATGACGTTCACTTCTAGAATGCAGATAGTTTACATATGGAGGCGCTCCAGAGCCACAAGCTCAGAAACTCATGATTCACTGAGAGACATCTGCATCTTCGGAGAGTATTAGTCAGATGTGCGTTTGAATATTTGTGGTCACTGATTTCAACCTTGATCCTGTTCGATATCGTGAACCACAATGGCAAGAAGGGAGAGCAGAGACAAGACTACTGTTGCTTTTAAACAAACTGGTGTATCAGATAGACAGTATTTTAATTCCATTCAGTTTCCATTCAGACTTGTACAGAGGCGTACTGCTGTTTGTTAAGTACTGGAGCTCACCTGTGACCTGTGTGCATGTGTACGGTTAATTTGTGGCTCATTATGAAGGTGATGTAAACACTGTTTTTACGGTGACAAGCTTGCATTAATCATCAACTATTACTGACCATATGATCAAATGTTAGACTGTTTTCATGAATAGTATCATCACGTCGAGCATATTATGCAGTAATTAATCAGCCAAACATTTAGCTAAGTAACGTTAGCATCAGGTGATATCGTGGATGTAAAAGGTTGTAATGTGCAAATGCATGAAGCGATATAGACGAATGAACACAAGTAGCTTGTTTTTTTAACGATTTCATTTAATTACTTGTGCCGGACAAATGAAGCTGCATTCAAAACATCCATTGTGGTGCAAAGCTGCAGTGCAGGCAGAGGCCAAGCTCATCGAAAAGGCTGTGAAAAGGCAGCCGACAAGCTTTCTTGTCTCCTAGAAAGTATATTTATATTCAGCTAATTAGCAACAGCAAATACATTTTGAAGGAAACACAATGCTGACCGAACTAGTTTTGTATTAACATAATGAGGAAATTTAGCTAATCAACGTGCCTGACAAGTCGCAAAAATGCTACCATTGGACTTGTTTACTGACAGCACATTTCATTTGTTGTACTGCACTCTCCGCCTGTAGTGCCGACAGCATTATTCCACTTTGGTATGGTTTTGTTTAGGCACCAACAGCACTTGGTTAGTGTCAGGGGAATATCGTGGTCTAGTTCAATACGGAAAAGTCAGCAGCCATCATGATCTTTCCCAAACATGAAGCACAATCCTTTTGTTGCGTCAACGTAAGCCCAGTGTGGACGTGAACTCTGGATTCTGGTGTCACAGTCCTGCACTTCGTATGCCCACCGTCCACCAAGACCACCTTTCTGCTACTAGTTGTATATAATTTCTAGGACACAGGGTTGTTTCCTGCAGGCTCTGTGGGTGCAGCACAAGCTGGCCAAGATTAACAGGCTTATGCTTTGCAAATGCATCACATTAAAGAGTTCACAATGAATGTTAGGATGATTTTCTGCTATTCGTTTTTACTATTTTATGTTAACTAGCTATCAGCTGGAGCCAAGGTATCAAAGGCTACCGACAGCTACTTTTAAAGTGGAATGTTTTCTTGCATGTTACTCAATGCATGAATCAGTCAGCGCATGTTAAATGTCAATATGACAACTTTGACCATTCCATTTGTCTTTACTGGCTCTCTTGCGAAGTGTGAATCTATTTAATCACTCACTCACTCACAGAGCGGTAGACAACGTAAAGAAAGGGATGGAGGAAGAAAACATTGGAATGGAAGAAAGGTTGTGGACCTCCTCAAAAATCAGGGTCCTGAGAGAGAAGGAGTTTTGGACGTGTGACAGACGGGAGCTTCTGGAAGAAAAAAGAACCCGCACAAGAAGCTTTCAAACACCGAAGGAGAGAACGGACAGTTAAAGGCCGACCTCCAGCAGGCCAAAGAGGAGTACGGACAGAAAGAAGAGCAGATCAGCGCTCTTCACCAGCAGCTCTCTGCACTGCAGATGATGCTGCCACATCTGCCTGGAGGGACTCAAATAAGGAACGCGAGAGGGTGGAGGAGGATGTCACGAAGAGAGATGAAGAGCTCATTTCTCTTCAGCAGAGCCTCATCACTCAGGAAGCAGAAACTGAGGGGAGCAGATCCTCTTTAGATGAATGGGAAGACTCCAGATTGGAGAGCATGGAAGAGAGTCGGCACAGAGAAGTCAACCAGCTGAAAGGGCCTATAAGAGCGATCGCATGGACACCTTGGCCCTGCTGAAGGACAGACAGTCCACTTTGACAGAGAGCAAACTGACGCGTGAGACGCTCGAGGACAAACTTTTAAAGCAGCTGGCAGACAGAGATGAAACCCACCGGAAAGAGCTCTCAGAGAAGGAGGAGAGCTTCGACAAGGAGCTCTCAGACTGAGCGATGAAATCCGGAAAGGAGCCGTCTGAGCTCTGTGAGGGTTGGGAGAAGAGAGCCCAGCAGTGGGACAACGAGAAGACGGAGCTGGAGGAAATGCTGCTGAAGAAAGAAAAGATTCGGAACTTTGAAGAGTCTGATAGGAAGGAAGACATCCAACTCGTCACAGAGGAAAACATCCAGCTTCGGATATGCTACCCCAGCTCGTCTTTCACAATCTAACAAGTTATTTCAGACGCTTGGAAGTGAACTAAAAACATGCTGTCTTTCTCTTTTCAGGAGCTCACACTGGAAAAGATTACGAAGAGTTTCTGGAGGTGGTCTTACTGTCAATAAAAAACAAATCCTTCATACCCCCTAACCCAGCACTCTCCTCCAACCCTAACACCTTAACAAGAGTCATCTTCTGCAAGGTGTGTGTGTGCGTATATAAAGCAAGATGTGAAATGCTGCAGTAAGTGACAAGAGTTATTATTGTTGCTATGTTACTATGCTAGTTGCAGGGTACAGTATGACCATAACATAAATTAGAACATACTTGAAGAACCTGAAAAGCCTGTAGTTACACCGCAACTAAAGGTAACAAAGGGGGAACTAATGGTGCTCTAGATAACAGCTAACATACCTAGGGACTCCACATGTATTGCTACATGCTACATGTATTTGGACGCATCCGAAATGTCAACAAAAGATTGGAAAGAAATCTGCAGGCAAGCAGAAGAGTATGAAGCAGCTACGCTACATGTCATCGGCACATCCACCCTGTCATTAAATGTAACAAGGGGAGAACTACCATCACATGTACATCATATCTAACATTATGATAAAAGTTTGTTTCGATCATTAATTAATCACATAGTTTGCTGTCAGAAGACTACACTGACCATATATATGCCCTGTGTTTCACTTGTATTTATTTCCTGGGATAAAAGGAGGCCGTGCACAGAACTGAAAAAGCAAGCTTGCACCTTGAGGAGCTGTAACGCTGCTCAAACACAATCGCCAGGGGAAGACTTTAAGCATTTTAATGACTTCTAAAGTGTCAATGTAACCACCGTTTCAGCTTATTGTTGAATAACTGCTGAGACAATACAACTGTAAGACCAGAGATATATCTCACACATCCTGCATCTGATTGGAGCGTTGGTTGTGCGCACCCTCAGAAATGAACACTATATAGATGAATGGTAGGGGTGTTATGGGATGGTAGCAGATGCCTGTTGTCAACACTAAATGTTTGTGAATGAGTAAGGGCGATTTGAAGAATTTGCTTACATCATCATTAAATGCTGCCTTTTGAGGCTATACAGTCGACCTTTTGGGGCAAAGTTTCAGGGATTTAATGTCTCATCCCCTGAACTCATGGGGTTCTTCAGGAAGCCAGTGTCAGTGTGTGTGTTACAGTGAGCTGCCATTTTGTTCTGTGGCTCAGATGCTAGTACAGTCTGCCCGTTGTCATGGATATGACTCAGACTTATTAACACCACTACTCTAAAGCTCTGCAGGCTACTGCACACACACACACACAAACACTACAGTTACACACAGATACTGCAGAGCACACAAGGATAGCCGCACGCACAAACACACACAGTCAAAACTTAAGTGCATACGCAGGCGCAAATCCAAACACACACGGCCACACACACACTCCTAAATAGATGCTGACACAAACACGCAAGGGCGCGCACACACACACACACACGGCTCTTGGTGTGTCACCTTGTTTGCCTTCCCTCTCCCCTCTCCAAACCCCCACAGTTCCTCCACAAACAGTCAAAAAAAAAGAAACACCAAAACTAAACTAACTCCCCCGCCTCCCCCCCAAACAACCCCAGCTCCTTTCTTTCAGTCCTGTCCTCAGAAATGTGCAAACAACGTTCAACAAAAGAGACGAAGCCCGTAATAACAAGAGGAAAAGAAAGGTGGAGAGGGAGGGAGAGGGAGAGGGAGATGGGGTAGTGTGTTTGTGCCTGGAGCAGGGTTTGGGCGGGCGAGGCAGGGGAATGTTTTCATTCATATTTTCCACCCAGTTAGTTGGGAGCCAGAGAGGCACAGGAGTGAGAGACAGACACAGCGAGAGGGGCAGGAGGCTCAGCAAGTAGGGATAAAAAGTGGAAGCGAGAGCAGACGGGGGACCAGAACGCTTTGTGGTTCCCTCCACTTCTTTACCCTCCTCACCCCACATCCACCTGTACCTGTCCTGCAGCTGGGGTTCAAAGGCACGCTATAACATCAGCCTCTGAGCACTTCATCAAATCTAAGCCCTGTTGAATCGCTTATCGAATCCATTTAGCTTTCAACGTTTGAAACACTGCAGGTTTGAGCGGTAGGTGAATAAATGTTTACAACCTGTAGTTGCAACCTGAGCAGCAGACGATATTAAAAGTGCATCAAATATGTATGAATTTGTAATACTAGAAGAACAGGTGAAGCCTACTTATTTTTGCACAGCTGAGCTACTTGCACCAAATAATGGAGATCAAGATTCAGAACTATAAGGGTGATGAATTTAAATGATTCATATAAGGTGACTGAAAGCTTAACTGGGAGACTGGAGACTGGCAAAGCACTGTTGGTCTTATTAAACTGTCCAACAATGAGGAGGCTGTTGTTCTTCAGTAATAAAGCAGATAAAGGAGATGATTAGATTGGTTAGCTCCAAAGACCAGCAAATCCATGTTATATATATATATACACATATATAACATGGATATAATATAATTTTCCAAAACTGGAACGTGATCCACAACAGAGCTGGCTCTTGTCCTCATGTTTGGCTTTCTAATCAAAACACTCTTTAATCCTTGTGCGTTTCCATGCATTTGCATACATTTGCAGGGCCAACATGTGCAAAGCTCTGCATTATTTACATCAGCGTTTGTGTGCTGGCAGTCTTCTTCTTTCGTACTTGTTGGCACATGTCACCGCTAACTGTTGCATGCATGAATGTGCACCGCACCGACAAAACGGGGACCCGCTCTTTGAAACATTGCTCCATAGCTCTTCAGGGGACCACCTTAAAGTCTGTGCAGCTTCCAAACACGCAGTCATTTCTGAAGCCACTGAAGCGAGTGATGTGGCTGTTTAAAAGGGACTAAAATAATCATTTTCTGAACACTTTGTGTGGTAAAATCTGAATCTCCTGGAAGAAGAATAAGTAACTTTGTCAGCCTGCTCACTGGCAGAAAAAAGTAACTGCCAAGTGCTTGGTTACTGCACAAGCTGTTCAAGAGAAATTAGATTATCACTTTATGTCTTTGTTGGAACCAGACGCCTTCCCCTTCAATAGCCGAAAAGAAAGCAGCGAGAGACTGAAATGCATTAGCGCACTCTGTGTATGGCTGCCATATGAATTTCAATTGACTTCCCACTGCTGAGGGGCGAGAACTGTCATTCTGCGGTGGATTGCCCCTTTAAGAGAGTTGCAGCCACTTCCTGGAACACATTACTTCACTTTAGTGTTATGTAAAACTTAGTGTAATCAGAGTATGAATGTCCACTTTAATGCCCCCCCCCCTCCCCCCCCCATGCATTGCAGAAACAAGGATACTAAGGACAGAAAATGTCGAAGAATTGGCACTTCATTGTGCATAGAGTGTATGTTTTGGGGCTTCTTAATGTGACCACGTTTGGGGAACCAACAGCTTAACAAGCTTTCCACAGTCGTTCTGTCCTCGAGGCAGGAGAGGAATGTCACCCAACTGAGCCACAATGTTCCCTATGTTCCTTTTAGGAGGAAACACTAATACCTCTTTATATAAATGATTACACAACGCTCGGCCAGTTCACAAGGAGGGGCGTCGTGTGTGAGTGTGTGCGCGTGTGCGTATGTGTGCTGGGGGGGTAGCTGGCTGCAGCACACAGGCAGACAAACACACACACTCATTCACACAGAAAAACACATGAAAAGGTAGAAAAACAAACACAGACAGACATGGAAACACACAAATACAGACACAAGTAAATACAAACAGCGTGTATACACAGGGAGTGCACACACACGCACGCACAAACAAACACACACACACACACACACACACACACACACACAATGAATGGGAGTGACAAGCTGATGGGAGACGCCTTCATTGTGCAGCTCTGTCAACAGAAACTCCTCCCTCATTCAGCTCTCTGCCGGCTCACTTAAAGCCCGAACCTGAAAATATTACTGTGCACGTTAACAGGGTTAGGACTGTGGGACAGAATCTGTCACACCGCAGAGAGTCTGCTGGACTTAGTGGGCAGGGAGACAAAAAAGAACACGGCACTGATGACGGCAGGCGATGAAATACGATCAGTCGGGTTTGAGTGAATACATCCAGTTTGAAGGCTTCTAACGCTGTACAGTCGCTTTATTATAACACCATGATCATACTACGAGTTTATCACAGCGACAATCACTTCATCTTGATGATCGAGAGGCGGCTCTGACAGATGACATCATATCTTGGTTGTCATTTTGCTTTGGTTTTACATTGGCGGCCAGCTTCATCTCACTGAAACGAATGAGGAGCTTGCATTTTTTTCATGTCATTTATTGGTTTAACTAAACAAAGTTGTCCTTCCGTGATGTGCCCAAGGGAGCTGGCCGCTGCCTCTATTCTAGTCGATGCGCGCAATTCCATCGCGAGTGTGTTTTTGATGGACTATGCATCAATCTGCGCAGAGTACGATCGAGCCAGACAGGAAGTCAGACAAAGGAATGTTGTCAAATCTGGTAAATTTTCAAAATAAAACACGCTGCACAGACTCCCGATTGTACATCAGAAAAAAGGAAATCATTTATGAAGCCTACTTGTTCATGGTAGAAAAAATGACCAAATCAGCTAAATCTGAGTAAGTCAACAACAGCAGGCAGACAAAGCGCTTCTAAAACGCGCCCGATGGGGTTTGCGCTGGGTGGAGAATGGAGGTTACAGGTGTTTTCAAATGGTTGATGTTCAATTTTGCTGTCACAGAGGTAGCAATTATCTCCTAATGATTATTATCCCTGTTATTTCCTTCAGGCTTTCCTTGAGACGGTAAAATTTTAAGTACTTTGGATCATTGTTTTGATTGCTTTATTGTTTTTGATTATATTGACAACACATTTAAATATTCCATACGGTATATTTCTCCCCCTCCCACATTTTCCAAAGCATAGGTCGTCTTATGATCTTAGTCATTTTATGTTTGCGCTCAGAGCGGCAATGTGGCTTCATGAAGTCTCCCATCACTGCCCACATCAGAAACTACAGGTCTGTTACATATTAATAGCTATTTTACAGCTGGACGCCACATTTTAAAAGCCCACATGTTTGAGTGTCACATGCTATCTGAGGCTGCGTTAAAGTCCCGACATCAATGTGAAGATGATGAAAAACAAGAAGGCTGCTGTGCCACATTTTGACAGCTTTAGCTGCCCTTTCGGTTCTTTCCGAGATTACGGCCAGGATTTTAAAATGTGACTCCTCATTCAGATCCAATAAAACGCTGCAGAAAAATATACTGCGGTGCAAATAAAAGGTCTTGTGGAAAAACATGTTGACAGGCTTTCAGTCTGATAGCACTGCCTCGCCTCTGCTCTTCTCTGTGTTTATTATCGCAGTGTTTATGGATATGAGATGGTGTCAGCGCTCGCGCAAGTCTCTCTGAGAGCGAAATGCATCTTTGTGAGCGTCAGGCGTATGTAAACGTGAGATCTATTTTGTTTTTGAGGGGTTTGCGCCCTCATTACATGCATGAGGCAAATTGCAAATGGTGTGACCCTGTGTGCGTGTGTGTGTGTTTGTGTGTGTGTGTGTGTGCATGCATTTCGCTTCTGTGCGGTGGTAAGACAGATCAGAGTGAGCGTGTGGGAGTTGTTTTAAAAAGCTCCCTTGAAAGATAAGAGACCAGAGAGAAACAGAAAAGAGATAGAGGGCTAAGGCGAGCGATAGAGAGAGAGAGAGAGAGAGAGAGAGAGAGAGAGGGGAATGTAAAAGGCAGTGAGATGAGGTGGAGGTGAAAAAAGAAGAAAGAGATACAGTGAAAGGAAAGAAATAGGGAGGGAGGCCTCACATGGCGTTCCTCTTTGGACGATGTCATGAAAGTTACAATCCATATGTGTTTTGTGTGTGTGTGTGCGTGTGTGTGTAAATTGCTTTTCACCTGCTGTGGGATAGGGGTAAATCACATGGGAACAAATATAATCTACTACAGTGTGTATATGCACCGTGTACACACACACATACACACCACAAAGCCCTTCCAACACATGATAGCAAGGATTACATTTCTATTTCAATACAGACACACACACACGCAGGCAGCCAGAGCTGTGTTTTCATCACCTCTTTGCCTCAAAATCCATCAGTTACACACTTTCACACCTGTGACCCTCTCAGCATGTCGCAGGGCACGGGTCCAGGAGCATTTTATCCAATCGGAATCCAGCACTGAATCTGCGAAGCGAATTCAAATCCACTTCTCTCAACGTTTGCAGATATTTTAAGTTAAACATCCAAGGACTGACCTGAGGTCCGTCACCAGCTTTTGTTCGCTGATAAGCCAGAAATACCACACGTGTGGCAGCGTAGCCTGAGAGAGAAGTTATGAATTGTTGATTATATTTGAATTTGACACAGCGGAGTGGCAGGTGTAGCCTGTTTTACTGGAGGTCCGGATGCAGAACTGAGGCTGATGAACTTATTATGTTGATAAATGGGTGAAAGTTTAACTGAGAGACTCAACATGTAGAAAAACACATAAGAAAACGATCTTTGGGGTATCAGCTTGTTAAGAGCACATTAACCAGACAACAAACCAGAAAGTTTCATTTGTGGCCTTTTGGCAACGTACGTAGGACGTTAACATTAATTAGCCACAGCTGATACAATCTGCTGCCGGCTGCATTTCTCATTATCATCTAACCGGCAGAAGCAGCGGGCAGCGGCGGCTAAAAATGAGAAGCCTGAAGCGTCCTGGTGGCCCGGTGGATTAAATGCATGCCGTGTGGCCGCCGGTTTAATACCGACTGGGACATTTGTTGTCTCCCGCTCTCGCTCCATGTGTCCTGTCATTAGCGAATAAAGCAAAATGACAACAACAACAAAAAAATGAGAAGCTAAAATGCAACTTTCGAATGTTTTCAATAAGATATTTGTTAGCCTTGGAGTTTATTTAATCTGGGTGTTTTGACAACCTGGATCCAAATTCAAAAACTGAGAGCTTGCTATCAGATCCCAGTCCTGTTACACATCGATGTAGGTTGTCTTGAGGTCATTTGCACTCTTTTTATTTGTGCGCTTTTATTTTTGTTTTTATTTTCTCCTGCAGGCTGCGATCTGTTCCAGCAATGACCCAATTTCCCCACAGGGGTGATTTAATCAAACTTAATCTAATCATACCTAATCTAATCTAGTCCTGTAATTTATAAGAGCACTATCTACTATTTCAGAAAAACAGCCAAAGACTCTCCTAACTCCCTCCTTGTCCCTGTCAAAGTCCACTGTGCTGCTCTGAATACAGACAAGCAGATAAAAAAAAGAAGAAAAAAGAAACGGGTATAAATACAGAATGAAGAATCGTTTCTTCCCTGGCGCCTTAAACGCCACCACACACACACACACACAAGCGAGAGAAAATGATGGGAGCAGACAGTCAAGTGTTTTCAGTTCTGTGAAACATATACAGGTCATGAATATTAACACAAACCAGTTGGTGGCTGAGGGAGACAGGCAGAAAGACCAAGAGAGAGAGAAATGTGGTTTTGCTGTCATGTTGTCAAGCAAGATGCAAGAGCATGTGTGTGTGTGTGTGTGTGTGCGTGTGCATGTGCGTGAGCGAGAGAGAGAGAAAGAGTAAGTTTCTGGGAAAGAGTATACAACCAATTAGCTGCAATAAACTGTCCTGAAATGGTTCATTGTCAACACTCTTAACAAGTGGAAGGAAAAAAACAGAGTGACAAGGGCGAAGCGGAGACAGAGAGAGTCATGAGCTCTGCATTTTAACACACACGCCCATCGTGCTAATCAGCACACGAAGAAGCTTAACTTTCCACATCACTCTTGCATACAAACTGACACATTAAAGCACACAAAGCCCCACACACAGGGGGTCCGCCTGCGACGGCTATCAGTCTGCAAGCAGGTGAGCAAAACGGGAAAAGACGGAGGCGTTTTCTCTGCAACCGCGACCCGTTTCCTGAATGCAAATCATACCTGGACCACAGGAAGTGAGCATCACGGGGAACCGGTGGACGCAGCTGCCCACACACTTTTGTGGACTTCTAGTCTGTGCTTGTGTTAATTGTTTAAGCTGGGCCCCTTTGCTCTGCAGCACTAAATGATATTTTTGACAAGAGTGTCTTTTAAAAAAAAGTGAAAAAGATGAATCACCTACACAGAATCTCTACTTGCTCCTTATCTTGTTGTCAGCGCATGTAAAATTAAAAACAAACAAGTAGTGCTGACTGACAGACATCGCTGAAATTTCAGCGACCCGAGTGACACGCTTGGCAGCATCAGGCACGTTTGATACGGGAAGGTCTCGCTCCAGCCATGGTCGCAGCGCTCTGAAGCCGTCGCCACAGGAGGAAGGCGAGGTCCTGCCAACCGCGAAGTCCGACAGGCTGACTTGAGCCCATGCAGAACCCGACCCGCTAGCAGATGCTAACTAATCCTACGGCAAACAAAATTCAAAGAGCCGGTGAAAGCAGACAGGGTGAGGAACGGGAAGAAAGATGGAGAGAGTGTGAAATGAGGAGAGAGAGAGAGAGAGTGAGGGAAGGAAGATTCAAACAGACTGAAAGTGGGAGCACTTACTCCAACCTCTCTCCACGTCTGCTCTTCTGCGTCTCCCTGAGACAGGAGTTAATAGGCCAACTTTCTGCCTGTGCTCCTCCAGCAGCGTGATACTGAGAGCTGATTCACTGCACAGCCTCCAGCTACCCTGCCGGCAATTTGTCTTTTTGCCAACGCAAGGGCTTTCTCCCCACTTTTTTTTTTTTTTGCTAAATCAACATTTCTCGAGCAAATACAGCACAAACCTGCAAGGTGCTAAGTGTAGCATTTTTAACATCAGTAAATCGTTAGCATATTCATTTTGAGAGATTAGTCTAATTACCATAAACAAACAAGGCCCTTGCCAAAATATATGGCGAGGATGATGTCGCAAGAAAACAACAAGTTCTTTTTTTTGCATTGGTGCAGGTGCTGAACTGTTAAAATTAGACTAAAACTTATGAGCTATGCCACCAGTCATGTAAGTTAGTTATAACATTGTTGCTGTATTGAATTAACCTGAATCCTCTCGCTCACCACCTACATCTCAGACTCATTCACTGATTCATATCGGCCTGATGTTGGCAGCTGTTGTCCAATCAGACTTAAGCAGGCAGGATTACGAACTGGGGATGGCATCCTCCTACATACAGCAGCTACATTCATATGAAACAGCAACAAAAAAATGGCGACAAGCATGGGTGAGACTGGCAAGGATGAAGAAGTTGTATGTGGACTTAGATCGCTTAATTTGTTTGATCAATGGGGAAAAAAATGTGAACTGCTCGAGTGATGTCTGTCTGGAGTCAAGAGAGCATTCTCAAAAAGATTCAACAGGTTACAGTAATAGTACTGTGTTGTCCCAACCCTGACTTTTCTTTAATGATAATAATCATAATAATGATAATGATAATAATAATCTGTTAAAAAAAAAACCTTGTGGCTTTTCTTAGTCCTTTAATTTCATGTCTTTTATTGTAATGTCAGTTCCTCATTAACCTTCTTCCCCCGTTAATTACAAAAGAGACGACGCTGGAGTTGCAGCCAGATGTGTGAAAGGCTGACTGGTTGCAGTTTTCTGTTTGCACCTCACCTCTTTCTCTGCAGCTGGCAATGCACGCACACACACACACACACACACACACAGGCACATGCACACACGTCTCCATCACTTCAGAGGACATTAAATAGACCTACATTCATTTCCTGGAGACTTACCCTAACCATAACCACTAGTTGTCTAGCCCTAACCCTAACCCAAGTCTTCACCCTAAAACTGAATGATTTACATTACGGGGACTTGTGTTTTGTCCCCATAAGGAAGGCGAGTCCCCACAATGTGAGTGCGCAAACAGATTTATGTCCCCACAATGTGAGTACTACACACACACACACAGACACACACACAAACACACACACACACACACACACACACACACACACACACACCTGGCCTGCGGTTGAAGGCTAAGAGGGGGTTGATGAAACTCGCAGTAAAATGTGGGATGCACATGGCTGAGGTTGGAGGCAAATCACTCGAAGAAACATTTTGCCGACCTCAGCACGATACCTTCTTTTAAAAGAAAAAAAGAGAAAGACGTTTGTGACTGGAAAGAGGAAATTCAGCTTCATTCCACAACAACTTGTAGCTGTCATGGAGCTTTCACAGCTGTCCGAACAAAGACGCAGCTAGAGGTGTTACTATTGATATACTGATCCCAGTCGATCCAGGAAGAATCGCCAAAACCGTGAAACATGAGGCCTTCGACTCTGAGGCTGGCACCGGGCCGACTTGCTGGTGACACAAAGGTTTAAAACTCCCCCTGTGCTAATTCCTAAGCAGCGTTAGCGGCTTCACGTGTTAGAAAATGTTTCTATGATCATGTTTCCTGTAACAGCATGAAGAAAGACATCGCTCTTTTCAGCTTCAGTAATCTAATCACAGTTAGTGCTTTTAAAGATGAAGAGGGTTGGTATCACAATCACATTCACCGACTTCTTTAACCTCATTATGGTAACACTAGACATTCAACAAATCCCTCGGCCTTCCCCTGCACTCAAGGTGTGGCAGGAATGAGGGCTTGACATGCACATATTAAGACAAATACAGCCAAAGTTGAAAAGTAGCACAGCCATTGTTGACAGAATTAGACATAAATGATGAAATGAGGGGCCAAAAACGTCTAGTTTTTAAAAATACTTCTTTTATTTGCATATGTTTTGGTTGATATGATGCTAAACTTATGGGTTTAAAGATCAGAGGTTCCCAAAAAGTTCCAACATGGTGTTAATTTCTACTTATTTTGTTTAATTCAAGTTACAAGATGCTGGTTACAACTGTTCTAATGCATGAAGAAACATCTGTGCATGCACATCTGGTTAAACAGCACCTCAAACAGCCTTAAATATGCTGAAACGTAGCCATGTTTGTTTAAAATATTAGTACAAAGTAAGCCTTCGTCAGAAAGTTTCTTCCTACTACACTGATGCTCATAATGGCAAAAATAATTTCATCATTCTCAAGAAATATTCTAAATGAGCAGGTTTCTAAGTTTGGTTCCAAACAGTTTTCTCTCTCGACCTGCTGTGAGGGTTTGAGGGGAGCGTAACAGCTGAAAGGAGAAGTGATTTCTAATACGCTGCTTTGCTGAGCAGTCCAATAATTGGCTTGGATTCTGAGAAAAACTCAATGATCCCAAGAGGAAGAAGAAGAAAAAAAAACAAAAGCGTCAACCCGACCAGACCGAGAAAAGATGAGGAGCGATCTGTTAATAATCCGGAGACGCTTCGATTCTTTTGATGCCATCAACTGTTGTGATTCTTCTCCTGTGATGCTTCAAATTTCAAGGAAGCTGATCCAGTTCTGAGCCCGCGGGGGGGCCACAGCTGAATGCTGCAACTTAGCAGCTCTTTAGATGTACGAATTTTAACACATCACTCATTATTTTGGTGTTTCTGTCTTCTTGCGCAGGCCCAGGGGAGCCCGGGATGTTTACATACCCAGTTTTAAATGGCAGCGATATCAGTTGTTGTGGTTTGTTTGTTATTGTCTGTCTTTTCTTCCTGCGACTGTGGAACTCATTTCCTCCGGACAGTAAAGATGACCTTGGATGGACCTTTTCTGAATTTAATCGTGGTTGTCATGGGAAAACGCTCAAATTCATGGCTGTGTTTACAACACAGAGTTTTTCTTTATATCCTGAAAACTCTGCTCTATCGAGGCACTAAACCCAGCCCCGTGTCAATTTTATTACCAGAGACACTGTGGGAAACCCCTGTGGGCTTTGAGAGTGAGACAAGTGGGGGGGTGGGATAGATGACGCCTTGGGTATGCATGCACGCACACATACTACACACATGTACACATCAAGAGCGGGGGGCTACCCCAGCCCTGTCTCCACACATCTCACACTCACAGACTTACACCCTCTTCCTGCATTCCTCTCCTGTCTGACACACTTCCAGTAAGCCCACCAGCACTTCAAAAACAGCCCACCACCAACACCACCAACACCAGCCCTCCAGATGACAGCGCCTGCTAAAAACATGCACAGCTCTGTCGCAACACAAAGACGAAAACACCGATCTGGAAGCCATGAGGGAAACGTGCTGCAGGTGCGGCCAAATCCCAGGCTGGGTTTGGCACGTTTCTCAACCCCAGAAACCACCACGAGCTTACGGTCTTAAAATCAGGTTCGTTTGTCAAGTCTTGGGTCGTTTCCTTTCTGCTCTACAATGCAGATACTACTTATAGCTGAAGGGATCAATCAACAGAAAATTAATTAGCAGCCATTCTGATAATTGATTCCTCCTCTTTGTCTCCTGCAACTAAATGTCTTCGGCTTGTAGATGTATCTCCATGGACTTCTAAGTGCTTTACAAAAGGTAAGTGGACTTGCTTGAGGTTGTAGAGGACATGTGGCCTCTCATCTTTAGCTCTAACTGACTGGCGGGGAGTCCCAGGCATTTATGAGTCATGGTGTGAATGGATGTTAAACCGCCTGGGGAGGATCTCAGGGCTGCATCGTCTCCATGGACTTTGGGAAACTGGCATTTTTTTAGTACTTTCTGATATTTTAAATGCCATCTTTAGTCCTCTTTAGGTGAAACTTAAACCACGATTGTAAAAGTGATGATTATTTCTTAACGAGCAAACAAGAACAATGGATGCAGAGGGGCAAAATAAGGTGCCACTGCTTAATTTTTCTCTTTTTTATATCAAGGAAAAGAAGGATTTTCATATTTCGGTGGAAAACGCATCAACTGTTCGTGTTCTTGGTTGATGTTAGCGCTTTAAAACCCCTCCTCCCCTGCTGCCGGGCCGTTTTGATGAGCTTTGTTTCAATTTCTCGTCTGCATTAGGGCACACTGCTCCACGTCTGCTCCTCAGAGGTACGTTCCCACTTGCTTTAATTCTGTGCCTGAAAGCTTCGATTAAACCCACGTACGCAGAAAACAGCGCAGAGGCAACTCAAGGGAGAAGGGAGGAGAGACGAATGAGGGTACTATTGTTACTCGATAAAGCGATGGCAAAGCTCTGTTGTGTGTCCATCTCTCTCTTTGTCATTCCCAGCAGATCTACAGCCGTTGTATCGCTCCACTCAACCGCCTCATCTACCTGTTTGTTTACTTATTCCCTCAGTTCCTCACCCATCAACGGCCCTCCTCCTCACTCTGTCTCTCTTCCTCATTCTCTGGATAATTCCCTCCATTCTGCCTCTTTGTCCATGCCTGGTCCTTCCTCTTTTCTTTGAGAGGTCATCTTTAACACTTTGCACTGTTAGATGAGGTGAAGAGGAGAGAAACGGCAGTCAGTTCATATCAGTGCCTGCTTTTAGGGGTTTTCCCAGCTTGAAAACAGGTATTTGGGGGAGCTGCAGTCATCAGAGATGGATGTTTATATGCTAATTTGTCCATTAGCGAAACCATCCGAAGGAACATTTGATACAAGGCCAAAGCAAATAAAGAACTTTAAATAACTTTTAATGTAAAATGAGATGAATCCATGAAGATGAAACTTGTACATAAGATACTAAAACAACCCACAACCACCCCCCAATAATACTGCATTGTTACCATGGTTACTGCATCTTAAACTTTACCATATGAACACCTATGATAAGGATTCCACAATGACATGGGCCTCAATAAGACACAGACACATTTTTTAGCTGTTTCAATCTTGTGCTGGCATTGTGAACCAGTTATATATATATTTATATGTACATATATGAATTTGCTGAGATAAATGTGCTGTTCGACTGTTGTCTCAGCTAAATACCACAAGATAAACAGTAAGAAAAATGATAATACAGTCAAACCCTCAGGCAGACATATTTGTGGGTTGATCTGTTGAGAATGAGCTGCAGTCAGAATAGTTGCTGCATGCAACATAAGACACTTTCATCACATATGTTCCTTTTTAGTCCAACAGGATTGAGGAGTCCTTTTTCCAAAACCAAAATTTCAAAAGACATGTGCTGCAGATTCTTCTGCTTAACAAGTTACCAAGTTCTGGTCCCGGCGCCTGCTGCTCTTTATGCTGCATTGTGCCAAATCAGAAGAGTAGCTGTTTATTATGGGCAACCGATTGAAATGTTTGTCTGTCTTTCATTTTGGGGCAAAAAGAAAAGCACCTGTGGGGACATTTAAGCAATATTAAGCAGAAAACGTTGACACACCTTCCTTTGTGCTGCATGCCCGCTGTCAACATTGAAATCAGATCTCTGTTTGTCTGAGAGATTTCTGCATGGTTCACTTTTCCTCCTTAAGTCCATTTAGATAAAAGGCAATGGCATTGTCTCACTGACCTCCATCTATCCATCTGTCGGGTTATCTACCTTTTTTCTATCTATTCATCCACCCATTGTTTGAAATCCTGGGAGATTTAATGTAAGGCCCGGGCCTCAGGGCTCAGCTGGGAGACAAAGCAGCAGTAAACCGTGTTTACTCTCCTGGAGGCGGTTGGGTTTAAGTGGCCAGCCTGGGTGCTCCGGCCTCCCTTATGTGACCGTTAAAGTCAATGACCTTGCCTTAGCAACCAGGCTGAGGGCGCTTGTGGGCGAACAGAGGGACAGGGATGACAGGCGCTAATGTGAGAAACTGATTCCAACAAAAAGGGGGCCAATGCAAAAACCCCTATAAACCCCACTGAAGAGACTCTAAGCAAGGCACTGAGAGGAAGAAAAGAAAGAAGCGATACAAAGGAAAGCGTCAGTTGCTGGTTCACACCTTAAGTGTGACACAAGTCAAATTGAGCGTGCACAAACAGAAGGGATCAGTGGAGGAGAAAAGGGGAAGTCTATCTATCTACTATCTTCACTCTTTCACATCTCTGTTACAGACACACACACACACCCGTCCAGTGAGGCTGGCAGATGGTAGATTGGTAAAAGGCGGACGGCGTGGTCCAGATGTTGTTGAACCCACGGTGCAGCATGCAAAGGGCTTTGATCTACCCGACCACAGAGGAACTCCAGTAGGAGAGGATGCAGACTGGTCCTTTAAAGGAAGGCGGGACAGAAGAGAGTGGAGAGAATGTGTGTGCCAGTGTAGCGGCGGATGATATTCCCATGCGAGAAAATACCAGGGGTATAACTCATGTGTCTCGCACACACGGATGCACACATACATTAACTGTGCATCCAAGAATGCAGGCGCCTAAACACACACAGTCCAGACTCCCACACACAGCTCTTTGGTTTGCTCACATGACACAAGACATCCATGTGGGGAACAACAAAGATGTATGCATACACACACACACACACACACACACACACAAAATCAACCCACACTGAGCCCGGGGGTAGCCTGCAGTAAACACCACCAGCCGCACAAGCCACACATGCTGGGTTGTGAACTGGGGAATTGCTTTAATACACACAAACACACACACACGCAACTGTTTTTCTCACAATGTAATTTAAGGAAAGCTGCATTCATTTATCAGCTCGGACCAGTTCTCTTCATACCTTTTCCCTGCGCAAGCATCAGCTACTTTTTTTTTTTTTAATGTCAGTGGCAATTAATAACAGAACCCTGGTTAAATAAAGGTGGAATAAATCAAAATGCTGCCAAATGAATCTCTTGGTGGGGAATGTGGAGTAGGCACATGCCAACACATTTAGGTTTTGGCAGGCTGCTTTGCCAGCTCCAACACACACACAACTCGGCAGGTTAAAAACTATTGTTTGGAGGTGAAATGTTTAAATTTCCCAGGTTCCAGTCCCCAGCCTTTGCCCGCAAGCCTGCAGAGGTGAATGAGTTTAGCTGGAGTCTGACTCACCCGCTGGAACCAGAAGAACCGGCTCGGTTCTGGCCAAAGCTCAGTCACTGCGGTCAGGGAGTCAGCCTGCCAGCCGGGCAGGCAACCAGTCAGTCAATCAGCCTGCCAGTTCTGACTCCTCCGACATTTCAGTGAGGTGGGCCAGCCAGTCAGCAAGACAGCCAGTCAGTCAATACAGTCAGGCAGCTGGCCGAAAAATGTGGTCAAAGATGGACCACACAGTCGTTCTGCTATTTGGCTGGATGATGGCCATTAGCAGAAGAAGAAAGCTCGCTCAGACTGCCAGATGTCACTCATCGCAATCAGTCGGTAAACAAGGCAGCTCGTCTTTTATGTGATTACTAATGGTCCCGGTGACCCGGCCACATTCTGTGGGTGATGAGAGGGCAGGAAATTTTCTTCCTATTTACATTCAACCACCCATTGACCCTTTACTCATCCATTCAGTCAGCGAGGGAAGTGGCCGTTCTGCCAGGCAGTCGACAAGCAAGCCACCCAGGCAAGCGGTCGCTGTGGTCGGTCAGCCAGTCAGGCAGTGAGCCTGAAATGTGGTAAGCGACAGCCCCACTGACCCAGTCAAGCGGTGAAGAGGCTGAAAATGTGGGCTTGGATAATGGCAAACACTCCACAGAGATCTTACCTCCACACTGTTTTTCAGGAAGTCAAGAGAAAGGTCAATCAGCCAAGTGGCGAGCAGCTCTATCAATGGGGCGGTCAAACAGACTGCCAATCGATCAGCCATTTATCCAATCAGTCAATAAACCTGCCAGCCAGCAAGCTGGTCAGCCACTCGGCCAGTCAATGACTCAATCAACCAGGCATGTTTCAGTGCGAGAAGCTGTCTGCATTAACTGCGGTGAAAGATGCACCCAGTGACTCTGAACTCGCCCACAAATGAGAATGTGTTATTATGTTTTTTTTATGTGCCATTACGGTTCCCCTCCAGCCTCAGTGGGAAGGTTGTTAAGCCCCTTCCCTCAGGAAACAGATCAAAAGCGATTTCTCACTATAACATGTTATTAGTTTTGTCATGTGTGGACCTACCAGATACAGGCACAAGGGCCCAATTTGGCTCCTTCGCCCATACTTGAAGAAATGCAGTGCTCATATTCACTCATCCATGTAGCCAAAGGCAGCCAATCAGGCTGTGGTCGGGAATGCACCCGCTGACCCCTCGAGGCAATGTGGTGATGAGTTAATGTGGGTGAGTTTGGATTTTGTTGTAGCCCCGATTGTCCGTCAACGGGTCAGCACGCCATCCATCCGAGTCATTATTCTGGTTAGGAAGCCATCGGTTCATCTCAGGCTGCCGTTCACATCATCCAGAGATCCAGTTTGTATAAAGCCACCAGGTCAGAAAGGAGCCAATCAATCAGTCAGCAATTTAGTAACACATCCAGTCAGCGACTCAGCCGGACGTACTCCCCCTCGACTCCGTGAACGCTGATGGTGCCTTCAGGTGTAGGTGCACAGTTATGCTGTGATGTAAACACACTTCCAATACAGGCTGAAGGCATGAGTTGGTGTCTTCTAAGCCGCAAGCAATTGTAAAACTGTGAGAACTCTATTGGACAACAAATTCAATGATATTGATTACAAATCAGGAAACAATGAGATTCCACAAACAAGAGTGAGAGCAAAGGTTTGTGCAAAATAAGTCAGTGTACTAACAAGAAAAGTGGATTCACAGAAGTCCAGATCAGCTATCAAATTGGTTAGCGGTTCATGTTAGTTACAATAATTAATGTAGTAAACACACACACACAGGCCACATAAGGTCCACGAGTAAAAGTGAGAGAAAGAGCACCAAACACCTGAGCAGCTAACTCATGAACTGATGTACATATAAATGTTGTGCTTATTTGATTTGGCATCCAAATGAATGAGGCTGCATTCCTCGAACTGATACCATCAGACCACGAGACCAGACCACTTTCTGCAAAGCTGCAGTCTTAATCATTCAACCCGAGTTTTTCATCAGATAGTAAAATAAAATCTTAAATAGGCTTGACTGACAAAGAAAGAGTGAAATGCTTAATATATTCAAATATACTAGTTAGATGTCTTTGACTAAGAAAAGGCCATAGCTCATATTTTATGGTGCCTGGACACATGATCTACTTCCCATTACACATTAAAGTGTGAAAATTTTGAAAATCATGACAACAGCTGCGACGATTCATCGATTAGTTGTCAACTATCAAATTAATCGGTTTGAGTGATTTTTAAGAAAAAACATAAAAATTCACTGATTTCAGCTTCTTAAACCGGAATATTTTCTGTTTTTTTCAGACCTTTATGACAAAACAAGACATCTGAGGACATCTGATGGACGTTTTTCACCACTTTCTGACACTTTATAAACAACTAGTCAATTAATCCAGAAAATAATCAACAGATTAATCAGCAATGAAAATAACTGCTAGTTGCAGCCCAAATCACGACCCATCCCTGATTTGAGGCGCCGTACGCATGGTGCAAGCTGCCATTTGAAGCTGTTGTAGTGAGTATGGTTCCTTCAGCCAGACAGCAAATCATTAATTCGTACAGTCTGAAAAGTCTTCCATTAATCAAATCCATCTGTTCCATCACATACTGCATCTATTCAGTCTGCAGGTCATCCGTGTACGCAGCAACTCCCAGAGCAACAGGTTCAACACATCGTACACGTATGTGCAAACCAGCCCGTTCGGCCATTCATCCATCTAACCTACGGCTGGCCGGCGTTTATCAAGAGCCACAACGCAACAAACCTCAAAAGCCTGTGTGGGAGCCATTAATCCTTGTGCACCCGCCGACCCTGCACAGCGCACGATGAGGCTGATGATGCTGCCCTTCGTCATCTTGTTATCTGATGGCGGGCTGCGTTGGAAAGAGCGGAGGATATCTCGGGGGAATTTCCAGATGTTGTTGTGGACGTACTGATGCATCAAACGCGATGAAATGTGTGTACATACAGTAGGCGCTCAGGAACTTGTGCGCTCATAAAAGTGAACACACACGCACACACACACAGAGCGACTTATTAATGCGCCGGTGGACGAGGCTGCAGCTGGTCCAGGCAGTTAAAAATCCCTGAGGGGCTTTTCAGTCATCCAACCACCATCTTTTTCTTCTTCCCTTGCTGTTTTCCTTCTTCTTATTCTTTTTACTTAGTCATTGATGCACTTGCATGTATGTTTCTGTCATGACCTTCAGCTGGTTGCTTCTCTTCATCGGATATATTGAGAAGGAAAAACAAATTTTCCTGATTTGTTAATGACACTTTCTTCCAGACAGGAAAAGTTACAGAACTGAGTAATTTCTTTAAGGCAGAGAAGGCTGACCATGACAAAACACCCCTTTATAGGTTGTATTTCACTGTCACTTTGAGCTATTTTTGTTCAGCTGCAGTCTAATTGTACTGTTAGGCAGACTTTGAGCTGAAAAACAATATTTTAAGTATCAGGAAGGACCATTCTTATAGTCTGAAAAGTCACAGAAAGTCAGATAATGAAAATAAGATATGAATCTATTCTTAGCATTCCTCACTAAAACCACACCCTAATGAGCTAACTTGTGGCTTGCTGTGTCCCATGATTTCAATGAAATGTGCTAACAATTCCACAAAGCTATTCTGCGCAAACAGGCCAACGTAAAAACGTTATTAAGCTGACAGTGCGACGAGAGCACGGGTGTAGAGAAAGAAATAAGCAGCTATAACTGAAAATGTCAAGGTATACTTTAGATGCTTTATATATAGCTGAAGCTTTGCAATACATGACATTTAGACCGTCCTCGTTCCTCACTATCAAGCCATTTGTCCTTCTATCCATCTCTCTATCTATCTCACTGCTGTCAGGCTCTCCTCAATCCATTATCTGTGTGTGTGTGAGAGAGAGAGAGAGAGTGTGTGAGACAGTGACTGAGTCATTAGTAGCCGATTAGCCTTCTGACCCACTGCTACACTGTCTGACTTAGCCAGTGAAAGGGTGTGTTTGTGCGTGTGTCAAGCTAGAGGGTGCGTGTGCTTGAAAAGCATATTGAAAATACACGCACACACACACACACACACACTTAACATGCTGTATGATGTTCCATAGGAAAGCATCTATTCATATTATAATATATTCCATGTATTCTGTTGGCCGCCACTTCCTACCTGCACCTGAATGCACAGCTTGACACACGCACTTCCCCTCTGACATCTCTGTGATGTTATAATGTGTCCAGTATTTGGCAGCTGACAGACTGTCGTGCAGGTTGACAGCTGAAATTGACTTTCAGCTCTGCTCCTGTCGTTCAGTTGTGTCTGACTTGCTGCTTAGTCTTTGCATACGAGCTTGCACTTGGACCAAAAGCGTCTGCAGGGGGCGTCTTCGAAACTGTCTGGCCAAATTGCTGGGATGCAAACAGCTTCAAGGTTATAAAGGTGCAGCGTCTCCTTTTTTTTTATCCCGTGGTATACTCTTGCATTACTTTTGTGAATATGTGTGTTATGTGCAGGTTGTTTATGACGGAATACGTTCCGGAAACAGATGACCTTCCCCACACTAAAAGGCCTTGTTGCCATATCCGTATCTACATCCTGTCTGAGTGTTCGCACCTTCCATCCTCTCTGGGCAAAGGTTAAAGCTTGTTGACCCAAGGTTTTACATAGCATCCGCGCCTGCCCGACCAAAGTTTTGCATATGAAGACAGCTGCTGGAAACCTGACCTTCAGATATTCCACCACATGACACACACCGATGTCCTGCAAGTGAATGTAAGCTCTACATCTCATGAGCACCTTGGATTGTTGAAGTTTGTCGACCAATCAAACCGTACCTCAAAATATTACTAGTCTGTAAAATGCTAACCAAGCAGTTCAGCAGTTAAAAGCACCACTTTTTTTATCTGCACAATCAATCTTTTTGTCCAGCAGTGCATAAACCGCTTTGGTAAGGAGTCTCTCCATGTGACGCTTCTCGCGGCCGCAGCTTTACACGCCGTTCAGAGCGCCAACGTGTTCAGCCAAACCACAAACAACGGGTTCGCATTCACCGACTCGGTCAACAGTCCGAGAGGGGGAAAAATGAAGCAATAAATAAAATAACCGCTATCTCATTTCTTTCGTCTTGAGAAAAGGCACAGATCTTCTCATGTGTATGTGTAATTATTTCCCTCTCCGGCTCGCCGTTGTCATTGGGGACTGAGGCTGTCGAGTCCCTGCCAAAGCCCCATTCACCGTCTGCACATAGCCAGTGTTACGCAACGGCTAATTACTTCCACTCGGCCCTGACAAAACCATGGAGAGGGGGAGAGAAAGGGAGAGAAGGGAAAAAGAGGGGGAAGTGGGTGACAAAATAGACAGCGGGGAAGAGAGACGGCAAGACGAGCAGGAGGAGAGTCAGAGGGGGAAAGAGGGAAAGTAAAGGACAGAAAGAAACAGAAAAGGACAGGGAGGAAAAAAAAGGAAGGAGAGCTCCTCATCCTCCTCCTCCTCCTCCTCTCCCTGCGTCTCTCCTGCAGTGTTTTGGTAAGGAGAGGCACAAAAAAACCCAACATCAAACCATAATGACCTCTTCACCATGCGGCACAACAGCTTCACCAAAAATCACGCAGCGGCGGCCAAATACGGTCCAAAGAGAGAGAGAGCGAGAGAGAGCGAGGGAGAGATGTAGAAGACGAGCGTTGTCAAAGCCAGACACGGCCCGCAGCCCTTTTCCTCTCCAACAATTTTTGGAGATGATGTCATTATTCAGGAAAAAAAAAAAAAAAAACAGAAAAAGAAAAATGTGTCTGTGCCTCCGGCTCTACTAGAGCAAAAGTAAGAGGGGAAGGTGGGAGTGGAAGAGAGATGTGGAGATGAAGACGCATGTAAAAAAAGAAACGTGAAGGTTGGATCAGGACAAAAATAACTAATAGAACAAGGAAAGAAACATGAATAAATGAAGAGAGGGAAAGCACTTCAATTCACCCTTTATGCCTCAATTTATTCTTATCGCTGAGTTAACAAAACCTCTTAAACACGAGCAAAATTTAGGACGACAGCAGCATCCCGTTCGCCTACAAGATGCAACGTGTTCCCTTCATAATAACTGGATATAATGTATTGATTAGTGAGCTGGAGAGGTGCTGGTAGGCAGGTTATGTTGACATTTGACATGCTAAGCTAAGCTAACTGGCTGCTACCTGATATAAACACATATGAGAATGGAAGCGACCGTCTAACTTAGCATCAGAAAGTTAAAGGATTACTTTCGTTTTTTACAACCTGGACCTTATTTGTAGCATTAAAATATGCCCATTTACTCACCCAGACAACTTTGGTGGCATTTGGAGTCGTTTTGAAGAAATTAGCCCCAGAGGAGCGGTTATATAGTATGCGTTATATAGAGGCTGCGCATGGATGCCCCGAGTACTCGCATTACACCAGCCATGTCCAAACTATTCCATAAAGGGCCGTGTGGCTGCAGGTTTTCGTTCCAACCAAGGAGGAGCACACCAGGCTGGAATCAATTAATCAGCTGATCTCAGTCTTCAGCTGATAACTAATGATCCCTTGATGTTGATTGGTTGGCCTGGTGTGCTCCTCCTTGGTTGGAACAAAAACCTGCAGCCACACGGCCCTTTATGGAATAGTTTGGACATGCCTGCATTACACGGATATACGCGCCGCTCCTCTGGGGCTAATTTCTTCAAAACGACTCCAAATGCCACCAAAGTTGTCTGGGTGAGTAAATGGGCGTATTTAATGCTACAAATAAGGTCCAGGTTGTAAAAAACGAAAGTTATCCTTTAATACGTGCTACCCATAGTTGAAATGGAGCACCGCTGCATATCATGTTTAAACTTTTGAGCCTGTGGCTGCACTAAGAAGCGTCACAGGCGACTTCGGGCACCTCCGACACATGATCAACGGCAGGATCGCTCTGCATCGCCCAACCTCGCGGCAGCGTTTTGACTCTGATGTTACACCGCGGCGCTGCACTGAACGTCTCGGCCCAGTCGCCTGCATCACAGAGATTCTCCCAACGCTTTCCTTCCATTCTTCCACCGTTCAGTTGCTTGAAATTCTTTTGTTGTCTGCTCGGCGATGTAATCTTTTACGGCGGATATCTACAGCATCCTGTTATAACACAATGGATCAAATCCACTCACAGGCTTTTTTTTTTCTTTCTTGAAGGACAAGCCAATTCAGGACTTTGTGGACTTGAGGGGCCATTACGAGCAGATTGCAGTGGACTAATAGCTTACCGTCGCAATCTATTTCAACTTTGGTGACTTCTTAATGCAAGAGGATGATAGCACGCGAGGCTGACAGCAGCAAGTGATGGATGAGAAGAGACTGTCACAGATATACTGGTCTATGACAGAAGAAGCTCAGCAGCTTTGGGATGTTTTTTAAAGTTTTGTAGCACTGATTCATGCTCATGCATATGTATTCTCTTGCTTGGAGACAGTTTTTGACCCAATACAGAACAGGCACCACTTCCCGTGTGGGAACAAGGTTTCCTACCGCTAATTCTGCCCGACCACAGGGGCTCGTATGGGCAAAACCAAGGAAGTCTCAAGCTGGTGATCTCAGCCCAAAAGGACAAGAGGAAAAGGAGAGAGGCAACGAGGGAAAAGGCTTCAAGATAATAGACGGCAAAAAGAAGTCGAACAAACCAGTCGGAGGCCATCAGCTCAGTCACACTTACGCTCACCTCTCTTCTCCTCTATCTCGCCATCTATCCATCATCGCTCCATTTCAGCATCACTGTATATCACTGCATCATTTTATCACACATCGGATAATATATAAGCCCCCATTCATCCATCTAACCTTATCTATCTTTGCCATTGCGCTTTCTCTTCCAATCTGCTCATCTATCTCTCTGCCTTCAGGCTCTCTTCAATCTGTTTGCTCCATACTGTTTGTGTGTGTGTGTCACATATGTGTGTCTGCTGAGATATTAACCTATTAGACAATGTAAACAGTGAGGCAAACACATTTATCCTTTCAACATCTCAGATCCATGAAAATGACGCGCCGTAACGTGTTTTCATCTGCCGCCTTTGTCTCGTCGCCTCATTACGACTCCGAGGGGCTCGTTCAGTCTTCGGTTCTTTGTCGAGCTGCATGTGTTGTTTCACTTTTTTTTGTTTTCCTATTATGGAAACTCGCTTTCTCCTCTCAAGTAAAACTGCTAAAACAAGCCTTTTTCCACTTGCTCGTCAAAGGTTCATTTCAGCTTCTGTGGTTTCCTCATAAGGCGTGCCATTTCATTTGGCAACACTAGATTTGATTTACGTTTCGTTTGTTTTATTTGAAGTGTTTATTTTATGCTATTGGAGCTGACTGGCTTCTCTTTTTTCTCCCTGAATTGCCGGGTTAGAGTTGCTGTTAAGCACGGCAAAACAGCTTTCAGTTTTCACAACACAATCACCGACCGGCTTTTTTTTCCTGCTGTTAGAACACTCAAAAATCAATTAAGCATTTTTTTAAAATCTCTTTTCAAATGAATGTGTTTAATGGATTTTTAACTTGCAGCGACACAGCGACTCTTTTCCACTCCAGCTCTTGAACTGATTGAGAAAAAGGAAGTCAAGAAGCGCAAAACTGCCTCCAATAACATGACACAGTGGAGCCAGAGCCTCAACCTCCGCTCAGGAGCAGAAATAAGAGGAACACACACTTTGACAGATGAAAGAGGTGGAAAACACTTCCCGCAGCTTTCGAATTATCATGTTCAGCAGCTTTTTGGCTGTTTCGTATGCAGCAAATGAAATGTTTTGTTTTAGTCGTTTACTCGTCTTTTGTCGGCGAGAGCGAGCTTCTCCTGCATCTGGTTTTCTGACGCAGGCAAGGAAAAATGTTCATGGATACAGAACATTTGATCAAATCTCACGTGACTGCAGAATTTGTCTGTCTCCCGAAGAGAATGCATGCTTGTGTGTGTGTGTGCGTGTGTGTGTGTGTGTGTGTGCGTGTGTGTGGCCTCCCAGTATGACATGTCTGTCTAACAGGCATTACCAGGCAGTCTGAGCATTTTCATTAGTTCCTAGAATGCCAAACAAACCACATGGGTATGCGAAGCAGCTGCAGTAGTACTAGACAGCCACAACAACCTACTGGGGCAAGACGGTGAGGGAGGGGGAGAGAGAGAGAGAGAGAGAGAGAGAGAACCCAGACTAATCTACAATATGAGAGAATATGAGTGGGTTGAAGTGTACATCTGCCTACCAGCTTGCTTGTGTGTGTGTGTGTGTGTGTGCGTGTGTGTGCGTGCTTCATTGCCTGCATGTGCATCCAAACCCTTAGTGTGTGGGTACAAAGTGTACGAATGAGTTACAGAGTAAAAAGCTGAGGGTCTCTGTTGGTGTCAATTTTCTGCATGTCAGAGTGTGTGTGTGTGTGTGTGTGTGTGTGCACGACAGGTGTGTAAAAAAGGAATGATTCCTTTTGGTATGTCAGCACTCTAATTTTGCCACATTTCTTAGTCATCAACAACAAGTTCAAACCTCTTCCAAGCTCTCTGAGACCGTGGGAACTCGGCCACTACGTTTAGATGGTGACATAACGTCTGCATGTGCTCCAACACACTGCAGCCAGAGGTTGAACTGAGGGTGAGTCACTATTAAACAGATATCAATACTTCATGTGCTATTCCCATTTACTTGAGTGAGTGAGTGTGTGTGTGTGTGTGTGTGTGTGTGTGTGTGTGTGTGTGTGTGTGTGTGTGTGTGTGTGTGTTACTGATGCATGTCCTACCTGACCACAGGCTCTGGTATGGCCTCCAGGCTGGCAGGGACCTGTACCCCTTTCTCCCACTCTTGTCTCCATGGGTCCGAGAGCACATAGAAGTCGTCCGGGCCGAGCTGGGCCGAGTCCGGCAGCTTCATGGCCGTGATGAAGTCGGTACGAAACACCTGCACAGAGAGCGAGGCAGGAAGAGGAGAGATAGATTAGTTAAATGTCAAAACGGTGAAGCTATAAATACTCGTTTTGAGGTATTCACAGGACAAAATGCTGCTTCTGATCATGGAAGGTGATGCATGTTAACTACTGGAAACATAAACAATGTTCATACTCTTTCATGACTCATTCTTCAGAAGGATGTTTCTTTTTCCATTCATTTTAACCTGCATAATGTCATTGGCTAGTAAATGAAATCTGCTGTGGCCTCAAGATGATGCATTTTCTGCATCTTTGCCTCGGCTGCTGCTCGACGCTAACACATTACATTAGACATTAGAGCAGGTGACGAACATGAAGAACAGCTGTGGGACGGTGTTGAGTACCATTTGTCAAGCAGTGCATTAATCCGTTATTGTGCAGCGTTGACTAGCTCCATATCTTTGGTCCATTTAGATAACAAGTCATTGCCTCTGTAGTCGTTTAATGCTCTCCTGGATGTTTTGGAGTGGTCAGTTTTCCTGACCTTGTGTATTTGTGTTGTTACTTTTGGTTGTAAAGTAATGGAGGTGCACCAGTTTCTACAGTACAAGCACTGTTTTTGTCAGAATTGAGGATGGATGAATGCATTTGTTCCTGCTCACCTTCTCTGGGTTTCTATGACTGCATTTTGAGATCGAATCATTTTAAGGCCTGCATCAGCGTCACAATCTTATTTCAATTAAGCCCAATCTAAGGGGCAGCAATTTCATACTCTTGTTTTGCAATAAAAAGTGTGTGTGCTTGCAGCGGTAACTGCACCTTTGCTGCTATTATTTGGAGAGAGCATCACATTCCTCCGTCCTTCTTTGCTGTTGGAGGTTCTCATTTGTCTTGAATGTCTTTTCTCTCACATCTACTCATTAAAACGTCTTACATGGGAGCCACTCAGATGTGAGAACGAGGGAAACAAGGCGACATTTGAGTCCTGCTGAGGGTGCAGAGGGATGAGAAGGACGAGGAAGTGACGGCAGGAAGTGTTGTGGGCATGGTAACCATTAACCATGTTGCTGATGATGACCTGCAGACCTTTACAGGTTAACTACAGTACAATGTGTACATAGGAGGTTTCCATAAAAACAAACAAGTTGTGCTTGTGTGTGATGTATTGTTTTGTTTTGAAGACCTGAGAGAGGGTGTGTATTCAAGCAGACCAAATCATTCTCACACATAATGAGAACACACAGACATACAGTCTCTCTGTCTGCCCTAACAGGGACCTGCAGCGATGATATAATCAGTCATATAGCCAAGGACATCAGCCAAGAACACACACACACACACACACACACACACACACACACACACACACACACACACACAAAAACACACAAACCCACACAGGAAAACAAGCAACACACACACACACACAAGGCAAAGCAAAATCAACCGTATGACTTCACTCTGCATTTTATCATTAATTTCTAAGCCTCCTTATCCCTGCTTTATTAGCTCTTCTCCTCCACCCTTCTCCCTCGCCCCCCTCCATCTCTCCATTAACCTCTCCATTTTCCCTCCTCCTTCTCTCACTCAGTCCCTTAATGTGGATTTTTTTTTACCTTATTTATTTTGACCTAAGAGACACAAAGTAGAAAAACTGTCAAGAGTCTTGTGAGAAGAAAAGCATAGTAATGAGGACGAAAAAGAAGAGGGGGGAGAGAGTGTGAAAAAAGAGCTGGTAGAGGAAAGAAGCAGATCAAATATTATTTATAGAAATCTACAAAAAGGGAAAGTAAGAGAGATCCTGCTGCAGAATCCTCCCACACACACAGTGTGCTGGCGTTAACCTGTAAGGGTCTCCAGGTCATTATCAACAACAAGGTTAACGGTTGCCGTGCCCGAAACACTTCCTCCCCTCGCTTCTTCCTCCTTCCTCGTCCTTCTCATCCCTCTACTTCCTCAGCACAGGCTTCCCCCGTGTGTCTCAAACGTCTCATTGTTTCCCTCATTCGCATCTTTTCCTCACATCTGAGTGGACCCCATGTAAGACGTGAGGAAGAGATACAACGAAAAGATGTGAAGGAAATCTGAGTGGGAAGAGTTAACAAGCAGCATGTATCATCCCCTTGATAGCACCACTGAGGTGCCCCTAAGCAAGGCTCCGTCAACAGCCATGCTAGCAGATCTGTGAGGCTACAGTGCTTTGAGCTAAATGCTAACACCCAGCTAACATTCTCACAATGTTTCCGTGTTTATCATCTTAATTTAGCAAATGTTAGCATACTCACTTATTAGCACTAAATGCAAAGCACAGCATTGAACAAATCACACTTTTCACACTTGATAATGGCAAAACATGATGGCAAAGTTAATAAGAATTGACCCTGAGGGGACATGAATGTGTGCAGCAGATCTCATGACAATGCATCCCATAGTTTTCACGACATCTGGGATCATTTGTGTTTGTACAGTCGATGCTGGGACACTTCAGTCTGGACAAACCCAAACGCCACCCTGCTACGGTGGCTTAATTTAACCAAGCATTCAATGACAACTTCTGATACTTGACAGCTAAAAGTTTATGATCTGATAACCAGATGTTCCTGTGACACTTCAAAACGCTGCATACTACTTGTTAAGCTGAAGTGCTTCTCTGCAATATATAGAGGAAAGTGTAAGAATCACAGAGAGATAGCGGCAAGAGGAGCAGTAATATGCTGTATGTATATTTGCCTTGACTCTCAGAGGAGCTGATCTTTCAGACTGGACTGCTGGAAAGAAATGACTGCTGAGGGGAGGGGGACAAGAGGATGTAGGAGGACAGAGGGAGATGATGAAGAGGAGAATGATGTTTAACTAAGTGAAAGGAGAGGATGGAGGTCAAGATCAAGAGAGAGGAGAAAGAGAAGACAAATGGCCGAGTATGAGACGGATAAGAAAGAGGGAGAGGGAGAGAAAGAGTGGAAAGGGAGTGATATTAATGTAAATGGCAAGAGAGATGAAAGACAAGGACGAACGAGGATGAGTCTGGTGTGTGTGTGTGTGTGTGTGTGTGTGTGTGTGTGTGTGTGTGTGTGTGTGTGTGTGTGTCACAGAGCAGTATATGAAAAGGCCATATGTAAAAAGCAGCATCCTTGCTTCTGCTGCTTGGCTGCCCTCACTGTCTGCCAGCCAGCACAAATAAATAATGCAATGGAGCAAGGAGCCGCGTGTGTGTGCGTGTGTGTGCATGTGTGTGCGTGTGTGTACAACTGCAAGACTGCGTTTAACCGTATGTGTGTGTGTGTGTCAGTGTGTTTGTTTATGTACAACCGGTGTGAATGTCTATGTGTGTGTTCTTCTACAACTGCGTGCATTTGTGTGTGTGTGGGTTTGCAGCTGCATGTTTTGATGTGCATGAATAAGTGTGTGTGTGTGTGTGTTTAGAAATGTGTGTGTGTGTGTGTGTGTTTAGAAATGTGTGTGTGTGTGTGTTTAGAAATGTGTGTGTGTGTTTGTGTGTGTGTGTGTGTGTTTAGAAATGTGAGTGTGTGTGTGCGTGTTTAGAAATGTGTGTGTGCGTGTGTGAGCCAAGGCCATGATGAATCTCGCCTTCCCCTTCAGCAATACGAGAGGAGGACAGACAGAGACGGAGGGTGATCCACTCCTCTTTAATCTTTCTCTCTTTTTTTATCTGTCTCTTTCTCCCCTTCTACCTTCAGTCTCTCATTTTTTCTTCATACTCCTCATGAGTGGGGAGAGGAGCCGAAGTGAAGGAAAAGAGGAGAGACGAGAGCAGAGGAGGGAAGGGGGAAAAGGAGAAGTGAGGAGAAGGACAGAAAGGAGAAGTGAAGAGAAGAAGTAGGGAGTGGAGGAAAGGGGGGAAATGAGGAGAGGGAAAGGAAGAAGAAAGAGGAGAAGAGATAAAAGGAGGCTAAAAGTGAGAGTAGGAGAGATGAAAAGGAGCGACCAAAGAGGAGAGAACGGAGGAACAAGGAAGAGCGGAGGAAAAGGAGGAAAAAGGAGGGGAGAGAAATGAAGAAGAAAAGAGGAGAAGGAATTAAAGGAGACAAAAATTACATTAAAGGAGATAAGAAGTGAGAAGAGGAGAGTGGAAAAAAGTCTAAAGAGGAGAGAAGGGAGGAAAAGGAGAGAGAGGAGGAAAGTAGAAAACGAAAAGGAAAGAGGAAAGGAAATTAGTAGAGGGAAGGGGAGATGATGAAAGAGGAAGAAAATGTGTCAAAAGGAGGAGAGGAGAGGAAACAGAAGGTAAGAGGCATGAGAGGCAAAAGGAAAGGAGGAGATAAGAAGTGAGGAGAGGAAGGAAGGTTGGAAGAAGTGGGAGTGGAGAGGAAAAGAGGAAGAGAGGAAAAAGGGAGGAGAGAACGAGGAGGGATGAAAACGAGGCGAGGGGGAGAGCAGAAGGGATTAGAGAATTAAAGAGAAAAAGGAGAGAGGAGAAGAAAAAGAAGGAGGGAAGATAAGAGGAGAGGCCCAGAGAACGTAGGGATGAAAAAGGAGGAGAGGAGATAAGAGGAAGAAGTGGAGTGGTGAGGGGAGCAGATGGAAAAGGAGAAAAGGAGGAGAGGATCTCAGTATATCAGTTTTATTACTGTGTGTTTGTACAGGAATGACTGCAGCTAATTAATGTCTAGGAAACACTATTACAAGCTCCTGCAGTTTTATGTTCTGCCTTGTTTCTCTCTCTCTCTCTCCAGCTCATCTCCACCCTGCTCTTCCTCTCATGCGCCGCCCGCCCTCTTCGTCTTTTCCCTCTTTTCGTGGCAGACAGTCGAGAGTCACCCGGCCTAAGCGACGGATGACGGGCAGACGGAAGGAAAAGGGACAGTGAGAAAAGATGGGACGGCAAAGGACCGATGAGGAGTCCCTGCCGACGAACTGTCGAGCAAATTTTACGCAAAATATGAAAAGGAAATGAGGAACATTTGCGTCAGTCAAAAACCAGGTAGAAAAACAGAGCTGATTCGATTTCACTAACTCGTTCGTCTCCTCAGAGTCAGTTAATGTCAGCTGTACTATAACAGAGCAGCTAATGAAGAGTTATGTTTGGGAGCGACAGTACAAATATCTGGCTAGTTTTAGTGGACAGAGACTGTTGTGCAACGAGCCTGGAGCCGCTACAGAAACCGTCAGTAATCACTCAATAAGTGCATTTCTTCTCCCATTTATCACATGATTTATTTATTGCCGGGAAGATTTTCCGCGCCGCTTAACTTTAATAACTTTTCTGAGGACATGTGATTGAATTTTGCCATCTCCACTCAGCTTTCCAAATTTGATAAGTCATAATTTGCAAATGAAAATATTGAGTGCATGCACGACTCTAACAGAGGAGGGAATTATATAGTAAATTTCAAGAACATAGAGAGAAAATCCCCTTTAGCGTGCAATTAATTCATATGTCGTCAGCATCATCCTCTGTATATAATTTTCTACTGCAACAAGGTGAACACATCGAATTATTTGAAAATGCCATGTTGAGATATGCTCAAAGGCAATAGCTTAATTTACTTTATCTACTATTATCTACACACCAGAGACATCGTCTACATCTGCAGCTCTCATTTGTGCCGCCTCTGAGAAGCTGGATCCTTCGGTTCGGGGATCCTAAAAGTCAAATAATGACTTTCTCTCCAAACCATGATTCAGCAACATATTCTGTAGTTTCTGTCTGTGGAGAGAGACCGCACTGCCTCATTTCCCCAAATGTGACCGGCTGTCGTGCTGCACGCATCACACTCATTTGCATTTCAATAACTCAAGTTTCATTTTTTTTTTGGTCCGTCATCAGTTTACATCACAAGCTATCCAATCATGCAGCGCAGAGTGATCGATGACCTCTCGCTGAAGCGGAATAGATGAGATTCAGCTGCTCAGATAAGGCCCCACAGAAAACTCCACTTCAATGTCTCAGAGAGAGCAGCACACACACACTGAAACTGCTGCATATACACACACACACACACACACACACACACAGACACAGAGCAGAGTACAGTCAGACCAACACAACCGGTCCCACTCGCACAGTCACACACAGTGACAGCTTTACACAAATACACACATAAACACACACACACACACACATGCGAGTTTGCAACTAAATGCCGAACCCCAAACCTCACACCCTAACCTCAACCTAAACCTAATTCTGAGCTGACCCTTAAAACCAAGTCTGAACCTTCAAACAGCCCTTTGAAGGTCTGTCTGACAGAGAGGAAAATGTTTTCACTCCCAAGATCGAAAACTCAAATTGGTTCTCACAAAGGTAGCTGTACAAGTTTACACACACACACACACACACACACACACACACACACACACACACACACACACACACACACACACACACACACACACACACACACACACACACTCCTCTGCCCAGTCATTGAGTCAGTAGGTCAGTATGCTATGCTGAGTTATGGGCTGTATGCATGCAGGGCTCTCATTAAGTCCAATCTAGATCTGGACTGATGACATGAACTGGAGCTGTGTGTGTGCATATGTGTGTGTGTGTGCGCACGCGCTGGCAGGGGGGCTGACAGCCTGACAGGCATTAATAATCACACTCAAATACAGGGGCATACAGAGCACTGTGTTTAAGGATTCCTGTCTGAGAACTGTTCGTGGCTCTATTACTAAATTCAGTGCTGTTAGAAGTACTACTACTACCACCACTACTACAACCTCTCCTACCACTTTCATTACTACGACTATAGTATTACTAAAAGTTTGAGTAATACTCCTACTAACAGTGCTGCTGTGACAGCCATTGTTACCATTACACACTTAACTTCTAACAAAACTATACTATTGGAACAACTAACACTTTGACTCATGTTCCAAATATGACCATTACCATGACCACTACTGCTACTACTAATACTCCAGCTGCTTCCAGTAGTACTACACTCGCTGCTGCTGACGGTGCAACTACTACAAAGCATGTGTGCTGCCAGAGCTATTAGTTAGTTACTCTGCCACAAGTTCCATGAAACAGCACTACCGCCACCAAATGCTACTGTTGCCATTGATGCCAGTGCTATCAATGAGACTATAACTACTGTGCATGTGCAGTTGCTGACATTTCTGCAATCTCCACTGCTACCACTAGGACAAACTATACAGTGTTCATATCTTTATACAGCATTAGTGAGCCACAAAGAAAAAATAAACTGTCACTATGTACAGATAAAAAATACAAAATCCAGGTTTTACAAACTGGACAAGGTGTTCCAACACGGACTCTTTCAGGAACAATCCTCACCTTGTTCTGTAAACTACAAGCTTCTGCCAGCTCTGATTCAGCTTGTTTGTATGCTGCATGAGGCAGTTTGCCTGTCTGTCTTATATCTCCATCTGCGGCGCGGTGATAGATTAGCACTGTCTGCTTCCCCCTGAGCCGAACAGAACAGAAACCACAGAGGATGACTGCTGAAAGCTGACATTTCAAAGCAGGAAGCACACTCTCACTCGGGCAGATAGAGATACACACAGACATGCTCACATTGGCACCGAAGCAGAATCTCGCACTCACATGAACACAGGCGCAATTACACACAGATATACAGTACTGGCACAACTAAACACACCCAAACCAGGGGAGGAAACACACATATGCGTGCACACACATTCACGCAGATGCATTTTGCACGAGAACACACACTCTCAACTGTGCAGAGACACACGTGCATGCATGTACAGAGCGCACACTCACTCACACAGGTGCACAGCAGCCCAGCCTTCCTCCCACATAACAGACCTTGTTATGATGGTGTTGCTGAGCCAGTTTCCTTGAAGCACAGTGACAAAGTGCTTTGAGTGCTTTTAAAGGCCAGCTTACATCACGCACTACGGGTGCACTCGCTGGTTATCTCGAAAAACAATCAGCATTGTTCATGTGTGACGCTGAAAGGAACGAGAGCGCCGATGGAGAGAGAAAGAGAGGGACGATGCTCTGTCTTTCACTTCTCATCCTGCTGTTATTATTAGACTGCTATAACGTCTTCACTGTGATTACGGGTGCAAAGTGGTGCGATAGATATCAACACCCCCATAAAGGTGCAAAGGGCCCCTAAGGGCAGCATGACTCCGGCTGAGCATAATGAATGAGCAATTTTAGAGTGACTTTTGTCTTGATCTTGACCAAAAAGTTTGTCAGTTTTGGAGAAAATATGATCAAATCTGGCAACATAAATCACCGTAGTTTGTGTTTACTGCCAAAAGGTCACATGACTCAAAAGGACTGCACAGTTTTTACTCTAAACTGAGTCAAAATAATCAGATTCTCGCGAAAACACAGGTCGATTTAGAGTATCTAACAGCGATAAATCTCTGAATAGGGGAGAGATTTTGGCGTCCCATTCATCGATAGTCTGAATTTCTGCAAAGACAACACATTTTAAAAGAAGTAAAATATTGGGCGTTCAAAAACATGTGTTCATATTAGACTTGCAAACATATCAAAACAGGAGAAATATGCTGCTAATGACATGATAGTTGCTGGTCGTCCACCTAATGCAGCATGTTTTCCATGAATCCAGCAGCCACAACAGTTACCGTCAGCATAGCGATGGAAAGATTCGTCACTGTAAATAGGGCTCAAAGAAATGCTGATACATCTCGGCCCTCATTGTGGTCAGAGTCGACCAAAAGAACTGAAATGTGAAATGCGCAAAAAACAAAAAGCTGCAATTGTGAAATCTCAAGACAAAAGGCCGGCTTAGACAGCAAGGACACCGAACACTTGAAGAGTTAAAAACAAAACAGAATCAGTGCACGTTGTGATGTGTGTGTGTTTGTTTATTTTTTTTGCACTAGTCAGCTCAAATTCTCCCGAAAAAGGAAGGGGCGTCCTGGTTATACAAAGTTCAGGAACTGTTGCTGTAAATGAGACAAGAGAATATTGAAATACTAGACTTGTTCATTTAAAGGATGGAGAAAAGAGGAAGAAGCCATGACTGTACTGACTGAACCCTGAGGGACTACATACACCAAGAGCAGTGAACAGTAAGACCTCACACCTGAGACTGCATGTAACGATTCTGGTCATTATGGATTCACCTGCTGATTATTTTCATGAGTAATCCATTACATGTTTGTTGTTTGTCTATAAAATGTGGGGAAAATGCTCATCACAATTTCCCAGAACCCAAAGTGACATCTTCAAATTGCTTCTTTTTCAATTTCCCAAAACCCAAAGACCTTCCATTTACTGTCATAAATGACATAGAAGAGCAGCAAATCCTTACATTTAAGAAGCTGAAACGAGTGAATGTTTGACGTTTTTGCTTGAAACATGGCTAAAAACGATTACTTAATTATCAAAATAGTTGGCGATAAATTTTCTTTCGATCGACTGATCGTTTGATCGACTAATCGTTGCAGCTCTAACAGAGACTCAAATGGGTTCAAAGATTTGACTTAACAGGCTGAAAATAGCAGTGAAAGAGGTAAAGAGATGTCAAACAGAGAAAGAGGGAGGCAATCAATTCAAGGAAAGCAGAGGAAAGGAAAGGAAAGGAAAGGAAAGGAAGGGAAACAATAGGTAGGGAAAGGAAATGAAACAAAACAAAACAGAACGAAAGGAAAGGAAAGGAAAGGAAAGGAAAGGAAAGGAAAGGAAAGGAAAGGAAAGGAAAGAAACGGAAATGAAAGGGAAATGGAGGAGTAGAGAGTCAAAGAAAGACACAAGAAGAAGAGTTTGTTTCTCTGCTGGGCATCATGGCTACCTGGCTCTCCACAGTGCGTCATGGCGGATGTCGACTCACTGAGAGAGGAGGCTAATTTTAGCAGCCACATCACAGCACAGGGACGGGCTCTGATGATTGGCTGCTTGGAAGGTCCACAGGACTCGGAAAGAAGTGTGTTTGTGTTTGTGTGTGAGTGCTGAGTGGGTGATTAAGAGTGAGAAAAAGACAGAAAAGGAGAGAAACGGGTTGACGAGAGAGTGACAGAATGAGAGAGAGGAGGAGAGAGGTGTGTGTGTGTGTGTGAGATCAGTGCATTAGTACAGTGACTCAGTGATTTCAGCAAGCACAAACACATTCAGACACTCAAACACACACTCTCTCTGACATGCACCAAGACAGGCATCTGGTACCTAGATACCAACAGAATGCAATTTAGCCAATCTTGGTCCTCATCCAAGGATAATAAATGACAAATGCACATGCAGCCCGTCTGGTGTGATACATCATCTTGCTCCAAATCATGCATTGTATCTATGGAGGCAAAGGGAACACGGACACACGCTCCCTTGCAAAATGACGACCAAAACACAATCACAACTTTAAATGACCCTGAGCTGCTACATGCACACAAAGACAGACAAGGACAGCGAGCCGCACGAGGGAACACCTGCGCACCACAACAAGGCATGAGATCAGTGAACCAGCGTGCTACAGTGAAGTGCCAGACTTAATGAAAATGCTTCCTGAAATAGCTGGGAAATACACGGATCCTCACAAGGAAAGAATTAAACAAGTGGTTAGCGTTCCTACTGTTTTAACACAGAGCTGCCGAGAGGACTTGCTCAGCCTCGTCTATCCTCAAGAGCAGCGTGAATCATAACAATGATGACATCACCAGAGGGCTCTTAGGTCACATGATGAAAGTGTAAATTCTAACGAACTCCTGAGAAAATGTGAATGAACGCTCATTTCCTTCCTTCCTTCCTACGCGATCATTCATTCATGCGGATAAGCAGCAGGTGGCGCCTATTCTCCAGTCGGATAACCATTACTGCAGAAGAAGAGCGTGCAACAAGATGACGTGCTTTGAAGAGCGCCAGCTGGACCTCAAATGGTGAAAAACTCGATGGAAATATGCCCTTTCTGTTTGTTTCACTGTCAGGACGGTTACATCAGATCCATGTAGAGCGACAAGGAGACGTTTTAATCTGTGGAAGCTCTTCTTCTTCTTCTCTCAGAACGAAAACAGCAGATCAGTCATGTGAGTAAAAAATGGATTTGATAAAGGTTGCCATCTCCCGTTAAGCGCACTCTTTTTTCGAAAAAAGCAAAAACCACCTCAAGCCAGCGTTAAAACTTGTTTGCAAAATTGAGGTTTCAAATCCTGCTGCACTTCACCATCTTCCTCATGTTTGTTTCCTCCTGCAGCAGCAAGGTTTCTCCACGTTTTTCCTTTATCAGAGGGCCACAGACCTCTGAAAAATGGCCGGCTCTCTCCAATTTATTTCTCCTCTTACTGAGCTGGACAGGGAGGAGGAGAGAGGGAGGAGAGCTTAGTGCAAGAAAAGGCAAAGATATATATTTAACAGACGGACAGGATGAAATGGGATGAAAACAGAGGGAAAAGAGAAAACATCTGGCTCATCGGACGCCTGTCCAAATGCTCAGGGAGCAGAGAAGAAAGACAGAGGATCAGAGAAGGAGAGAGAGGGGAAAGGAAAGCAGCAGAATGAAGAAGAGAGAGCAGAAAGAGGGAAAAGAAAAAAGCAAATTTAGCTGGCTAGCATCTTTTCCTGATGTTCTCTGAGAATTATTTCATTCTGGATCTTGTGTTTCTCCTCCATTTTTTCACTCGCTCAATTTCCCTCTTTTTCACGGGCTGGAAAAAGTTGGACTTTGCAAAGAAAAAGAAAAGACTGAGAAGAAAGACCTTTAGAGTACGACAGACTATCTGGAAGACAAATATGCACAGAGAAACTGTCCCGTATCAGCCAAGAAGCTGCCTGGGAGTATAATCAAGACTGGATTAGCGCACAGCCCAGGTGTTCTTACAGTAAATATCCATGACATTTTTCATAACATGCTACTCTCAATCATGATGCATTGCAACAGCAGTTCAACCTTGCTTCATCAAAGCATCTGCATTTGCTGGAGTTTCTTTTCCAGGACAAACAGTTTGCATTTCAGGCTGCAGCAACCACCATTTGTTTTTAAATGATAAACAGCATAGTCCCTAAAGTAAGGGAGGAGCGGGATTCTTGGATAAACCCGCAGCACTGAATGAATGACTGCCATTTCTGCAAAGCTCTTGTAAACAAAATAGCCTTAATGGCAAGTGCGAGGGATCAAAAACTCTTCATTACACATTATCCAACAGAAAAATATACACAGTGCATCAACACTATCACGCTACATTTACAGCCCAAACTTTGGTCATTTAATTTGTGCAAACTCTTTGACAGCCCACCTGTGACTTCTTTTTTTTTTTTTTTTTTTCGACTGAGCCCTGAGGTGCGACTCAAGAAATCTTTTTTTTCCTCGTTTTCACCATCCACGGAGCCAGGCGCAGCCCGGATGGCGGCTCGTTCTTTGTGTGAGCGCCGCAGAACAGGCGCCACGCAGGGCGGAGAGAGCACGGGCCTCCAGAAACCTTTCAGCGCGCTCGCTGCACCCCGCCTCAGAGGGGGAAAGAGGCGTGAAAGCAACAGTGAAGGGAGTCACCGTTATTATGCAGAAACATTATCTCTCGCTAAACCGAATCGCTCGCATCAACAGCCTTTACCGACTTGACACTTTTCAAATGACACACAAAGGATTTGATAGGAATGTGAAAAGGATTTCCTCTTGCTTTCTATAGACCCCTCTCCCGTCTTAGATCTGAAATGTCACATCCGCAGCTATTAGCCAAACCTTGTACTGCCGAGCTCTGAAAAGGCACTCAGCCTACAATTTATGCCCCTCATTAGCGTGAGACGAGACAGTGAACAAGTCCTTTTGAGATTTCTCTGAACGCCGGCTCCTCATCACAAGCCCCTGGCCTGAATGATGCGTGGAGCGACGGCACTCCCCTCCACGCCAAGGGCAGGCTGATTGCCAAGGCTTCACTCAAAGGTCAGGCAATTAAGCTTTGTTCCCGCTTCAATAAGGACTTGACTGACTGACTGTGCTCCTCCGTTTGAACAGATGTGATTTTTGGCCTCTAGCAAACTAAAACTCTGCCCTCTGTTCATGTTCACAATCACATATTCAAAGAAATTAGACTGAGACAGAAGGATGCTTAAGAAAAAGGCAGAAATCATCCATGCAGCTTGTTCACAAATGTAAATATCAATATTCAGGGCTGCAGCGGATTGGAGGTTAAGTAAGCTGGACTAGCCAGAGGCTTCTTGGACTGGAGTCTGATCAGGGAAAAGCTCTTCTCCCTGTATGTCCTTGGGCAAGGCATTTAACCTCCAAACTGCTTCACAGAAGCTGTTAAACAGCCATATGTCAAAGAGGGTAAATGCACTGGGTCGCCCGCACATGCATCATGTAACAGCATGAATGTTCAGCGAAACACTGCAGACGGAGAGCATATCACTTCATCAAGTACAAGAAGTTACGAAAGGCATAACACCCGCAATCTAATTCAATATCAAAATTCAAGCTTTTTAAACAGAGCTGGTTCGACAAGGCATGCGGCCCCCGAACTGCACAAGTGGATCTGTGCAGCTCCCAGGTGTGAATGTGTGTAAAAGCACGAATGAGAAGCAAGATGCTGCTGAGGGAAGAAAAGCAGGAGAGAGCGATCATGCTCAGGAAACCCTCCCTCAATAAATAAAGGTTAAAAAACTGGGTCACTGACAAAAAAGAGTGAAGGAGACTTAAGAGGCAGGAGCGATAAGCCAATTTCCCCCCACAGAGTCCGATGCAAATATCATCCTTCGTATGGCGGGCTCAGGCAGACGATCTGGTAAAATGGCAAGCAGAGGCTGGGGGGAGATGTGACCTACTTTTGGATATGTGTGGCTGAAAAACAACCAAAACAACTACATGATTAATGCTGCTTTGCATGTCTGCATCTCTGTCTGTCGTCACACTTTTTACCCGCAGAATTTACTAATGAGGAATAACGAAGTTGATTAAACGGGAGGCAGCCCGCGGCTCCCCGCTCTGAAGCTCGGCAGGTTTACCCAAAGTAAAGCTTTCAGAAACAAACATCAAGAACAGACCAGAGATAGAGGATCAGAAGTGTAAATACCACTCGACGGATCCGTGGCTTGTTTTACCCTACACGGAGCACCAGATGGGTGGTATCTGCCACGCGGAACAATATTTTGTCAGTTAATTTTTATATACTTTTCTGTGGCTTTCTTGAATTGCTGTGATGCACTCCACCCATCTGGTGCTGTGTGCAGGCCAAAATAAACGCTGTGACTTGTGAATAGGAGCCGTTCTTATAATAACACACTTCTTCTCAGCTGGCCTCATATTAACGCCCACTCTAACGCGAAGAGGTTCTGAGTCATTTTAAGTAACAACCACTCATCAAAAGATCTCTCGGATTTTCAAAAAGGAAATAAAAGAAAGAAAAATCCACTGTCAAGTTTCTCTTGCAGTAATATGTCAACAATCTGTGATGTTCTGCGCAGTTCTTTTGTTTTCAGCGGCGGCGCTTCGCTTTTTTCCCCCCCCTCAATCTGTCTCATCTGCTTCTACTAAAGTTACTGATTCAGAACAATCACAGGAATGATTTTTCATAACACTCAGAAATTGCACTTGAACATTTTGTGCTCAATATGTGGGAGTTTTCCTTCCAGTCGAGGACAAGATGTCTTGTGGACGGACTGCTGGCTGGTGCGTCGTTGCTTTTCTCGGCTTCATCGTTGAGCATCAGTGAAGCATGAGGGGGGTCTGGAGGGGAGCCTCCACTCTCTGATCCTGACGGACTCATTGACATCTAGATAACATGTAGCCGTGGGAATAAAACATGACAGGAAATTTATCTTAATCCCAAAAAAAAGCATACATATACTGCAATGTAGAAGGAAGATGAGTTTGCATCCTTGATCCGATTTAAAAATTGTAATATTGTGTGGTGAGTGTGGTGGAGGCCACTGAAGTCAGAGTTTATCGTTTCATTTAAAAGCTGATGTGTAGTGGCAGCCAGCGAATAGTGAGGTTGAAAATTTGGAATTATGGCTTTTTGTGGAGCAACGGCTGCTACTAGTTTCAGGATGTCAAGGGCCACTCGTGTCAGTCCCACGACACTCAGTTCAGGCGAGTGAGTGATGTGAAAGTGGCATGACTGAGGTCGTGCTGCAAAACATCACACCTGTATCTGACTTAGCACCGCGTAAGAAGGCCGTGTTATCTGTGATGTTCACGTTGTCACGAAACAAACGGATCTGAGTCACACATGAGCAAAAATTGGATTTGGGTCACTTGCGCCTGCAGTCTGAACGAAGCTGAAGTGACGCATTTTCTGTTCTGCTGTTAGTGGATGGCCTTCGTCTTAGTCACTTGTTACCTCAAAGAAGAAGCTGCGGTTCTGTATTAAAGTCACAAAGAGTACATGGTTTGCTAAAAGAAGCTAAACAAGGCGACTCTGGACCCCTTGCGACCTTCTTTGTGGCTCGAGCATGATACAATCAACCTCTCGCTTATCAGAGGGGCGGAGAACCTTGCAGACAACAGCAGAGCAAACTTTCATTAAAGCGATGGAGCTGCACGATGTTTCAATGCTCTCGCTCCCGATGGTGGTGCACAGTATGTGTGTGTGCATGCACGCATGGCAGCAGAGGTAATGCAGTTGGCTGCTGAAGCCTGATTTACACAAGCGTTTTAGAAGAAACACAACACACCTGAGCATCAATTAGCCACACATCGGGGAAGCGATACTGAGGGCACAAAAACACTTTGAACAGAACTTCAGAGCAGCCACTCACACATGCAGTACATCAAAAAAAAAAAAAAAAACTTCATTTCTCACTCGGTACATTTCACCACAGCCAGGTACAGTACGCAGCCCTCTGATGTGCTGCCGTGAAACCCACCACACACTACTGCGAGAGGAAACCCCGGGCAGCTTTACCCATGAAAGGCAAACAGGCACAAGCACACACAGACGCTAGCAATGGCTAACTGCACACAAACAGACAAATGACACGTGCAAAAACAAAGCTGATGCTCATGGGTGCACAAATATTCACTTCCCTCCCCAGACAAAATACACACCATCTGATTATTGTTTATATTTTCCCGGGACATTCTCCGGCCAATGCTGTTAATTCATGTGTCAAAAACAAACATTAGCGCTCGGAAATGGAAGCACGACAAGTAAAAAAATCTCATTTTGGAGGCCACAGAGGCCACTGAAATAGCTTCCTTTCAATGTAGAAGAACTTTCATTATGTTTCTTTGTTCGATACGGTTGAATTAAAACCATACAAACTGAAGCGCCTCAGAAGAGACGACTAAAATATCTCACTCAAGATTTTTTTTACCATTAGGGATTTTACCTTTATCTTTACAACAAGCATTAAGAGTCAGAGGTCAACAGTAAGACGTGCAGCATTTTTTTTTATTAAAAGCTGTTCTTTTAGGTTGAATCATACACAATCTTAATAATTGCATTTGCATTGATGCACCCATCCTGTTATCAATGCACCCATCACTCCATTTCCTCATGTCTTTAATCCTCCATCCATCACCGCTCTATCCCTCACTGTATTGCTCACCACCTTCCTTCGTCTCCTTTGCGTCCATCATTCCCACCAATCATTTCTATCTCACTCTGCCAAGCCATCTTTTCAACATCCGCACTTCCTCATCCATCCTAATTTCCTCCGACCTCTTAGCAGCGAGTGTAAACAATGTTTTTGGTTTTGTTTTTAGATTTGAGCACCTGGTAGGTGTGCAACGGGAGCAATACTGACAGTTAAATACAACAGCTGGAGGCTGTGCTGGCTTGTGTGTGTGTGTGTGTGTGTGTGTGTGTGTGTGTGTGTGTGTGTGTGTGCGCACGTTTATTTGCTCTCATCTCCTGGCTGGTATGTGTCGACATGCAAAGCGCTTCACCATCCAACCAGTTTGTCCATTCACAGGGCTTGGCACATGGAGTGAGAGTGTGTGTGTGTGTGTGTGTGTGTGTGTGTGTGTGTGTGTGTGTGTGTGTGTGTGTGTGTGAATGAAAGACAGAGAAACTGTATCATCAACTCTTTGCATTCCTGTAGTTGTTTGCATCTGGTTGTCATAGAGATTCACAGCTGTTTCTACCAGAACCTAATGAGCTACAGCAGCTGTTAGCCTGCTAGGACACACACACTTGTTCACACACACACACACACACACACACACACACACACACACACACATACATACTTGTATCTGTACACATGATAACAACCATTAATACATGTCTAACAGCATTCCAGAGGACTAGATTTTGCAGGGTTGTTGGCACGTTGATGGCACAGTAAAGGCTATTGCCACTTTGACAGCGATCCAGCTATAACATCTGCACATCTGGACGCAGCTGCCTTGGACTGGAAGCTTACCATAGGTTGTTTAAAACACTTGAGACTGGTTCGCAGAGCTTGTCAATACCCCGAGGAAATTTTCCGATGTCCTAATTTGATTGCAATATTACCTCGGCAAGTGCGAGCAAGAAGCAGGAAAACAATCAGGGGCTCTTCAGCAGGCTCGCTGTGTTTTCGATCAGTCAGCTGCGGTTTCATAACACTCCTCCACGACTTCTCCTTGGCTTGCTTTCTGTGAAAGCTACTGCACTTCTACAGATCACTTATTTGTGACTGATCTCCAGTGGCATTTTCCACTGTTAAACCAATTCACAATGATTTTAAATCTAGTTTTATTTATTTAACACCGGGTTTAGTTATGACTTCGACTGAACACTACATGTGCATCCCAGATAAATGCACATCCCACTGAGTCACATGCTCTGGTTTACCTTCCAGGCCGTGATGCTGCAGCTCTCCAGCACACTGCCACTGTCAGATTGTTATGGATACAGTTGCATGCATACTTGACTTGCACCCTCTCACACATACACATGCAGTAAACACTCTTATGTACATCATGAACAATGATACAGAAGGAGAGTTTCACACCTGCTGAGCCTCTTTTTTTGGCAACCCCCGTCACACCACTTCCTTCCTCCCATGGTGCACTGGGAGTGGTTTGATCTCCTGATATCACTTGTTGTTCGACAACCTCTTCCAGGCTGCGGAACCTCAAACAGTTAATGTCTGCGCAGATGACATTTAGCTTAGCCTATTAGCTGCCAGGGCACTTTCCTCATGTGTGAAAATACTTCTGACTTGGTTGGAAGTTGTGAAACTGAGACATCTGATCCAGTCACTGAACACTGAAATGTGCAGGAAAGCAACACGCTTTAAACTAGTGACTACTTGAAGTCAGCCTGGATGCTATTATACATTTAACAAACAAACCAAATACATAATATCATGTAAGAAAGAGAGCAACCTAGATACTAAAACATGCCTAATAAGTAAAAGGAAATGAATGAGTGCTTCTTTTCCTTTAGTTCCTTTAGTGCCACTTCTTGTACACACTCACTGCATTAACTGTTACACTAAGTGCATGTTGCAGCTTTCTGCTAAATTTGCAAGCTGTAATTTGCGAGCTGAATAATGGTTTAATCGTGATCTGAGCTTGTAATATATCTCAGAAGATTACAGCAGATCCTTACGTCAAGATTTTGGCATCAAGAATCATTTTTCATAAACCAGACTTCTGGACTGGATTCTGTATTTCCAACATTAACCCATTTTAAAGGCTTTCCCCAGAAACACTGATATGCTAAAACCACAAAAACCATTTAGTTCACCCATCCCCCCACGTTGCCTCATCCATGAAAGTTGGCTCATTAATATTTGAACCAAAGCTAATTAAATATACTTTTGATCAGATTTGGAGACTTATTATTAAGTGTGATTGTGCTGGCAAAAGTGCACATCCCATACTCACAATATTAAAGGTCCAACAACAGGTAACGCTCTTGAAAATGTGATGCAGCTTACAGAAAAACCTGTTTTCAAATATAAAAAAAAAAAAAGGCAGAAAGCACAAGGCCAGTCGCTTTTAGTGTTGTTATCTTCAAAAGATCATTCTCTGCAGCTCTCCAGTGTGGTATGTAAAAAAAAAAAAAAGAAGAAGAAACACAGACTCATAAACAAAGCATAGCTCACCTGATGACTGGAGTTATTTTCAGGCTGAAAAACAACCAATCACCACACAGAAAAAAAAAAGATCCCAATGAGACATTCCCCTGTCCGAGCATGTGGTATAACATTTCAATACCACAAGCCTGGAAGAAAACCCCAGAGTGCAAAGTGTGTTTGAATCCATGTTTTGATCTCAATATAGTGTGTCAAGCACGCTCTAACAAATGTGTGTGTGTGTGTGTGTGTGTGTCCTCTGCCCATGTCGCAGTGTTTTGACAAGTGTCACACAAACCCCCGGGGGGGAGAGCAGGGGGATTTCTCTGAAGAAAGGGAACTCTGCTTTTGTCAGAAGAGATGAGCTGCTCAGGAGAGAGTCCTCACCCTGACTCAGCAGCCCTGCGTCTTCATCACATTACAGTGCAGTTTCTTAAAAAAGAGTTTTTTTAATCACGCGAATGCACACTCTTAGTTTGCTGCCGTTTTCTTGTGCTCGAATGTTGCCCCTAACCATTTCCCACAAGGCCGAACATGTGCCGTCTGCCTGTTTACTGTATGTGACTGTAATGACTTCCTGTTTGTACACAGCATGTTGAAAATCCTCAATCCCTGCCCTAATCTACGCGGAGATAAAAACAGCTATACGCAAAAGGAAGCGTTCTGCTTCACTTTCCGTCCTCTCTAAACCACTTCTAAGAAAAGTCAAAGCCGGACCGAAAGACTCGCAAAGGCGCAAATAGAGACAGCTCATTTTTAGAAAAGCGCTACGTAGTCATTACAAGTCCACAGTGTTTACCGTCCGCCACACCTCCCTTAACCGAGGGTGAGCATCATTCCATAAACCGGTCCACATTGTGAGCCATTCTCCAATTTTCTTCCCAGAAGGGACGCACTGATGAGGATTTTTCACTGCCTAAAAATACCACCTGTTTTTGACCTTGCTTTCACTTTTTGTTGATTGTTCTGAAAAGCACTTTGTTGCAGTGACATCCGGCTTCCGTCGCACTTAACAGAAACTCCACGAACACAGGCAGTATCCTCCATACCAGCTTCCAGGTCACAAAACAAAATACGCCATCGTGATGGAGCGGCCAACATGACAGAGCAGCTCTATGGCAGACAGCAGATGCACTCACGCACATGTACACATACACCCGCACCACACGCTGTCGCTGTGTCGCGAGCTTAGACGCAACACATTCCCTCGCTCTGTTCAGTCCTCAGTTAAGCAGCATATCATAATCTCCAGCCCCTAAATGTTCAGTAGCACAGTCAAGGGTACACACTTGGCTGTCCTGCTTCCTCCGTGCGCATACACACACACACACATCAGCCCACTCACCCGTCGCAGAAGCACACTGCATTGCCATCCCTCCATCATCCACACCTAAGCGTGACTGGCCAAATAGGCGCGCAACCATCCGGGCCATTATATGGGCTGCTCCAGCACGCCTTGAGGTCACATGACTGTTACTTTAATGGGTTATGGTTGACAATTGTTAGTTGATGGGATTAACACCTTTTTAATGGATGGAAGGATCTGAGTGGATGTGGGAAAAATATGGGGGACAAATGCAGTGTGTGAATTTCTTTTGTTTTACATTTATGGTTAATTGTGATTTATCCATAAAATGATACGCCCAGTGGGAGGGGCTATTAGGGTAAAAGGGGGCCATTTAAGGCTCAGTCTGTGTTTTGGGACAGGGAGGTCACGTCAGCAGAGACTTGTGTTTCTCACTTGCAGTTTTTGGTTATACTATACGAGTTGTTGAAGAACTCATTTTGATGTCTGGAGGCATTTATCTCTTTTGCTGTTTTTTTTTTTTGGTCACTTGTAAATAGTTTGCACTACGTACACTTGGCAAATAAAGTACACCAACCTATATTTGTCTACGCCATTGTTTTTCTTTATCTTTTTCTGAAGGCCGTACCAGAACCCAGCGACAGTAATGTATTTCAATAACATCGCTATGTTAATGAATGTAATGGATTAATGCAGATGAAAATACTGCAGTCCAGCCCATCAGCAAAGTTACAAACCAGATCTTTTTTGCTTTTACATCATCAGCTAACACGTTTTATCCACCAGTGAAACTTGTGGACTTTAATTCTCGCTCATAAACTACTTCAGCACCAAATGCCACATGTAAATGAGACATTTGGTGTTGGTAGTTGTTCCTCTGATCTATATTAGCCTGATTCATCAACTGCTTAGCTACAAAGATAGCCTATACACCCTTTTAATTAGTCAGGTCAAAAAGGAAAACAGTCTGCATCACGCTCACTCCTTCAAAAAAGCTGAGGCTACCCACTCTGGACTGCCACTTCACTCCGCCGTCAGCTGCTGCGGTTCGCCCTTTCCAGAGTGTCTGTTTTCTGTTTGTGTCACGGTTGCTGCCCATTGTCCTTAAAGTAAAAAAAGAGCTGGCAGGTCGGACAAACCAAAACAGCGCGGATGCTTGGCAGGTGAGCAAAGTGAAGCCGCATTCCCTTCAGCAAAGCTGGACAGTAATTAACTGCAAAACAAGTGAAAAAGAGGAAGGTGACCTCAGACGTCTGTTCCAGCTAAGCACTATTAGTAAAAGGGTCGTGACCTTTGACCTGCAAAACACACACGTCGCTGCTGTTGCCTCAGGACAGCAATTACCAACACCTCTGGTGGAAGTGCTGACATGCAACCAGCTGTGTTTGAAGAATTGAACGCTTATGATCAAGTTGAAGAACCGCTTCTTTGTCACCGCATTAACATACAAATGGATTAACAGCACTAACTACACATGCAGTCACAGAGTTTGGCTCAGTCAACAGTCTGCGTGCTTCAAATGAGACATGTTACCCACCACCGGGAAGGAAAACGTGCTTATACCTGTTCAGGATGGCCACATTCAAAGGCCGTGATAACCTCTACGTGGATCAACCCTGCTGCCTCTTTCCAACTTTTTTGCATCATGCAAAAAAGAGCAGAGGGTACACAGTCTGTAGTCAAAGGCACTCATCCTGCTGCACATTTGCTTCAACGTGCTCTTTGTCTGAAGCCTGCATACTATGAAATAAGTGAACTACAACTAAGCTGCTGTCCTGATGTGCCAGAGCTTCGATCACTTCGTGTGCAAGACAGCTGATGTTATTTACTGTGAGATGGGTTCGTAGAATTACCCAGTAGATTCACCAACATGGTAGATGCTCTCTTGCTTAAACACCAATTACAAGGTGGACAAATTCAAAGGAATTACACAGTTGCACTTTTATATCAGCAAAGCCCTCCAGGTTGTAATCTCAATTTAGGTTGAAGCTTTAATTTGTCATCATTCATCCATTTGCAAAGGAATGAGATGCCATTCCTGTCTGCGGCAGAGAGGCAAAAACAGCATAACATGGACAACAATTCAAATCCCAGAAGGAATCAACAAGTAAGCAAACCTCCAAGAAGAGCAAGTAGCTCAAAACTAGGAACCAAGAACATGACCTGCTAATATCTCTGCAGCATCACCACGACAAATGTCAGGTCGACAGGTTAAGCTTTCCTGACGTCAGTTCAGATGCACTTGGAGCACTCCTGATTTGACAAAACTTTGCACTGAGCCTTTGTCAGATGTCACCCGCCCTCTTCTTTTGTTCAACCTTTCCTGTCGCTCACTGCTCACGGAAAAAAAAAAAAAAGAAGAAAGCTGGAACACATCATCCTTTACGAAAGCGCAGCGTGCCCCGGAGGAAGGCGAGGAGGCAGCGTTATGAAAGGGAACGTGGCCCCTGGCTCTTCAGATGAAGCCGGGGTCAGAGCAGAGAGCTACAGTAGTAATTACTGAGAGACTGATTGCTGACAGGACCTTCCAACAGCCTGTGGTTAACTGGATGGAGCTGAGGGGGAGGAAGCTTCAAATGCACAGGCATGACAGATGCTCGGCTGATGACTTGTACTTCGGGGTGGTTCTGGGGCATGTGTGCCATTTTTCTCTGTTCATTCTCCTTTCAAAAGTTACAAAAAGAAAACATTTGTGCTCCTAAACTTTAGATGGTTTTTGACTCTCGTTTTTTTTTTTCCAGGGGAAGGATGGGGAGACCAAATTACCCTCTGAAATGGCATTAATTCACTCTGCAAAAGAACTTTTGTTTTTTAAGTGCTTCATTCAACATCTTCAGAAGTGCCATTAGAGGATGTTACCTCCTCTCCTTTATTCAAACACCACCCCAGATAATTTTTAAGATAGGTGTAATTTGCTCCGAATGGCATTTAGTTATTTTTGGAGTGAAACTCTTCAAACAGCAAGAGACGAGTTCTCCTGTAACAGATTTGAACCCGCTTCACTGACAGAGTGGGAGGAATGTGTGATTGTGGCAGGCAAAGCATTGCCACAACTGGTGCAGTGCACCATTTTCCAACTGGTTTATGCCAGTTTCTTCCTCAGGGTGGTCATTTGAGAGCCCTTGGGATTGTTCATCATGACCATATGGATGTTCCAACCTGGTATTTTAGCCAACCAATCTGTGCCATCCATGCGCCTGGTTGATTTAGCTGTGGTGAAGGAGATGGCTGTATTTACATTGGACACAAGCGTTTGTTCCAGTTAAGACCTGATATATAGCTGCAGTGGCTGGATCAGGGCTTTCACGATCTTAAATCTACGTAGGACACTGGGCACGGTACTGATCTTGCTTTTGCATACGTTGTGGTGTGAAGGGTTTTGCAGTCTGTTATGAATCATCAGCGTAACAGCAATCAGATCCGCCCAAGAAACGACCCAGGAGCAACTCTGCCATCTGAGCTTGTCCAAAAACCAAACACAGCGCTGACTTTTGGTGGCTAATCTGGTTTAGATTAGCCACTGGATCATAAAAGCTGCAGATCATGCCAGTGCTCAGCAACCCCAACAACCAGACACAATGTTGGAATCTGACCATTTATGACAAATTCAGCAAAGCCACAACAAATAACAGACAGCAGTGAAATGGAGCAAAACTGTGAGCTTGTAATGGCCAAACAGAGACTGTGTTTCATTAAACACATTTTTGTGTACTGTACAAGCCTGAGTGGCTGAACCAAACTGCCACATTAGCTTACCTCTGATGGCTTCTTGTGCTGGAGGCGGACCCATGTGCTGCTGGTGCCTGTATTCTTGGATGACCTGGACCACGACGTCACCTGACCTGCAGCAATAAAGCAAAGAAAACCAGAATCAGCGTAATCAAGGCTAATAAACATCTTTTTCCCTAATACTCCAGACCAGAGAGAACACATGAACGTTCTCTGGTAGACAAATTACTCTTTTCTGACCTTCCTCTCTCAAGCTTATGACACAGTTGTAAAGATGAAGTGTTTCAAATCTCCCGGAGCGGAACAGCTGACAAACTTAATCTGTGTTCGATTTGTCAAGAATGAGCATTCATGAGTGTGAATGTTGATCTAAAGAGGGGAAAATGAAGACCAGGTCTCTGGCTGTAGATCAGACTTCATGCACAAGGCATGCATTCAAATTCGCTCCAAAGAAACTTTATTGTCCCATTGGAGAAACCTGTTTTGCAGCGAGGGTTTACAAATACAAATGCAGTAAAAACACGGTAACATCAGCCATTATGAACCAGCAGGGAATCAGTTATTTTCGCCATAGCAAAACGCTGCTCATCAATGTAAAAAATAAATTGAAATGCGCATACAATGGAGTTCAAGGCCTTTGTAATTTACACTGATGGAGGCAATTTGAACGCTGCAGAGCAGCACTAAAAGAAAGCAGCCAAACAAAAACCCTGCCGGTGACTTTTCCGACGCTCGTGGCAGCGCTACCACTTTGACTCAAGCCTTTAATTGAAGCAGACTGATGATGATCTATTAAGAGCTTTAATAAGTAATGACAGTATAAATAGCATCCTGTTAAGCAGTTAGTCCACTGTGGTCCTTTACAACCTCATTAATACACAACTTAATGGCAATTAACCAGACACTGGAGCCAATACCCCACCCACCGCTTCAATCAGCAGCCCTGTGTGTGTTTTCCTGTGTGCCCATGCATGTGAACAGAGCAGTGTGTAATTCCATTTATGCCGTTTTTCTATACATTTTTTTTTAAACCACAAAACTAGTGCAACATATAGAGGCTGTCATTAAAAATTGCATCACATTGGCAATTAAATTACATCACACCGGCATAATGGAAAACACAAATTTGCCAATACTGTGTAATATAGCACATTGTAACCGTGACTGTATGTGTGTGTGTGCTGCCTCCTACTCAACATATTTCCCTTGCCACCACAGCAGTGCTGCCACCGCGCTAATTTTTCTTGCAACGTCTGAACAACTAACTGCGCCGAGGGCAGAACTGCTGTCAGGCTTGTCTTCAAAATTACTGCCTCTCTCGCTCCACGCACACACACACACAATTCACACATGAACATATACTGTACATACAGCTGCTCACACACCCGTGCATTCTCCACAGATGCATGCTCATAGTCACATGCACCCGCCATCACACACGCTCACATTGAGGCAATCCCAATCCCTCAGAGTTGTGCAGTGTTACATACTCACTATTGCACACACACACACTTTCACTGCCACAGCGCGACAGGAAATATGGTGCGAAATGACAGCCACTCAAATTAATCCTCCACTCAGCTGTTCTGAGTGGTGGCGTCAAAGTGCACCACCTAACAGACCGTGGTGGGACACGACATGTGCGTGAGACAAACCCTGTCTTCATCCAGTGAAGTGCGGCAAGTCTGTCCAAGAACAAACTCATCAAAACCACATAAAACCTGCTGAAAGGGCTGGGGTGGCGTTTTAAATAGGTGTGTCTACACGAGTCGGTGCTCATTACTTTAATTTTTTTTACACATCTCAATTTCAACACACCTGAAAACCTGCGGGAGGTTTCGGAGCGACGTGTCAGACGGCAGCGCTCTCCACCAACACCATCAAAACACTGAGACTTGGAGAAGCCGGAGGCTGGAGGTGGAGCGACGCCTTACTGGGGCACATTATGTGAGCGTCTGTCTTTTCATTTGTTGTTGATTTATACATTTAGCTGTGAGCACGTTCCTCCACATGCCTGTGAGTAGGAGTGCTCTGTTACGCGTGGTAGGTATACACGTATTCAGGGGGACTGTGTGCTAATCTGCTGGATATATTTGAGCGTACTCATGCATCTGTAGAGAGAGTGTGTGTGTGTGTGTGAGTGTGCGTGTGTGTAGCTTACATCCACATGCCCCACATGAGGCAGCTGCACCGCTCCATCACCGCGGCCAGATAACCAAACGGGCTGCAGCTCAGTCGGAGGTTACCATCATGGCCGTGTGTTAATTAAAAGCCCCGCTTGGTGCACGGCAGCCAAAATTATCATGGGCATCCTTCAATTAGAAACCTGATAACCTCCAGTCAACAGATGCAGCTGGAGCCCACGCTGCACTGGCCAGGGGAAGCTAACGGCTAACAGCTAATTATAAAGCAGACAGCATGGCCTTCAGCATGTGGCTCAGTCAGTCAGCCTGTTAAACCTGCTGTAAAATGCTTAATGCACGCAGACCTGTGACCACATAACAGTTCAACCTGTGCGAGGTCACCACTGCAGTAAAACGGTTTTCCAAGTTTGAATGGCTGCATTACCCAGAATTCATATGCACAGATCAAAATTTTAGGAGACATTCCTCACCACGATGCACACAGATTTATTCTTCCAATTTCTTCTTCCAAAAGCAACATCTGTGCCTGAACTCACCCTGATCACATTTTCTATTATTGAGGAGCCATTGTTCTTTTTCTTGAGTTTACCGTAATAGGAAATTTGATTTTCCATTAAATAAATCCCAAAATCAAAATGTTTCATTAAATTGTTTTATTCTGAGGAACAGAAAATTGTGCCAAAACACAAAACCGAAAATGCTTTTCATAATGATTCATTTTCAGCATCCAGCGGAGGAACTTTTAAAGTATGTCAAGAAAACACACAAAAAACATCTTGTTCAATAAAGAAATGACAGCTGAAGAAAGCAGATTAAGCCGCTTTGCTTTGGCTTCTTCTATCACAAGGGCAACTGTTATTTAAACTACTTATTGTCTACTATGAAAATAACATGAAACCCTGAACTGACACACAACCAAAGCGAGGTCCACTCTTGGACTCAAAAGTTTGTTTTCTAGTTCACTGATGTATCCAATTTGTGTCAAACGAATTTACTTTTTATTGCGAAATGCATGCCACGACATCCCAAAAATTAGTCATTTTGAACTGCCAAAAGCCAAGAAGAATGACATTTAAAATGAAATTAAAATTGCTCGCTGTCCTCAATGACTAAATGTTCCTATTTTGCAGACAGTTATCAGCTGTGAGAGCCAAGTGTGCTTGTGTAACACTGCAAAGACTGTTTATTATCAAATGATTCTCCAGCAGAAGCTGCCAGTGCCAGGAATCTGTTCAGCTGGCCAGATGTTCCCGTCATCATGCAGTGCATCTCTTCATGTCTGTCTGCCTCATAGACTGTGTATGAAGGCATATACAGCCCATAGGACAGTCGTATATGCAGTCAGACTTAATATACAGTCTGTAGTCTGTCTAAGTGGTTGTTTGAGTTTGTGTCTTGACTCTGGGCAGGAAATCAATCTGCCAATCAATCAAACTATGCATCCATCACCAAAAAAATCCACTTATCAGTCAGCCTATTAGCTTCACTGCATGTGCTTAGCATCGCTTCAAGAGCACACTAGGCCAGATTTACAAGTGGAACACCAGAAATGTGAGATGCAGGTTTTATTGACTTTGGGGGCCACAATCTGTGTGTATTAAGCTCCTGATTTACTAAGGCAGCAGCTCATTACACAGTCGCACGGTGTGGACTGAACTGTCCACACACTTCCTGCAAGTGCAGGAGAGCTCAGCTAGGTGCAGATTAGCTGTGGGATTTGTCTGAGTTCACCGAGCTCAGAAAATAATATTACATAGCGTGATCTTCCAAAACATTTATTTCACCAAGGCGAACTCGACCTGAGGAGCAGTATTTCTCTTCAAATGATGCTATTAAAAATATAAGAGTCAAACGAGTGGAGAATTGCAATAAGCAACTGGTCTGAGGAGAAGGTTCAGCACTGGGATTCTGAGGTGAACGCAGCCAGAACATAGTCTGTTTAAAACGTGGACGGCTTCTCTGTGACTTCAAACATACGTTTCTGAAGAGCCACCGTGAAGCTCATCGACTGCCTGACTCCTCCAACATCTCTGCTAATTAAAAAACGGGCAAAGAGGTGGAGCGTGGGTGAAGCTGAGGCAGGCCGAACGAAGCCTGGCTGCTGAAACCCAGCAGCTAGCTGTCACATAACTATGCATAACGTGTTGCAATGAGATTCCACCGGGTCGTGTATGCAACATGAATGGGAAGATTATTTTGAGAGGCCAAAACCATTTCATGCACCAAGTTCTGCTCTAAAGTTGGCCATTTTAATATGGAGGTCTATGGGGATTTACTCATTTTTGAGCCTCGAGTGGCCATTCGAGGAACTGCAGTTTTTGAGGTTGCCACTTGAGCAACACATACACTGTAAAGGACTTATGATGATTATTTTAATCAGGAGCTATTTTCATTTGTTTATTCGTGTCTATAAAATTGAGTCAGTGCTGCTATTTTAAGATGCACTCATCCTGTGTGTGATTTGTGTCAGATTTATGTGGAGTAAAGGTTAATTCATGTTTCTTTCCCCACCACAACCTCTCTTGTGGCTAATGAAAATCTTATCGGCTTCATCTGTACACCTGCACAAGAGGCAAAGAGCGTTCAATACTCTCATACGCGGTCACACTTAAAGCTTTGGCTACCTGTTCATATTACCATTGTAGCTGTGCTTAAAAAGGTGAAATCTTAATGAGCAGGGGAAAGACGACAGCCAGACAGGAAGAAAGTCTATATGGAGAGTGACTATGAGAAACACCCTGCAGGGGTTGACTAAAACCAGGCAGCTCATCGTACAACTGCAGCACAGAAACTCACTTTTGTGACACTTCCAGATTTCTCTCTCTCTCTCGCACGCACGCACGCACGCACGCACGCGCACGCGCACACACACACACACACACACACACACACACACACACACACACACACACACACACACACACACACACACACACACACACACACTCTCCACTCCAACTTACTGTCGGTGGTGTCGGAGTCGTTGCTGCTCGTGGAGTATTTTCTCCTCTTCTTTTCGCTCTCCATCTGTCAGGGGGGTGGGCAGGGAGGGAGGGCAAGAGAGAAAGAGAGAGATGACGAGTGAGAAGATGTTCACCATGAAAACACGAGTGTTAATGAAATAATGCGCTGATGGCACCAATCTGTCAGAGCCTCCAGCAGGCGTCCTGCCAGAATAAACTGACTCGATCGCCGTTACACATTAGTCCTTGTACATGTCGACTGTGAATTCATCCTGCGTTATTGCTGCATTCGCTGGGAGCTATTGTGCGAGGCCCTTTTATTGCATCTGCTTTCATACTGCAGGTACTTCTCTCCTCGACAGAGCAAAATGAAATCAACACATACAACACAAGCATCATCTCAACCAGCTAAAAGTAGGACACTTTTTGAAGCTTTAAGCTGCAGACAGCTGCTTCTTGGTAATAAAGCATGTTAAAAAACAACCTCTAAGATGAGAACATCTCTCTTTAACAGCCTCGTTTTGTTAATTTGTCGCCTTATCTTGCTTAATTCTGAGATAATGTGCTGCAATCCGTCTTGATATATTCAACTGGAAACGGCGCATAAAGTTTTATGCACGGGCGACAGTGACGAAAAAATATTTTCTGCAACAAAAACGCTTTTTGTGACCTTAAAGGAAAACTATTAGAATTAGAAATTATAGAATCTACAAAAGCATCAAATCTTCCATCTTAAAAAAGGCATCCTGTTGAAGTTTTTTAACTAAACCAACTGCAACAACATTTCAGTCACAAAGCATCCGGAAATTAACGAGCCTTTACTCAACAGGTGCGCGTCTATGGGAAAAATGACTGATTAATTCTTTCAGCTGAAGTGATTCGTGTGTTTCTGCGGGAAGACGTGTTTTGGAAAAAAGCAGAAAAACTGTGGTTGCTTGTTTTTGTGGTTTTGTGCGAGTCTGCACGCTTAAACGAACCCACAATCACACGACAACAAGTGGAATGTGTTGAATGCTCAAGTGTAGCACAGAGAACGCAATTTCACTTCAGTTCGCAGTTGAAAACCACTTTAATTGTACTACAGCTGAGAGTGAGTCTCACTCCAGAGCTGGAGAGGACAGAGGAAGATGTAAGAAGAGAGCGGGGACATTTAGTGTATGCGGCAGACAGACACAGGACTCAACTTTCTGTCTAGAGAAAGAAATGTTTCGGCTAAATAAATAAGAGGAGATGTTGCAAGCAAAAGAAAGAGTGCAAATGCTGATAAAGGGCTCACTGAGCGGTTCAATGAAAATAATCTGAATGATATGCTAAGAGCACAGCCACCAGATCTCCACCTGACTGAACATCTGCAGGAGATTTCTGGAAGGTGTTCCTCCCTCCTGGAGATCCACATTCTTCAGATCTGCGGCGTCAAGGATGCCGTTCTGGCTCGCGGTGGACGAAACACCTTTTTTTACAGCATTTTATGTTCACTTGTCCTTTAATTCGTCACCTTTCTCGCTTTGCTGTCATCCTGCGTTAACGCGTGAATGCGAGTAAAGTCCCAGCGGGCCATTCAAGAAGATTCACTGTCGGGTAAGAAGGCGGGAACATGAAAACACAGCAGGAAGCGCTGAAAAATATCTGATCTACATCTTGCGCTCACAAACTCGGGGATTTATTAGAGAAGTGTACCTGCCGTGGAAAAATACAGATGAGGGAGGCAAAGACGGAGCCTGAAGGAGTTTTTCATCACTCGCCCTGGTCGCTTGAGGGTCAAAGGAAGAAAATATATGGAGCTCCACTAAGAGGAAAAAGGAGGGCACGGGTCAAGAGAATCAGAAAGAGAGAGAAACACAGCGAAAGAAAGCGGAAGATAGAGTCAAGAAGTCAAAAGGAGGCTTTGGCATGCTGCTGGACCGAGGCAGGAAAGCCGAAAGAGGAGGAGGTGGGTTACAACCTTCAGCGCGGGGAACAGAGATTTATGTCGTCGTAAAACTGGGCTATTCCCTCGTATATGGGGCTCTTCCTGTACCCCGGCCTCCCCGCCTGCCCTGCACACACTTAACTGCTCTGACATTTATGCTGACACAAAAACACGCCGCTTCTATTTCCACTCCGAGCCCTGCCGTCTTACTCTCCCCCTCTTCCTCCTTTCCCTCACTCTTCCCCGTCTCCCCTTCCTCACAATGGCAGGGACGCTGGGAGGCGAGGTTAAGTACGTTTTTGACTTCTGCAGCCTCCCTCGCTTCTCTCTCTCTCTCCATCTTCCCACCTCTTCCCATCTGTCTGGCTCTACCTCGTCTTCCTGCCTTTGAGGAGAGTGGTTAAGTACATCATTGACTTCCTCCGGCTGCGTCTGTCTGACTTCGAGTCTGCACGCTTGGATCCGTCTCAAGGTTTCCCCTCGCCTATTAAACTCTCAGGCGACCCACTTAAACCACACTCGGGGTACTAAGGGTTTTTGTTGTTTTTTCTTAAGCAGCCCAGTCATTTTTGTTTTTGCTGACCACCCAAAGGAATGTGAAGGAAAAATGTGGCGTTAAATAGTTCTCAGGATGTATGTGTATTACACTAACCTTGTAAATGAGTTTAGAAGTAAGAAGCATTTACAATAAGACTATTCTGTGGCCTGGGCTTAACCCAACAGAGGGGATAAATAGAATAAATAGAAAAAGTTTTCACCAAACGATCAATTAAATTGACGTAAAAAAGGGTAATTTCAGCCAGAAATATTTACTCAGGGGTCTCAAGATTTCTATGATTTGTTGCCTTAGATATAAGAAACTGCTGCAACATTTTCAATGGATCGATCAGGTTTATGAAAAACATTTACCATGAGCTGGAAGGTATTTTAATGCTTCCAAGATGCTAGAATCTTTTAATTTGCTACCAATCTTAGCTACGCTAGTCTCACTGTCGCTTCAGGAGTAAAACTTTTTCCCCCTTTAGCCTTCAACGCAGCACCCAGGGTTCAGTTCCCAGCTGCAGCGCTTCCAGGTTGCTCTCAGAGCTTGAGGGTGGGAAACCTGTGGAGTCGCTGACTGGCGGCGCTGCACAGTTCCTGGTTGTTCGCATGGATGGTTGTGTAAATGGGGTTGAAATCTGAAGAGGAACATCATAAACTTCACACTTGTTGGCAGGTGACGAGGCAGCTGGTGACTCCGTGGGTATTTGGGTAAACGCACATCTGTCTGCGCCACAGATGCATGAACTGCATGCTGTATTCCAAGAAAGTCATTCCAAGTGAAGCCGCTCACCCAGCACCTATGCAGGTTGATTTCTGCTCACGTGTTGCAGCCCACAGCACGCGCACGACTCGCATCCCAGCTGGGTAACAACACACACCGAGGTGACGTCACCCTCAACAGCGAGACCCCAGACCAGCAGTCGGAGCTTGCAGCGACAAAGCGAAGGCGGCAGCCCAGAACGGCATGAAACAACTGGGAGCAAGCGGCGTGAAGAGCATGCACGTCAAGAAACTGTTTACAGGTGCTGGATCAAACAGCCAAAAAGTCAAAGTCAAAAGAGAAAAAAGGAATGCACGGTGTGCTGCCGGCTCCCAGAGGAGCTTATGCATCAACAGTCAGCAGGGAGGTGCAACAGGCCATTTTCACCAAAGACATTTTGACATTTCACAGCAGGAAAGACGCAGGTGTAAAAAACTACAATTCATGATGGCTGGATTCCATAAACCTCCACAACCTCATTTACTGTGCAGGCAGGTTTGGCAGGGAATCACGCAGATCTGACCATCTAGTGCTAATCTATCTTGTTTTAAACATCTCAGTAACTAAGGTTCAAGAGCTTTGGAACTTTATGAAAAGATAAATCCATTTCGGGTTTTGCATTCTGGGTGTTTATTTCCACCGCTTTGGGCAAAAATAATTACCTTAAGTGCATCCTTCACCGTCTCCTTTCTCCATTCAGCAAGACCTCGAGAGTTTAGCTGCCGCCACTTGAAAATCTCTCACAAGAGGTTTAGCATTTAACAGATGGCTGTAACTTCAGTTTGGAACAACAGCTTACATTCAGTCAACCAGACTCTGGTCTTCACGGAAGACGGGAAAGTTTTCACACCGACATATCAGTGAGCTTGTGGCTAGCTGCTGACATTTGGTTTTCATTTGGTTTGCTGGTGACGCTAACCAGCCGTTGCTTGGTTAAGTGCGAAAATCCAGAAATGTATTCCCCGTCGTGTGAAGGCGGCCCGCGCTGATTCTCCCTATAATTTGCTTTTTCTTTCTTTGTTACAGCAGCAGTTGGACAATCATTTTGATTTCCGTTCTGCTTTCTGTGTTTCGGCATGGATGTTATGATAAAATGCACTGCTTCCAAGCAGAAGCCAAACACCCGCTTGATTTTACGGCTGCTCCGAGGGGAAAATTGGACCGCCGCTTTCCTCGCTGCACTGACCAGAGCGGGAAACCATCGCCAGCCACTCTGACGAATTCTGTCAGAAAGTTGTTTAGTCTGCTGGCCTCTTTCACAACAAAAAAAATGTGTTTCCATTCCACCTATTGGCTCCTGGACACAGACGTTTTTATTTGACTTTTGCTGACTAATTGATTTATGTAACATTTCAGGCATTTACTGACCGCCGGCATCTTTAATGACCGGATTAGGGCTCCAGTGTCTCCGTCACGTGTAGCTGTCATATGGGCTGAACCTGCGAAGGTAAGCTGACGGGACAGTCTCTTTAACCTCTTGTTCTGGTGGCAGCCCAGCATTTATAAATGCGTATGCGAGGAGGGAAGCGGCGACCCGTTAAAGTGAGAGAACTGACGGTAATTGGAAATGTCACTGTATCTCCTTAAAATCCGCCTCCCTTCGTTTTCGGAGCAGGATCACCGAAGGCATGAGGCAGACTAACATCTCCGCAGCTGCCAAGAAAAGTCTCTAAGTTCATTTTCTCCATCTCTCTCTGTCTCCACCTGATATCCTCCTTTTTCCTTCCACTCCATCTCTCCATCCTCAGTTTCCAGGTCTACTGTATGTCTCTCTCTCTCTCACACACACACACACACACACACACACCACCCTGTCTCAATCAGTCCAGTGAACCAGAGCCCAGACTGTAGATTGAGATATTACTTGTTCTCTGGAGAGATGGAGCGGGTGAAGGAGAAAAAGAGAGACGGAAAAGACTCTCAAACGCACAACTTCATCTCAATCAGTCCAGTGAACCAGACTCTGGGTCTGCACCGGGTTACCTTCTGAACGTAAAAGACCAGGAGAGAGAGAGGAGCGGGGCGGGAGTCTGCAACAGTCGGCCTGCCTTCTCGCCAAACAGCTATAACAGATGGTGCAGGAATTGTGTTTTTTATCTCTACAGCCAGAATTCAAACACTTTTTAAGTCACTTTCTTTTATAATTGTACCCATTTTTAATTTGACTCTTGACTTTGATTTTGCTGCTAAGCAACACAATTTCGGTCAGCAGAAAGAGCAATTCGACTTAAAACCACTTCAGTAATTCTTTCACGTCTGTTGTTCAAAACACTGTCAGGTAGGTCGCTCCTGCAAGAAAAAAAAATCATCTTCAGTGTGCAGGAAGTGATATCTTTTACATTCTCAGCAGCAGAGAGCTTAATCTAAAAAAGAAAAGGCAACAATGACGACTGGTTTCAAAGTTATCCGTGCAAACGCAGTAAAAACGTTAATTTTGTTCAACAGGAGATCTGCATTAAATGTTTGTGTCATTGTTTCTCCACCAACATGGCCATCTGCAGCCATCAGTATCAGCTTCCAGAAGAAAGAGTCAAACCGCTGTGGCACAACTTGCAATAACTGGTAACAAAACAGTAATGTTCCTACAAATCCCATATCAAAATCAGATTTATTGGCTAAGTATGTGTGCACATACAAGGAATCTGACTCTGGTTTAAACACTGCACTCAGTGTGCATGCATCGGAAAAACACAGAAGACAAGAAGTTAAATAGTGCGCAAATATAAATATTAAATAATATATAGTATGCAATGCAATTTACAGTGTGTGTTGAGCGACTCAACACACATTGGTCTCACATATATACTATGAACACACAGCAAACACTGTTTTTCACATACACGCTTCTATTCAACACTTAATTTGGGAAAAAAAAAAAAAAAACGAAAAATCCTAAAGTGGGATCCATCCGACAAACTTTTAGACATCATCATACAGTGATGTTTAGGTATGTGTTGCTTTCTGGTACATTACGGAGTGTGCGGGCAGAGACCGGAGGGTCAGCACTGACGTCACACATAGCTGGACAATGCTGACTTGTTTCAGGCTGTTCAGGCAACAAACCAGGGAGTCCAGGATGCTGGAGATGTTGAGTTGTGCCAATCCAAGACAATCCCACTACAGTGAATGGTTTGATTTGTTGATTTTGTGATCCACCGTTTACCCACAAAATAAAATCTGAAGCGTCTATATAAAGAGAAGAGCGGGCTAGCCGAAGCCAGGAGAGATGCAGCAGCCAGAGTGCTGTCCCGTCAGTCATACAGTGCAGTGATAATTGCCCTAATCACACTTCATACATTGCAATGTATTGCTTTCTAACGCTGCAGCATTATGTGTATTATTGTATTATTTATGACTATTGGTTTTTGTTGTATTATGATCCCATACTGTACCAGCACTGTCTAAACCTGCAGTCTGTCAGAGTTGAAGCACGACAATAGCTGGAGGCAACCAGCTGTCAGAGTCAATGAAACCATGTTGTACGAGGGAGAGAACACGATCAAACAGAAAGAAATACAACCATATTGTGAAATAATGCGGTTTCGGTTTGGCTGAACATTTCTGACAAATAAAAATATAGGTCCCTTGGCTAAATAAAAGCAGAAGAAAGGAAGTTTGGAAAGGAGCAATGGGAGGAGGAAACAGAGATTCAGAGATCAATATGGGAGCGAGACGAAACAAAGAGTGGGGGAAAAAAAAAAAAAAAGAGTGATATCCCAAAAGATGGAGGACAGAAAGATGTTAAACTGGAAAAAAGCCAGACAGCGAGACTATGTAAGACCAGAAAGGCAAACAAGTCGGAGAAAGACAGCAGGAAGCACACAGAGTTACAGCAGCAGACACAAACACTCTGCTCGTCTCTGCACAAACAAAATTACACTTCAAAGCGCGAATGTACAGTTCATAGAAATAACTACATACTGGCAAAGAAGCAGATATAAGCACAACACACTAAAAACATGAACCACCCCAAACTTTAAGCTCAGCCTGCTGTAATCACCACGCTATATTTAACAGAACCAGCTTCACTAATGAGCTCGTTATTTGAAATATAAGACAGTGTGAGTTCAAATTTTAAGAGAAACAAGCGTCCGCAAAATCAGCTTTTTCTTGTAAAGATGCAGATTTTAATTCGGGGATCCCGAAGAGCTAGTTTCCCTGATGTCATGTGCTCATCATGTGTAGGCGCACAGTCGAGCAGACGGCGACACGTCGTCCTCTGCAGCGTGACCGTGGTGGCGGCGGGGAACGAAAATAGAAGCATCGAGCATGCAGACATGTACAATTAGTCCATACGGTACATCAGCGGACATTAAAGCGCATTCGAACGCACACTGTCACAGCTGGCATGCTATCCTCTGCCCTGTGGTTAAGCTATGTTACATCAAAGAGCTATGTGACTGGGTTGTGGCCTCCTTTTCATGCATAGCTCACATTAGCCGAGGGGAAATGAATGGCAGCCAGACAATGCACAGTGTACACACACATACACACACACGCTCACATGTACAAACAAAACAGAGGAAATGGCCAACAGCATGGCTAATAACTGAACCAGCAGGATTTGGTGTGATTGATCCAAAGCTAATCATCACTTAGCTGAAGGTTAAATACTAAATATCAGCCGAGAACACGACTCCTCTCAGCGTGCAAAGTCCAGTCTAGATTAATCCAGATTAACTGTAGTCTAGTCTGCAGCCCATTAGTGTTTACTTTTAAAGGCCCTGCACACCCACAGAGGTGATTTAAATGACTCTGACTACACTTCTGGTGAGGTTAAAGCTGGGCGGAGCCTTCCAGAGAATCCCAAAAACTCGGGGTAAACTGTTCCGCCCTAATGGGTGCGACATTACTAACAGGGGAGTAAAGACCTGTCAATCAAGGCCAGTCTGTACACGCCCACAAAGCCCTGAGAAGAGGTATAATCAGTGAAAACACATGCTGGTGTCTGTAACCCAAAAAGACTGATAATCAGACTGATGTGGGATTTCATTATATGTCGTTCATTCAGCCTGAAGTCGTGGTCACAGTGTCCGATAACCAATCAGCAAAGAGGGACGCATCTACAACAGAAGCTGCAGGTTCAATTAAAAAACATGACGACTTAAAAGTTTCTCTAAGTCAGTTCTATATGTGGGAAATCTATGTCAATCTCATAAACGATTGCTTCTATTTCTTAAATTTTCTGTCATTATTTTCCAGGTATCAATTTAGCCAGATAGCTATGTACGAGGGTGATATCCCCTTTCTTAATCACTATTATGAAGCTCTGATTGACCAAACGTTTCTGCAGGAGGTGGAAACAGCCGTCAGCGGGCGAAGAGTAAGACAAACTGGAGAGGCGGGATCAGATAGCTGGACGAGGCTAAACAGAAACCATCAGCAGCACCTACCAGCTGGCAGCCCAAGTGAAAACATTTCTTCATTCCGTCATTATTTCAATCACAGAAATGAGCCAAATCCTTCGAAAACACCAACCACAATAACATTCAAATACCACTTCATCCATCAATGCTTCTGCACAACATTCCTGCACATGTAACTTTATCTGCACCTTACAAGGAAGTTAGAAAAAAATAAAAGCAAAAAACATAAATATCTAAAACTTAAACCTGCACAGGTTCCACTGTGTCGAGGCAGCCACCCCAGCTCTCATTCCAGCTCTGTATAAACCACATCTTCTGTGCATAGTTTAGTGTCAGCCCAAAACATTTACAATAAGACAAACAGTGAGAAGGTTGACTAATGCATGCTGGGAAAGCCAAGTCGCCTGGGGAGCTAATTAATTGGCTGACTATGACACTGCCGAGAGCACTATGTCAGACTGAGCGTTTAAAGGGGACCGCTCTCTGAAATGTGCAACAAATCAGGCCTGAGAAAACGGCCGTGTGTGGACACCAAACTGCAGGTGGGGAATAAAAATAACGTGTCAGCTATTTTGCCCCTTCACAGGATCTGTAACACAACCTTGTGCTATTAAAGCTTCAGCACAGAAACCCAGTTTGGATGTTGGAGGGAAAAGTCGGGTGAGAACAGCTGTTCCTTGCTCCAAGACTAATAGTGTCTACTTGATACATGGCTGTTTCGGGTGTGCTCACACTCCCAGCATGTTTATAGCAGCTTATTCACACTGTGGAGCATTTTTCTTCCTTTTAGTTTTGTTCATTCGGGCAGGTGAGAACAATGCCAGTCAAGCTGTGGGAATCCACACCTGAAAATCTCCCTCAGTAATCAAAGTCAACTGTGATGTGATTAAATCATATTTAACATAATCCCGTCATGTGATAAAACCTCTAATCTCGTTAGATGGCAAAAACTTGATGCAGCAGAATAAACGAACCCTTAATTTTGGATCTATTTAGATCTCACACGAAAGTCCAGGGTTTAGCTCCCTGATCTGGCTCTGAACCAGCGCAAGTCTCTGAAATGATGCGATGGGCTGGTGGCCTGTTCAGGCAAGGTGTTCCACCCAGTATATGCTTGGACATGCTTCAAACACTTTAGCGCTAATTAGGTCTGCAGAAATGTGAGAGCCTGGAAGCTGTTAGTGATACACAAGTTTTGAATAATGTGATTTTCTAAAGCAGTTCATGTTGTTACATAATAAGATGTGGGGTTGTCCAAACTGCCCAAAAAAGCCAATTAAATATACTGGTTCCTTTTGAATCTGTTTTTGCTTGTTATGTCCATAAGAGGGAAACCAACACAACGGCAGACATGCTGCTCGTATATTCTTTGAACATACACATCTACAGAGATCTACATACCTTCACATCACAAAATAAATAAATAAAATAACATCCTCTACTGTGTTGTTGAATTATACTCTCATTTCAGCTTTGACTGCATTATATTTTCAGTTATTAAAAGTGAAGCTAATTGAAGACTTTAATGTCCCGGACAAACAGGAGGAATTCCAGTCAAATATTATCTGATTGTGGACCCTGTTGTCCCATGTTTTAGTGTCCAAGTGACTAATCGAGAGAACAAGCTTTTTCAGTATTGAACAAGAGTGCTGCAGCCGGCAGCCATGAAACAGGCTGCAGTGTTATCCGTCCAGGTTTTCGCACGTCGTCAATGTACGTCCACTAGAAGTGTTTGTTTTTGCCACCGACGGGCTCAGGTTGTTATTTTAAGTGTCTGACGGCATTAATGAACGGTTCCCTGCGGAGACACCTTCTTGTTAAAGAGTAAGATCTGTTTTGTTTAACCAGAAGCAGCTGCTGCATCGCTCTCGCCAAAGCCACCAGACTCCATTCACAAAAACAGTGATTTTATCATCGGAAAACTGAACACGCTTCATTCAAAAACGAGACAAAAACAAAACATTCTTGGTTTGTCTTTTCACCATTCCGACAATCACCACTAATTCTGGACTGGTTGAAATAAACTCTTAATTCTCCGAATCAGAGAAGGGGCGAGAGAGAGGGGGGGTACTCCTGTCTGTTTTTCCACAATCGACTACACTGATATTTTTACAATTCGGACATAAATTTGAATTGAGAATATTGGTTGACAGCCCTAACAAGACGTCAACAAATCAGACCACATGTACGCACTCTGCAGAGCCTCACGAGGAACACTTCACAGCATCTAGCCGAGTGTGAAGGAACAGGTTTATTACTTCAGCTTTACTCGAGCAGCCAATGAAACTTCATCAGTGTCATCGCCGGGGGAGCAGACGCCGCTGCAGCTGAAAACGGGAAATAAAGTGTCACAAAAAGCGCTGTTTGGTTTGGGACAGCAGCATACGGTCTACCTAAGGCAAGAATAAATGTGTTGAGTAGTATTACGCTGCAGTCAGATCGCAGCTGTCAATCAAACTGGGCCATCTTTTTAGATTTTCTGTTAACTTTCTTTGGAAGTTATACCAGCTCCTGGGATATTTGCTCTGAACAAACCCTGCTGCTGCTGCTGAAACCCTCTCTGATGATAAGACAGCGCTTCCCAGTAAAGCCCTACCGGATACCTACTGTGTACAGCAGCTAAGGCTGCAACAAACAATGATTCTCCTCGCTGATTTGTCTCCAGATCATTTTTCCGATTCATCCATTAATTGTTTGATTTAGAAAATGCCCAAAACCCAAAAGATATCCCATCCACAGGGATAGAAAACAGAGAAAAGCAGCACATGCTCACCCCGCAGAAGCTGGAACCAGCAAACGTTTGGCAGTTTTGCTTTTAAAATTAATCTATAATCCAAATTGTTAGCAATGAATTGCCTTTCGACTGATTATTCCATTAATCAGCTAATGGTTTCAGCACCACACTGGCAGCAGACTCAACCATGACTGTCTTATCGATCAGACCAATACTACGCATATTTGTGCAAACATGATAAAGATTATTCAATTTAACAATCTGCTTTGTTCGGAATCAGAAAAGACAGGATGTTTGCTGGACATTCTGTCTGTCTCTCTGTCTGTCTTCAAGCTTCCAAATCCGTCTGATTGACTGTGTCCCATTTGTCATTCTGTCCATCCGTCTGTCTGCCTGTAAGCTTGCCATCTGTCTTTCTGTCTATCTGACTGCTTGACTCTTTGCCTTTCTGCCCGTCTACCCATTTGCCTGCCATCTGTTTGTCTGTCTGCAAGTATGTCACCCCTCTGCTCGGCTGTCTGTCTCTCTGTCCGTCCGTCTGTCTGTCTGTCCTCTCCCCCAGTCAGCGCTGTAGATGACGGTGCATTTACTTCAGCTGAAGCAGTGTTGTGGTTCGGTGTCTTTTTTCAGCACTTTGCAGCACTTAAGGTCAGCACACTACAACGGTTGCCATGATGGTGATCTATTATTAAGAGACTGTAGCTGCAGAGGCCCAGCAGGCAGCGCGCACACACACACGCACACACACACACACAGAGTACTCTCTCGAGATGAGTAGGCAGTCTGGCTGTCAGGACATTAAGTGAATGCCGGAACATCTGGACACACACACACAAAGACAGAGATGAAAACACACACGTGGGGTTTTTTCAATTGTGTTGATGATGAAGGGGCTCTCTAGCTTGCAGTATGCTTGCGCGCACGCGCGCGCACACACACACACACGCGCGCACGCACACACACACACTAAAATGACACAAGCATTAACAACAAGAATCTGTGGAAGTGAAGCAGTTTGCCAAGCAGCATGTGCACGCCCGCCCGCACGCACGCACACACACACAGGAAACTGGTCGGTGCTCAGAGCTCCTTGAGGAGCCAGAGGTCAGTCAGTTTGATAAAGAATCCTTGCATATAAATTGCTTCATAACAAGCCATCTCTCTGAGGTAGTGCTGCATCTGTGTGTGTGTGTGTGTGTGTGTGTGTGAAAGTGTGTGTATGGAAACGTGCATACCATTGCATTTATTGTGTGTGTTCATTTATTGGTGTGCCCATGTGTGTGTCTCTTTCTTTCACCATGATCCTGATATTTGTGTGTGTGTGGATTGAACAGACTAAGACCAGCCTGCCTGGGGAACAAAAAGCCTAAAAAAAGCCTTTGGCAACAACCAAACCAGGAAAATGCAGAGCTGCTCCCTCTTCACTACTTCTCTCCTTCCTTTTCCTGTCTTGCTTTCTTCCCATCACTCACTTTCTCACCTTCAAACCTCACGCTGCCTCTCTTATCTCTTTGCATCAGCATACCTTCCCTCCTCTCCACTAGCATTTTCTCTCCACTTCTCCCTCAATCACCCTTCGCCTCAGCCTCTCTCTCTATCACCTGTCACCCCTCTTCCTTCCTGTCTTCCCCCTGTTTGTTCTCATCTCCCTGACAATGAATATTTCCTCTTCTTTGTGGGGAAAAAAAAACGACAGGCAGGGTGAGATGGGATGGACAGGAGAGTGTGTGCATGTGTGTGTTTGTTGTGCAGTACTAGTGCTGTGTGTACAAGACAGCAACAGCTACAAGGCATGCAGGGAAGACTGTAACATAGACATACACAAACACACAAGTCTATTTTCACTCTCTTTCCTTCAGTCTCCTTAACCCAACCCACCTCCACACACACACACCCACAGAGCTATTTTTGGACAGAGCCGCTAGAGAGAAGGTAGGCAAAAAAAAAGAGATTCACACCGACAGAGTTTGACAGGTATAGAGAGAAAGAGCACCAAAGAAAAGAATCACAAAGATTTATAAAGTGAGGTTGAGGGACCAGGGAGAGAAAAGACAGAGAAAGAAAGAGAACAGAGAGACAGACAGATGAGAGGGACAGAGGGAGACAAACAGGAATGGGGAAATAGGGCAACTATTATGAATGAGCAGAAAGAATGGAAATGTCAGGGTGCGTGTGTGCGCCTTGGAATCTGTGTGTGCGCAAATGTGTGATGTCGGGTATCCAGAATTTACCTCGACATCAAACGCATGTGCACACACAAACGTGGACACACACACACACAGACACACACACACTGTAAAGATGCATGAGCTCGCCAAGAAAAAAAGAGAAGAAAAACACATTTGACACACATCGCACACATCAAACATCCTCATCAGGGCTGTGCTAACAGGTGTGCAAGAGAGAAGAGACTGCAACCTACTCACACAGTCAAACATGAAAGGTAGAAACACACACACACGCACACACACACACACATTTCTCTTGCTCAGTATATGGATAAAATAGGCAGAAAGCCATCCTTCAGCATCCTGTCATTCCAAGAGGAAGACATTTTTTGGTGTGTTGTCTTGAAGCACTGTTTGGGGACAGGTTTTATACACCCTTCTCCCATTTAGACATGTCACTTAAAGTATGCCAAGATGATTTCCCATCAGCGAGTTATCCGACAGGTAAGTGCTAATAAACTGGCCAAACATGGCATCTTTAAACAGCGAGAGACACCTGGAGACTTTTCTCTGCTGCATGCCAGGTTTACGGTTTAGACTACTGAAGCGGTGTATCTGTTCAGTGCAACGTTAAGCCGCAAATGTGTTGCTACGTCTATTAGTCAAATGACTGATTAGTCGATCAACAGTAAATTAATAGTGAGCGATTTGAATAATTGTTCACCCAAGTCATTTATCAAGCAAACATTTGCAGATTCCTTCTCGTCCATCATGAGCATTTGCTGGTTCTCTCTGGCTAGCATGTAGCGGCATGCCGGGCCGGCGATCCACCACACAGCTCCCGCCTGAAATACTTCAGAACTAGTACACAGAGCGCCGTGACATTTTGTAGACACATTCATGATCCCCAGAGGATGAAGCCTACTGACTCTGGTGATCATCTGACTTTTAATCGAGTTTAAAATGTTAATTTGTCGAGCACCAGCAAGTGCAAAATCAACAACACTCCCATCAGCCTCAGGTGCACTTTGGGGTTAGTGCTACTTGGCAAATATCAGCATGCTAACATGCTAAACTATCATAGTAAACATATCTATATTGTGAGCATGTTAGCATGCCGACGTTAGTATTTAGGCGGGGTGTGAAATCTATTGTTCAAATATTGGTTCAATTTTTAATATGCTTTTAAAAAATGCATATCATGATGAAGGAACTATTCTGACTTATTCACGCAATGACAGCATACCGTAACACATAGCAACAACAAGCATGGCTGAAAGCAAAAGTAACAGCTAGAGGCTGCACGGTGCAGGAGTTAGTTCTGTAAGAGGTGCAAGAAAACTGCAACGACAACAACAACAACAGGTATGATACCGACGTCGGGCCCTTTGCTGCACCTCATCCCCTCCTGTCTCTCTTCAGCTGACACTATCCAATAAAGGCAAAAAGCCAAAAGCATCATTTTGAAAAAAAAAAAAAAAACAGCTAAGCTTCTACATTTAATCAATACAACTGTCTACAGCGGCTGCGAACAGCTCACGTTTCACTCGCGTTGGTGACCTCAACTCCATTATGTGCATGAACGCATCTTGTGCGGACACCAACGGAGGACCGAGGCTGCTGCTCTGCGAACATGCTGCCTTCAATCTGCAGCTGGCGCAGATGTTGTGTCGGTCTTGTTGGTCAGATAAAAGAAGAACTTGTGGTGACAGTTTTTCACAATTTTAGAGAACCAGCAAGGAATGAATCAATTGAGAAATAATCAAGATGAATAAATAATGAAGGCAATCATTGGTTTCAGCTTTAAAATGTGAGAGAATTACACTCCGGGTTCAAACTGCTTCAGAAACAAGATTTCAGTATCTTGAAAGAAAGCAGAATAAAGCCGATCACTGCTGGACCCTTGATTGAACACATGGTCACACTGCAGACGCAGTGGGAGCTGCAACAAAAAGGTGGAAAAACCACAAATAAACCTGAAGTGCGCAGACAAAAACCCTGACATACAGCTGTGCTTAACTTGTCAGCCAGCTACTTTAATGCTGCGCTCACGACCTCGCTCAGCAACACACATGCACACCAGCATCTCCTGACTGACTGGAAGGCTCAGAGCCACTTAAGAGCAGTCATGAGTCACTCTCCGACGCTGATATCACCATCACCATTCCCATCAGCCCTCTCCCCTGTGGTCCTCCCCGCTGAACGCTCCGTGGGGAGCCGCTGGATGGAAGAAAGCTTGCTCCTTATGTCAAACACAGAAGACTGTTGTCTCCGTAAAGTGAATTAGTTTTCTGGTATTACTCTCAGGGGAGCAAAGCTACCTTAAGTGAAGTGTAAAACAACACAGAAACGAAGAATAAATGCCCCCTGCTGGCTGTAGCGTGGTTTAAATGATGAATGCTAATGATGCTAAGAACCTAGCTCGGTCCTTCAGGGAAAATGAAACATACCGTTCATCGCAGTGTTTCCCCACAGGTACTCTCTTTAGGTTTTACATGTAGAGGGAGTATTAGTATCGTCAGATTTTTGTCTCCTTTTTATTTTAAGCCTTAAAATAGCCTTAAGTTTTACAATGTTTCAGGTCATTCAAATGGGTTTTATTTTGGTGGCATTTCCACTGATTTTTAAATCAAGAAGCCTACAATCTTCCAATCAAAAATAAGCAAACGAGGCCAGTGTCAGCTTGGTGTCTTCTGCATGCCGTGCAGGTTGAACAGTCTCTGTATTTAATGCTTCTCGGTCCCTGAAAACTTACAGTATTCTCCCAGTCAGCCTCCAGCTATGAATGATGGGTCCGACATGGAAACGCACCCAATCAGAGTGTAATAATATAATAACCATACTTTGACTGCAGTTGTGGAGATGTTTTCTTATGTTGCCAGGGAGATGCCACCATAAATAAAATCTGGCTGGTGCCACCGTCACAGTCTTGATGAGGCAAGTCAGCCGCTCTTTTTGAGCCAGGAACGTTTTTTTTAACAGCAAATATGTGAAACTAAGTTTTCGAGTGATTTAAATACTTTTTAATATGTGTATGTTACTTTACAATGGGCAGAGATTGTAGGTAGAGACATCATCTAATCAGTATATCGACAAAATATTAATAAGTCCCTGTCCTTCAGAGTACTAAAGGCTTCAACACAGCAATTGTCCAGGTTTGCAGAGGTTTATCACATCTTGCAAGTTTAAATGCTTTTCTTCTTCAGACGTGGTGAGACAATACATCATACAAACAAGTTCCTTTTATGCATAGCATGCACTTATGCGGCTTCCGCATGTGGAGGAAACATAACAGATGCTGGCTCTCAATGTTTTGAGTTTTGCTTACGGTAAAGAATAAGGATTGCGTCCTCAATACAAAACACAGACCACAACTTCTGAGGAGAGTACAGAGGATGGAACAAAGTAGGCAAGGACAAGTGAAGGCGTGAAGGCGTGAAGGGAGTGAGCTTATGTCAGGAAGAGGAAATGAAAGGAATTAAGGAAGAAACACTGTGTCCTAAGCCATGCACACACACACATACTGTATGCTGGCACCCAGTATGGACACACACTTATGCACACCAACCGAAGAGGCGTCGGGCCAAACAAACGAGCCACAGAAATCAAATAGATTTCCTTTATCACCTTGCTGGCTCCAGCCACCAGAACATTAACACAATATTTATTGATGCTGCCACTGCTCCTGCTGCTGCTGCTGCATCATGGGAGCGGGAATGAGAGAGCAGAAAACAGAACAGAGGGAGAGCGAAAGAAGAAATGGATAAAGAGAAAAAAAAAAGGAGGAAGAGGCTGAGGTCCAAATAATTTTCCAACTAAGCCTCCCGCTCTGTCTCCTGAAATCTGCTGACAAACAATGAAGGAGGTGAGTCGGAGCCAGCGAGGCTGGGGCCCTGCCAAAAAGCCAGGAGGAGGGAGAGCAAAAGGGGAGGACAGGTGGGAGGAGGGAGGGAGGGAAGGAGAGAGAAAGAAACACAGAGATGGAGGATTGATCCATTGCTCCCGTCTCCACTGCCATCAGGAGTTCATTAGCTCTTGGAAGGGAGTGAAGGAGGGATGAAAAGGACAGAGAGATGGAGGATGAACACTGTGCCCTTCACTCCCAGCGACTGACGACCAACTCCCTGTTTATCTACCCGCGCCTCCCCTCCGCCACCACCCCTCCTGTCGTCTTTCATCCCGCACTCTCCACATCTCCTCCGCTCCTCTACCTTCTGGACCTGCTGGCTTCACCTTTCCTGTCGTCTCGTTTTTGCCTTTCTCCTCCTCCCTCCATCCCTCTCTTCAGCTATCTCGCCTGCTCATCACCTTTCAGCCTCTCTTCTTTCCTTTTGTACTCCTCTTTGCGTCACTTACTATCCAAACTTTGCCTCTGTGGTCTCAAAACTCAGATGAACAACCATTTTCAAGACATGAAAAGTAAAAATATGTGACCTCACTCCCTCTGAACCTCGGCTCTCCTGCCTTCTTTTATTCATTTTGAAATATGTGACGCTTTTAAATATACATTAAGCGCAAATGAAATCCTCAAGGATGGCACGGTGAATCAAAAGCTTATTTCCATCTCGGATCACCGGGTGTTCAAACAGCAGAGGAAGGTCTGACATACTGTTTCTGTCTGTTGTTTACTCGCCCTCTCTCCCCACAAACATACACACACCAGCTCCTGAAATTCTTCCCATCAGGAGCTCAGGCAGCATCTGTCAGCCCGTCCATCACTGCGCTTACAGCCTTCAGACTTTTTATTTTTTCCCTGAAGAAGAGTAGGAGGTAGCTGGCAGACAGAACAGTCTGACATTTAGGACGATAAAACAGAAAGCAGCTAATGGATGATGATAAATTTCAATAAATGTTTCTAGAAGAAACTTCTTTTTTTTCGTAATATCTATAATATATGAATATATAAATATATGAGTGCCATGCAGTTCATCAGGATGGACATTAACTGGACACATGCATATTAGCTCTCCTGGTTGTCATGACGACTGGAGCCCTTATTAGGCTTTCCATAGTTTGGAAAGCAAGACTACAAAAAACTACTAGCATAAATTTGACATTCAGGAGCGCCCGGATAGCTCGCCTGGTGGAGCGCCTCCTGTGCTACCGCTGCATCCCTACCACATCAGCCCAGGTTTGATTGCAACCGAGAGCCCCTCACTGCACGTCATCCCCTCTCTCGTCCCCCTTTCCTGCCTCTCTCCTGCTGCACTATCAATTAAAGGCAAAAAGCCAAAACAAGACACACACACAGGCCTCTCTTTGAAAGGGAATTATTCTCTCAGGTGTTTTTCAATTCTACTCCAATCTTATTTTCTTCCATCTGTGTGGTAATGGATGGATTTTTGGATCATTTTTGCTCTGTTCTTAAAGGCCCCGTCACACCTGCACAGGTATTTTCAGTTGCTCTGCTGAGGCTGATGGTAGGCAGAGCTCACATCAGACAGAAAAGTCAGGGAGATGTCAATCAAGCACAGTCTGCACAAACTTATCTGGAATCATGAGCAAGGAAATTAGCGATAGAGAACAAAAGTGTTTTTTGTACCAGCCGTTAAACATGTTTATTTGTGCTGTGGAGTTGGGCATGGTAACATGGGGATTGACTCGCTTGGAGCCAGCCTCAAGTGGCCATTTGAAGAACTGCAGTTTTTGGTGCCACACTCGCTTCACTTTTCAGGCCCGGAGGTTGCTGCTTGGTGAAAAATGAGGGTGGCTTTAAAAATAGGGGAAGTGGTGACAGATTTTCCACGTAGATGGTCCCTTTATGGAAGCTGTTTACTTCTTTAGCAACAAAACTTAAGATACAGACTGCAACTAATAAGTTTTGTATCATTGCCGATTCATCTGTTGATCTTTTTTGACTGATCAATTGGTCATTCAGTCTATAAATGTGATCTGTCAAAATCCCCCTTCACAATTTCCCAGCAGTTAAGTGACATATTGAAACTGCTTGTTTGAACGGACCAACAGTCCAAAACCCAAATACGTTCCATTTCCAAATCCTCACACTGGAGAAGCTGTAGCCAGAAAATGTTTAGCATTTGCGCTAACTTCTAACAGTGGCTAACGGTGCTGTGGTTTATGTCTCATTTACTGATGGGGGAAACGTGTGAAAAATAGTACAAAGGCAACAAAACATAAGCTTGGTGAGATACCCTCTAATGATATCACTGTCAACTCTCTCGCAACAACACAGACTTCACACTGAACTATGACAAAAAGAGGATCATTAATTTTACCTGAAAAACCATCTGCTGCACCAGAACAGTCACTGCTCTTATTCAGTCAGCGAGGGACGAAGACTTATGAAGCACATTCCAATTACTCCTGCAAAAACCCCTGTGAAATATGTGCACCGTTCCCTTCCTCGCCAGTGATGTGTGCAGGTGTGCAGACTTTGCAATTATCCTTATTACTAACAAGGCCGAGTCACAGCGGCACAAGAAAAAAAAAGAAAGGTAAAAATGAAAACAGGAGTCTGACGTCATCTCCTGCCCACAGCAGGTGAGCGTGCGCACACTCAAGAACCCACTAATGAGGTTCTAGGCCACAGCGGGGTCATCTACTGAAAGCAAACACGCACGGGCTAATGCATACAAACACGTCTGCAGCTTTTAATCCACCACATGGTTGGTTTCATGTTGCAAAACTTGTAGGACACGACAAAAACTGCACATGAAGAAACCAGGACAATCTCAAAAACCTTTAACATTAAAATTAGACTTTTAGTGATGTTTATAAGCCAAAATTCAACTCCTATTTATATGTGAGTCCTGTTTTATTTAAGAATTCATGTTATATTACAGTACAAGTAACTGCAATGTCCTTTATCAATTAAGTTTAAACATTTTCCATATTTATTGTATTTCTCGCTTATTCTGCCTCTTTACATTCCTCAAGAGAAGAAAAATCTAAAATAAATTATGACAAAGACAATATGTACTGGATCTGAAATTTATATTCATCGCTGCTGATATTGGAAATCAAATACTGGGATATTCAACACACAGAATCACAGCACATGGAGGTACACACCAACGAGAACACACACACACACACACACACACAAATCCTCCTCAGCTAGTAGTAATACCCTTGTGGCCAACGTGCTGGTTAGTTAGTTAGTAAGCAGAGCAGAGCACAGCAGAGAGCTGGTGACATGACAGCTAGCCAACCCGCCTGCAGGCAGTCACACACACACACACACACACACACACACACACACACACACACACACACACACACACACACACACACACACACACACACTTCTCAGTTGGTTCCCATCTTTCATATCTGACACACATTTCTGAATCACACACATAAATTTGCTCTGCAGCCTCATTTAGCTGTGTTTAAAGACATGGATGTGCACATGTGTGTGTGTGTGTGTGTGGGGCGGGGACATGCATGTGCGTATGTGAGCGGGATTGAGGGTACAGTTTACATGACGTCAGCGGTCCATTCATGAACAACACCCCTCCTCCTCCTCCTCCTCCTCCTCACTACGTAGCTGCTAATGCGATACAACGCACCACGTGGGGGTCCTTACCCCCTTTCCCGGCCAATCAGAGCTCAGCGCTTAACGCAGCAGACACAAATACACACACGCTACGCTACACCCCCGCCCATACACACGTGTGCGTATGTACACATGTGAGACTTGAAAAGGTCTGCGTGCTCGAGTTTCACATGACATGCTGTACGGGGAGAGTTGAGGCATATCATCACACACACACGCACACACACACACACACACACACACACACGCATGCGGCGCAAACGCACACACACACACTCCCTCCTGGCTGTGCTCCTAAGCCAGATGATCAGAGAAATCAAAGCAAAATCTTGATCAAGAGATGACGAGGAGAGGATGAGGGGAAAGATGGCTGATGAATGGATGAATGGATTAAAGGTTGGGGAGCAGCAGAGCAGTGGATGGATGGAGGTTAAAAAAGAAAGGATGAGATGAAGGGACGGATGAGGATGGAGGGACTGAAACGTGGATGACTGGCTGGAGGGCTGTCAGGGAAAAGGATGCAAAATGAAAACAGCTCTCATCCCTGTTCACTTGCCTTGTAAACAACCACTGTCTCTAGGCGAGAGAGGCGAGTCTCAAGGGAGGGGAGGAGGGAGAGAGATAGAGGGAGAGAGAAGGAGAGGGAGAGAGGGAGGGAGAGAGAGAGGGAGAGAGAGTAAGATAGTACTGCATCAGGAAAGATATGAAAGACAGAGAGGGGGATAGAGAGAGAGTTGTTATGCCCCCACACACCATGACTCATCTCCAGCAGGAGGAGGGTTGCATGTGTATGTGTGTGTGTGTGTGCAAGAGTTTGTCGAGAGTTTGAAGAGCATGGTACGTGCATCTGTGCTTGAATATGAGCAAGAAGCACACACAGTTGTTGGTGCGTGTGCACGATTCAAACTTGTGTGTGATGATGCACGTGTGTGTGTGTGTGCGTGCGTGTGTGATGGTGGGAAGAGAAGGGAGAGGTGGGTGGAGGGGGGGGGCTGCTGTCACAACTGGGAACATTTAACAAGTCCCCAGACGATCTCAGCTTAATTGATTCAAGGCTCGAGCCAGTTCAGCTTCGCATGTGCCATCAAAAAATTAAAAGAGGAATGTGGATAAACTGCTCCATTCATTAATGATCGGCACTAATAGGCGGACATAATATTCTTTAGAGATTCTCCAGGCAATTATAAAGAAAAGGTGGCCACAACACGCCGCTGAAAATCCCAGCAGAAGTAAATGTCCCACTTACACCCCATTAATCCTGCTGGCGTCTGACTCCCAGCATCTGCATCCACCTGTCAAGCTCTTGTTCTGCTGTTGTTTTTTTTCAGGTAAGGGTGCAACAGAAACTCCTCCAAACCAGGGATACAGACAGAGCTCTGACTTTGAGGAGGTAAACAACAGCCACTCCCCCCCTCATCTAAAGCCAGCCAGATCTGCACAGCAGAGTGCAGGCGGAGGAGGAGGAGGAGGAGGAGAGGGTGAAGGAGGCAGAGAGGAGTTGCTCTAATTCCTTGATGTGTGGATGTGTGTGGTTGCGTGCTCAGCCTTCCTAAAACCTGTGCTGCCCCCCCTCGATTCCTTCCCCCCCTTCTTTACTGGAGGAGCGAAGCAACCTGCACATCCTCCCCGGACTGAACGTTTTGTGTTACCACCCTGCTGCTCTCCACCTCACCGCCACACAACTTCATCTCATACCCGATCTACACGCGTCCGTCTATGCATCTGTGCGTGTTCCAGCTTTCACGTTTGCCTGCAAGTTACAACTCGCATTCCTTGCTACGCTGCTGCAAATGACCCTATTTGTTGCAATTAGGCGCAAAAAAATAAAATAAAATAACCATACTTGGACTCTCTCCAACTACCCGCCTCGCACACTTGATTCCCACCGGGACGCGTTCGCGTTTACGGCACAACACGGCCAAGTTTACCCGGGTAATTTCGTCTCTGCGCGTGCACGGGGGTCTGGCTTCACACGGGTTATTTGTCTTCCGTTCACTGCGACACATAAACCACGCACCCCCTCCTTGACCCACATGCACCGCTCGGGCTAACAACAGTGCGAGCGCCCCTGACTGTGACTGACAAGCCCGCTGCAAAAGTGCGTACAGAGCTGCTGCCCTGCTGCTAGCCTAGCACTGACATAGCACTTGCAGCAGCAGCAGCAGCAAAGTGGACTTCAGAGGTCCTGCAACACTCCCACTTTTAGATTTTGCCGTTTTCATCTACATATTGGTGCTAATTTTTTTTATTTTTACCTTGATCGCAGTCAGCTTCGGGTGCAGAGGCGTCCTCAATCCTGGACGGCGGGCGATTCCCAGAGATTAGGAGATCATTGGGAGCCAGGCACATGTAGTTTTACAGCGCAGGGTTTAGCACTAGTTCAGTTTGCCCACTCGGTGCCCTGGCAGGCTGCTAGCAGTGCTGCTAAACAGCCCCGACTCCGGATCCACGTTGGGTGACAGGACCGTCCCTTTCCCTCACTTCCCTTCCCCGCACGGCGCGTGCTGACAGCGCGTCAGCCCCGCGAGGACCGGCGACCGAGTCCGAATCCGAAATAAAATCCAAAAGTGGCAGCCAGGCGGAGTTGCAGCCGTTTACAAGTCAACAACAACAAACAGCGGCGCCGCCGCTGGTCCTGCTGCCGTTCACGGCTTCGCAGGCTGCGAGGTGCGCACAACACCGCGCTCACGGGAAAGCATGTCGCATTTTGCAAAAGCAGCCCCCAAACGTGGTGTCAAAATCCGACTGTTTTCCTCTCCGGTGCCAGCGGTACGGGAGGAGGAGACGGAGAGGCGAGAGGAGGAGGAGGAGGGGTAAAGGTACAAAAAAAAAAAAAAACAGAAAAAGAAAGAAAAGGATGCTTTATTTCCAAACGATGAGTCAGAAAAGATTGCAAGCCAGTTTCGCAACGTCCCTCCTTCAAAAATAAAACACTGCGCTCTCCTCGTCTTCACTTGCTGCCTTGCCTCGCTTCCACTCCTCTGCCCGGCGGACGTGCACACCGCTCTGCACGAACGCACAGGCGGGTCTTGTCTTGCAACCTCTCCCCCCCTCTCCCTTCCTCCCTCCCTCCCCCCACCCCCGGAAAAAAAAGACAACACAGAGGAAAATCAGCTCTTATCATCAGCTTGAAAACTCTTTTGGCGCCATATTTATGGCGTACTTTCAATTCACTGTTACTGCAAGCAGCACTTCCTACTCTGAGAAATGGTAGATCACTGCGCCTCGGAGAGGAGAGGACGGGGACTGAACCTTCACCTGCCAGATCTCTCTGTCAGTCAGGCTCACTTAGAGACACAAAGTGCTAAAATGGGACAGAAAAAGCTGCATCCTGTGACAGATCTCCAGCAAGCCACCAGTTTTAGAGAAAATTATATCTGGAAATGTATAGACTTATTTATTGCTGAAGGACTCAATCATGTGCAGTACATTAGCTTTCAAATATGTGTGTAAACTTGAATTAATATTTATTTTAGCTGCAGACTGAGCAGCCCATATTCAATCGCACATGTAAAAAGTGATTTTTTTCTGAAAAATGTGTCACCTTAAAAATCAGCTTAAACCAGGCATGTCCAAACTATTCCATAAAGGGCCGTGTGGCTGCAGGTTTTCATTCCAACCAAGGAGGAGCACACCAGGCTGGACTCATTTAATCAGCTGATCTCAGTCTTCAGCTGATAATTAGGTGACCTTTTGACTGGGTGCAACAAAAACCTGCAGCCACACAGCCTTTTATGGAACAGTATGAACGTGCCTGGCTTAAACTGTCCCTTGTTTCTTATGACATGTGAGTCGACTCCGCTATTTAGGAAGAATTATGCAAGCGTTCAAACTCATCCACAAGTTGCAATCCAGAGCACTCGTTCAATTTCAGTCCCAACGCGTCCGTCTACTTTGAAATGCAACGTTTAATTCTCACCATCGCCGATAACTGCTGTCAAAATAAGTGGCAGCCGGAGCTTCAGTGCAAAGTGAAGGCCTGTAGTTGCACTTTACTGTAAGTGATAATATCTCTCCACCAGTGATTGATTATCTCACAGCGTTCCAAAGGGAATGGTTGGCAAGTAAATTACCTTCCTTCACATTTTCTCTAAAATCTATATTTAAAGGGGAGGGGGGTGTTTGATCAATGTGTAATCTACTCCCATCCTCTGTCTCTAAATCACTGTCCTCTGTCTGTTTTCTAGCAGGACTACATTTCCCTCCACTCTCTCCACAGTCTGACGTTTGCAGAGCAAATTTCACTCCTCACAAACAGATCCGTCCTCATTCCCCGTGAAAACTCCCCGTCTCATTGAGTATGTGCAGCTTTGAACGTCTCCGCGGTGACAGGCGGCACGGCAGATCATCTCCGCTGCTGTAATTCATCTTCGCTCAGCTTTTTCTGGATCTAAAATGTCTGGTCAATACGCATAGATGCAGAGCCAGGAGGCACGCTGAAATTAAGGTCAGCGGCTGAGCAAATGGGACGATTCTGCTTGTATCAAACACACACATGCACTTGCACAAAAGCCCCTCCTGCACAGGCGAGGATGTCAGGTGCACCAACGCTCATATCAGCTGTATCAGGTGTCCCTCAGAAAGTGGCGAGAGAGGAGGGAGAGAGAGAGGAAAAGAGGGTGTGATGCTGTTTTGCACAAAGTGAAATGAGGCGCTGAAGGACACTGAGGAGGGATTTCTCTGGCACACATTCAAATGCAACAGCAGCATCCCACAGTTTGTCCCCCCCCTCCCTCTCCTCCACACAGCACAGGTAGGTAGCCAGCGTCCCCTGAGGAAACAGCCTGTGACCCTCTCCATGGTCGTTTTTTTAATGTAATTCAATTTCCTGTCTGATGAGATGCACACATTGTTTATTCAGGAAGCACATCCACCCAGATCTGGGTCAAGTGGTAATTGTAGTTTGTTTAATCTGCTGGCTGCACCAGATGGGTGGGGTTTACAGCTGCAGAGCATTTCAGACTGCTATCGATGCGTGGTTAAAGGTGCGTGAAATCATTATCAATTTTAAAACGTTAGAATTAATAACTAATGAGTCCGTCGCTCCTGGCCAGTAGAGTGAATGGACTCACATGACAGCACCATCACAAGCTGCAGCCTCAGACATGACCACGTCATCCAGTCAGCACCTGTCTGAGAGTGAGTCTCCACAAAAAGTGAATAGTTTCAGTTAAAGGCAGTAGGATTTATTGTTTGGTCATAACTATGTTACATTACACTGCACAGAGGTTTCCACTGTTCCACGTGTAAAATGTAGAATCTCAGCCAAACTTTCAGTAAAATCTATGGATTCGGTTTTAGACAACCAGAATAATCTCCTGCTAATGAAACATAAATGTCATCTACATACCAGAAATATCCAATAATCTCGGCAGAGCAGTTCTTCAGTACATCTGAAGTGTGGTTCGAATCTCCTTCGGCCCGTTTGTGTTGCATTTCAGGGCTGAGGCTGCCATCGTTGAACATATTCCTTCCTCTTTGCTCAGTTCCTGGGGGAGAGGGGTTGTATTTGTAGAAGTCAAATAGGACAATTAGCATCACATAAACATATAATGCAGTCTTTGCGTGAGAATATTTAACGTAGGCTCGCATTGCTAAAGTGTGTCGCCTATGAAGGTATTAAGCAGTAGTGGAAGGAGCTTAGATATTTTACATCACAATGCCGTGCAAAACATAAATAAAACAACATGTGATCATTTGCTGATCCTTCTCGACATACACGCTAATGAAAACACTGCAAGGATGATATATTTAATGTTTGACCTCATCAGCTTCATTGATTTTTGTAAATATCTGCTTATTCTGAACACGTTTCAAAGTTGGGTCAGTGGCAACAAAAGACTGGGGAAGTCTCCAAAAACACCTGTTTGGAGCGTTCCACAGGTAAACAGGTTGATTGGTAACAGGTGATAGTATCATGATTGGTATGAAAGGAGCATCCTGGAGAGGCTCAGTCGGTCACAAGCGAGGAAGGAGCGAGATTCAACACTTTGTGAACACATGATTGGATAAAGGATGTTACTACATGGGCTCAGGAACACTTTGTAAAACCTGAACCACACAGCTGCTGTCAGTTAACGCATTCATTGAGTTCATTCTAGCTTTATTGACATTTTACATCTAGTCCCAACAGTTCAGTTCAGAACCATTAGACTGGGTTTAAACTTAGGTGAAACTAACAATACACTAAAAATTGAAAAGTAATTAGTAAATATAGCTGTCAAACAAATGTAGTGGGGTAAAAGTACAATAGTCGAGGTATTAAGTGGTACAACATGTAAATGGTTCAGGTACCTTAAGTACTGGTATCTCAATACTGTACTTAAGTAGTAGTTATATTTACTTTTCACCATTTAAATTAGATTATGTTAGAAAGTTTGAGCTGCAGATATCTGATTTAGATATTTACAATATAGCCTTTCACAGGTATCCAGCAGTTTATATTTTCTTCTACCTAAAGCTAACTGCTATCTTTTAGCTACTGTGCTAAAATTGTTGAGCTAGGCTGCAGGTTTTAAGCTAACATTTGTGCTTTCGTGCATGTTGCAAAAGTTTTAGACGCATGTTGTTTTCATATCCTGTGTCTCGAAAGGCGTGTTCAGTCATTTAATGTCACAGTTCAGTGCTGGTGATGGCTTTGACTATTGTAACCACATTTTCAATCTCAACTCTACACTGAGATTCGATACAATTGATTTTACACCAAAGAAAACCTTGGGTGTGCACACACGCTCGGCCAGTAAAGCTGATTCAAAATTTTTGAAACTGCCTCTTACACATTAGTGCTTAAAACTGAGAGGTCACTCTGCTGCATGATGAGTACTCTGACTTATACTTATACCTTTAACTAGGCACATTTTGGTGGTATTGCATGAGTAAGATTTTGAATGTTGGACTTTTAGATGTAAGAGTATTTTTATATTGTAGTATTGCTAGTTTTCGCCTCCACATCTGCAGTGAGCCAACCTGCACAACACCCAGACTTCAGACCATTTTGAAGATGTTTGTACAATGACCAAAATGTCGTAGCATGCCATGCACCAACTGAAAAAATCTTTCCAGAGCATGTCTGCCCCTTATCTTTGATGTGAAGACAGTGGCAGAGCTGTGTCAAGAAGCACAAAGAGGACAAATACAACATTCGTGATTCCCTTCACATTTAATTCCCTTCACCACCCTGGGACTTTGGACTCTGTTTGGCTTAAAGTATTTCAGTCAAGCTAATTAGCTTCAAACATTTTTGTCTTTTTCTTCTCCTTCTTCTTTTGCTACTCACGGGACATAAAGTCTTCAATAAAATATGTCAGTGTAGCTCACTGGTAACATCAATCACGATCGCTCTCCCACCACCGCTAACAACTACAACACACACAGACACATGCATCAGCCAGCATTACACCATTTTTCCATGACATAGGTTGCATTGGATTTTCATAACCGCAAATAAGATCAATATGTGAACACAAAGATGACAGTATTCGTCTAGAGAGCGGTGGTGTTACCATGGAGTGGGTGTAACGGACGGATACGGCCGACTGTGGAGATGCACGCTCTGTTTCGTGGCCCCGATATCCACGTCAACTGCAATTAGGCCAATAGACGGGTATATATCCTCATTTTTTAAACGATGGGTCAGGATTCAGGACCTGAAATAGCTGGCAGGCCCTGCTGCTCCAGCATCCCTACATGTCAAGAGCACTAGTTTTAATTAGTCTGGGTCCCAGGGTGACAGACTACATTTATCACTTGGGTCCCAAGCCTAAAATTTTGAAACACCCCCTCCACAATGGGAAGCTAAAGTCAATGCAAAGCTAAGTGTCACCACAGAGATCAGAGATGCTCTTCCTGCTTCGGTCATATACAAAATCAGATCTGTTATTTAGTCATTTTTATAAATATTAGTTATTTTGTCCTAGTCAGCCTCTATGTGGCTAATGAGCTAGCTTTCCTGCTTTATCTTCTACATGCTAATGCTCACATCTAAAACAGCTGTAGGGTGTAGCTGTAATTTAACATTAGGCTTTACGGAGACGTTATTGAGCTGAGAAATAAAGCTGAGCTATTGCAGCCAAAAGGTTTGTATTTCCTACTGAGTCATTTTACCATGATTAGCCTTCTACGACTGCTGAAATGCTTTAGACAGCTCGTGTAAAATGAAGAGGCGTGTGTTTGACGGTTTATTTTTTTGACCTTTATTTAACAAGAAGTCTCGAGAGATTGAAATTCTACACAGATCAACATAAAATCAGCATTCGCAGAGGGAAGGGGAGTAAGGAGAAGAGAAAAACATAAAAGGCATCCAAACACATTAAAAATACAGGTCCATTAGACGTCTGTGTCTTTGACAGCGTCTGATTTTCCTGCACACATCATCCCCTCGTCTGAGCTGTTTTGATGTTCGGAGATAAAATATGAATTCAGTGTGATCAAGAAAGAGTTGTTTCAAATGTGGAAAATGTTTGTATTCGTCCTCCGTGAGCGTGGCTGCAAACAGGAAATAACATTAACAGGAATGATGGAAAGTATGGAACAGGAAGTAGGATGTAATAAATTTGACTTGTTGCAGTAATAATACAATTTGAATATGCAGTCTGGTTAGAGCAGCTAGCTGGTTTGAAGGTGCATTGCTTACCTTACCATCTGAGCCAACAATCCCTCCAAAACGAAACAATTCGTTCGTACCTCCAGAACAACACATGGCGGCATTTTCTGCCTTCCAAAACTCTCACAGGTTGACGTGAGAAAACTGGAAGCTTTCTCACGAAGCTGGATTGGTGCTTCTCCAGGCTGCACGTTAGCAAACGTACGCAGGTGAGTTCACGTGTCTTTAACTTATATTTCGTATGTGTCATTGTACAACCCTGTGTTTTATTATGATATCTAAATTTAACATCCCTCTCAGGGCACAGTGGGTTCACAAAGACCTTTATGTGTATCTCTACAGAAGTACAATTCCAGCTTGAGGTTTGGTCAAGTTTAGCCATGAAGACGACTTCATCAGGGTTGGGGAAAGATGGCGGTTTGGGGTTAAAATAACTGCTTGGTGAAGGTTATGGAGCAATTGTGGCAAATGTTCTTCCTCTGCTCCCGACAGGCAAAAGCATCACTCCAACAGCAAAGCTTGGCGAAGCACACATTTCAATATCCCATCAAAATGTGCACAGAGGAAAAATCAGCAAATAAGAGTCTGAGTTTGTAGCCATTTGTGGGAAAAATGGTGTAATTACTAGAAAACTGAACTATCCCTGAGTTAAAGCATGAAATTGAACAGAAATTCCACCGTTCATCATTCTGAGTCAGCTTTTGAAGGAACTCAGTGAAGGTTGACTCTGCACTCAGTGATTTTCACCCTGCAAAGTCCTGATATACACATCTAATTATCTCCTACGCCCCTGAACAGGCTTATAATGATCTCTAACAACCTTCTTTCATGCCTGTCCCACTCTCCTCGCAGTAACCTTGATACAGACACTTTACAGGGTGGGTTAATCCCTTCGCACTGGCACTGCCCCAGGACTCGGGCTGAAAGGGCTACCTGTTGTCTGCATGTTTCCCAATTATAGTTTTCTCCTGAGTAAGCATGCATTAGGTGACTCATCAGGAACGGCTGTCTGCCAGAGCCGGCTGGAACGCAGTGTATTATTTCAGCATCAGTGTATATTTCAGGCTGAGTGAGAGGGGGGAGAGCGAGGCCATAAACTTAATGGGTTAGTTCACTCAATAAAGCGGCGACTTGTATGACTTGGAAGCTGCCCAAAATATAACATACTCAGAAGTGCCACTGGTGGTTTTTCTGGGGGGAATTCGACGGGAGGGGAAAGTGGGTTTTTATGTGTGCTCACTTGTGTGTTTTCTTGTCTTTCTAGGGCTGACTCACGGGAGAAGAAAATGTCTGAGCGGAGAACATTTTAGGGGGCACGCTTCTTACAGAGGATGACTCAGAGAAATATTGTTGTTTTTTCATTTTCATTTCATTTTATTCTCCCGGTCACCGTTTAGGCTGTTATTAGTGGCACTTTTGGAGTTGTTAAGCTTGTAATGAAGGTCCTCTTCATTATTAAGGTTTTCTAGCACTAGCATGTTGAAGCACAGTTGGCGTACAGGACAGATAAAAGAAAAGAGGCTTAATTTTTTTTGGCATTGATTGAGGGTCAGTATGATGTTCTCCCCGCGGTGTAACCTTTGCCAACATGATGGTGGACTGAAGGCGATGCTTACACATTATCACATTTAGTTTATCTCCTCTCCAGGGGGTTCAGTCTCAAACAGTCCTCAGGCTCCACCTGAGCACCAGTTTAAAGGTTCTGGGAGACGCAGTGTAGTAATTACTGTTGGGGTATTAGTGTGCTTCAATCTGCTGTTCAGGTTTTCTATGATTCTATTACCATATGAAATAGAAGTTAAGATCATGCAGAGCAGCTGACATTAGTTTAAGATGGATGTATTTGTTGTGTTTTGTATAGTTTGGATGTTTGCTGAGGAGCAGGTTTCCTTGAACCGTGGTCGGGTCATGGTCGTTGCCAGCGGCGAGCTTTATAAGGCAGCCCGTCAGGCGCTGCTGCTGTCAGGACCACATGCTGCCTGTGGTCCACAGTATCTTATATGGAGAGCTGAGAGTCTATCAGTATAATGTTCACTTGTGTGGACCCCAGGAAGAGTGTTTGCTCCTTGGTAATGGCTAATGGGGATCCAAATAAACGAACAGAATAAATAAATTTTGTGCAGGGGGGAGATTCAGACACCATCATGTCTCTCTTGTCTGTGGAAACAGGTTCAGAGCTCCAATGGAAAAAAGGAAGAAGCTGAAACAGACAGAATTTCCTGATTGAGTTATTCTAAGAATAAAGCCAACCGAACCGTTCATGGCTGACTGATTCATCATCAAGTGCTTCAGTTCCCCTTGTTTTGAAAGTGAAATCAGATTTTGTTGTTAACCTCGAGGAGCCGAAGCTGAAACTGACCCTTTTGTGCGTGAGCAACAAGTGACTTTCATGTTCAGGCAGTAACTCGGATGCATCAGTCCTCAGCCTTCACTGAACCTGTCAGGCTACACATTAAAGCGGCTCCTGTCGGGATCTGCACAGACATTATTTCATCTCTGCATGTTCCACAGTTGCTCCAACCTGCTCGGTCATTCTTCTGGCTGTGTCACCGCTGCTCCTTCACAGCTGCTGTGAAACGAAATTCCAGGTGTTATATAAGATATTTTAGCATTGTTTTTACTGTTTTTAAATACGTTAACACAGCCCTTTTTATAAGTAGGGGCTTTCTTAAGCTGTATATGTGTGCGTGTGTCTAATTTAACCACTTGCAGACCTATTAAAGGTGGTCATTCTGTAGAAAGATCGTCCTGTGCACGAGCACGAACGCCACCTGTTGCTGATTGGCTGGCATAGTTTTGTGTCTGATGTCATAATGCTAACAATGAAAAACACACATATCTTTCTCACTTTCTGAATAATCTTCTCGATCAAGCGTGTGTGGTCATTTTACTTTCCACTCTGCCAGTTTGAAATATAAATAAGCCTTTGACTGACCTCCTCTTCTTCATTATTTATTTTCCGTGCAGAGTATAAAGCTAACAGCTAATGGCACTTTTGTTAATATTTAATTCTTTCAGTTTAAAGGGAAGTGAATTCAGTCTGAGTTCGCCGCAAATCACAGAGTCCATATCCTCTCCTCTATTGCTCCTAAACATATTTGGCTGAAGACATGTTGAAAGTCATTTGTTTCATTGGTTTTTACTCAGCTGTGGAAACAAGCGGTGAGCTGGTCCGTCTGTCTGTTTGTCTGTCTGACTTCATGTTGGCTTGCCTTCCTCTGGAATCCCTCTGCATATCAATGACTTCATGTCAAAAAAAGCCCCAAATCCCCTACTCTGCTGTGTGTGTGTGTGTATGTGTGCGTGTGTGTGTATGTGTGATTGTGCATATCTCTGAGCCTGAATGACTATCCGTAAGCCTCTTTACATAGATTGGAGGTTAAAAGTCCAGTGTTCCTCTCTGATCATATTCCTGGCAGGCTGGTCAAGTGCAGGGAGACAGACATGTTGCTCGAGTGAGAAGAAGGCAGAAAAATGGAAGTAACTCTGTGTGTGTGTGTGTGTGTGTGTGTGTGTGTGTGTGTGTGTGTGTGTGTGTGCAAGCGCGCACGGTGCAGTGATTATACTACCTGCTCTGTGAATTTTACACCTTCTGGCAAAGCAAGAAACACAAACATATCAAGCTGGAGGGGGAAGCAGGAGACTGTGCTAGCTGTGTTAGCCCACCAGCAGTCTCCTGTTATCCAATGTTGCTGCTTCAGTTTTAACAGACTACAACTGACAAATAGGTCTGTTTCACCGCCGACTTGTCATAGTAAGAAAAATACAGGTAGAATGAATAACATTAATGATGGCTGCATTCCATTGAGGTGAGCCAGTTCCAGTGTCCAGGTATTGTGCATGTTGGCTCGCTGGTCTGGCTTACTGGGACACTGGAGTCTTCATTAAAAGAAATCATTCCACTTGTGTTTTTCCTGCTATGACAAGTCAGAATATCTGATATGAAATAGGTCTATTGTGTGATGTTAACACATAGATAGATAGATACTTTATTAATCTCCAAAGAGAAATTTACAGTTCATGATATGATATCTTACAAAAAGCAACTTATTATATTGCATTTATTTCATTTCACAGTTTTTTATTTGTCTGTTTAAACATTTTGGAATTATACATAAATATTATTTTATTGTTATTAAAAAATCATATCCAAAGCAACCTATTAGTTACTAATTTGAATTTAAAGTACTGAACATACAAAATAATAGTCAAGGTAAAAAAATGTGGAATTATTTGGAATTTTAGTTATACTGAGATATTGAGAAGTGCTTGCCTTTAACTTATTTAATCCAACTACCTCCAATAACCAGCAAGAACAGAAAGTACAGGAGATATTTCCGGTCAGTTGTAGCGCTCTACCGCTGTGTGGCGCTGTTTGAAACACGCTTACCTCATAAAACGACATCCGGGACCCGCTTCACAAACAGGAAGTTGCTTTTGTTGATCCGGCCGGAAAAGGGCAAGATGTCTACCACGGACGTGGACGACTTTATCCAACAAAACAGAGCTCTGGCAGACCAGGTAGAAACGTTTCGAGGTTATTGGGAGAGTGAAAAACACTGGCAGCCCAGGAGGGAGTTCATCCTGCGGAACATAAACGACTTCCAGCTCCAACAGCTGGACCACCTGCTCTCCCTGTCCATGGTCTGGGCAAACAACGTCTTCCTCGGCTGTCGGTACGTAAACACAACGTGTTCTCATGGCCATTTCAGTTCACTACATATGCGCTCATGTCAGATGGGTATTTGTGTTATTTTTTTTAACCTGAGCTGGAGGTTACAAAACCTCTCCAGAACCGTTAAAACCCAGTCAAAGCAGAATGTTTAACATTGTTTAATTGTTTACCGTCGAGATATTCAACGAACTTATCAATTAGGCCTCCTAATTGAAGCTCCTCTTCGTCTAAAAGTTAAACATATTGTTAGATAATACCTCTGATTAGTCGGTGTGTTTGTCCAGCAATGTTTTCAGTTCCATAAACTTCTTCGACTCATTCTAAACTCATAGTGGGCCCGCTGCTGCCCCCTGTGTTGTAAAACGACAAAACACGCTAGCTCTTCAGGCTGCAGTTAAATGGTTTGTTTTTCTCGAATCGAACCGCTGATGATGAGCTAATGAGCCCCCCCTGTTTAAATCAAGGCTGTTTGTGCTTGATATGAAGCCAGTTGAGGCATCAGTTGCCTATTAATTGAGATTTATTTTTCAGAGCCAAACTGATACTGGATCTGTGATGCCACTGCCAGTGCTGATAATTGAGGGTTTAAAAAATCAGGTTATATTGGCCGATATTCATTTTGCATCAAATTCAAATTGCAGTTTGATTTAAGACTGCACAGAGCTGCAATAATTTTCACAATCATTGTATCATAGTCTGACCGATAGATCTGTGAAGCTGATTTTAGTATATGTTTTTGTTTTAAAAGTCCAGTAATGATAAATCAGCTGATTTATTAAAATGAATTGCAGAGAAAACCATTATTGACAAAGATCCCTTTAATTTGTGCTTTTAAAGAACTAAGTCCAGGATAAAGATTGGACTCACCACTGTGGAAATTAACTTGTCAGTGCTCTCTGCTGGACAAATTATGCAGCAGGGACACTGGAACATCTTGTAGCATTTCTTGTTACTCGTCTACCAAAACTTATATATCTACAAAAGCTAATCTTGTTTTGTTTCTAATGAGATCAATTTCAGTCAATCATTTAGTCGAGTAAAAAGTAAACACTGATCACCAGTAAGTACAAAGTTTTTCTGGATTAATAGTTTGCCCAATTAAATGTCAGAGCAGTGAGAGGCTCATTTTCCCACAGTGCAAGGTGGTGTCTGCAGATTGCTGGTTTTGTCTGACAAACAGTCCACAATGCAAACATTTTGAATTTACTGTCACGCAAGACAAAGGAAATCTGCACATCCTTACAGCTGGAAATAGGAAATGTTTGGCATTTCTGCTATGAATTTTCTATCTTCTGTTAGTCAATTAAATGTCTCATCATTTCAGATCTGCAATAATTTAAAGGTTGCTAAAATTATAATCAATTAATCCTCTGTTTGTCAGTCTATCAGCATTTTCAGCAATATTTATGTTGTCATTTGTTTTTCAGTACGTGATTCCCTCTTATAACAGCATGAACCACAGATGGATGCTGAATATTTGTGGGTCCTAATATTGACAGAACATTTCTCTTCTTTGCAGGTATAGCACAGAGCTCCTGGAGAAAGTGAAGGAGATGGCTGAAGGCATCGAGGTGGAGGATGCACCGGTCTTCAAGACAAGAGATGAGATCATGAAGAAGCAACAGGTACGTCTGTGGACGCACGCACACACACACAGGTTTATAAACAAACCCTTCATGTTTTCCTCTCTCCTTCATCACAGGGTCGATGACCGGCTCCATCGAATCATCCCTTCTGGTTGTGTTGGATCAACACTGAAGCCTGTTGCGTACATTCAGGCTGTGTTTGTAACAAGTTGGACCCGTTGCCACATGGTTTTACAATCCTGCCCTGTTTATAATGGATGTGATGTGTAGAAATTTTTTTTTTAAACAAAAGAAGAAAGACTTTGTAACTCAGACTATTATCATTTAATTGTACAGAGACAGCAAAGATGTTTTATCAGTGTTGGAGCTTCAACTCTCATCTTTTATGTCTTTGTTTTACTTATTGTTTAAAGTGTTTTTACTTTTTGTAATGCTGTTTTTTTAATAAATCAACATGAAATATGACACTTGTGGAGCTTGTCCCACTGTCCCGGCCTGAAGCACAATAAAGCAAATGTATTTTCTTCTCATACTGATGGAAAGACGGGTCATTGTAATTCTGTGCTGTAAGCAAACAAATTAGGGCATACCCGTTCTCCTGTCATCACCACACAGGTCTAAAGCAAATGGTAGGTGAGGGGAAACTGGGTGACTGGCTTCAATAGAGGTGGAACTGAATGAAGCTGCACCATCTCAAAGCTCTGTAACACAACTCAATGTCCAGCTGCCTGATTAATGGCCAAAGTGGAGCAAACTGTCCTGTCGCTTTCTCAGTTTAGGATTTTTGCACCTTAAACTCAATCTTCCCCCCTTTAAAAGCACAGACCAAACCCTAACCATGAACAGAGAAATTGTTTTTTCTGATTTCTGAAGGTTGTAAGGATTGTGGGTCTGTACTGCACTGCTGGAACTGGTAATGTGGCAATGAAGCCCTGAAAAGAACGAAAACACATTACAGGTTGTGGTTTTAGCAATAAATCAGGAGATAGTGAAAAAATTACAGCATAAAGGAGGACGCTGTAGAGGCTGTTTTAAGCAGGTCACATTTACAGCAAGAACAAAAGGAAACAAGCTGTCTCAAAGTCTGAAAAATGTGTTTTATTATGTTTATACAGCATATTGTTATAAGTATACATTTTTTTTGTTTAATTCACAAAATTTTTATAACATATCCCTTCTGCTTTTTAGGTGAAATAAGTCACTAGCCACAATATGACCTTTGCTGTCTCAGAAAAGAGTAACTTGTTTTATGATGACCGTCTTCCATGGATTATTTAGCTGGATTTGGGCAGGGTTAAGTCATGACTTATGCTCAGATCTTTTAGTGGGGTATCACATAGAAATAAAACAGGAGACAAACGCAGGCATGAAAACAACTTAAGCCTTTGGGAAAACAGCTGATGTCACACTGCTGAAACAAGGTCCAAACTGCATGCAGACGTCTCCCCTGCGGCAGCCGATCCTCTTTCCACTGCTCCCATTTAGCACAAAAAGAGAAAATGCACTGGACTGCACTGCTTTTGTCCTCCGCTCATTTGTTAATTTATACGTCAGCTGTGTCATTTTAAGAGAAAGGATCAAACGCACTGACACTTCATCCGCGCTCGCGTCACAGACAACAAAGCATTATGAAGTGATTTACTCTGCTGCGACTGACGTTGCAAAACCATTCCAACTTCACTTTTAAACGCAGCTCTTTTGTTTTCTGACAAATTACGAACTGTGACAACTAATAAAGGAGTATTATAGAAGACGTGCAGAATAGAACAGAGGAGAACATGTAGATGAAGAAATAAACACGTCCGCAGTCTTATTTTTACGGCCTTCACACGGATTCTAGTTGCTTAAACCTTAACAGGTTTCTACTTGCTGCCTCTGTCCACCCATGAGCCGTGTATGAACCATGATGAAAATGACACAGCTACATCATTCAAGATCATCTTTAAGTACAAGCACTGCTGGATTCCTGAGCTCAGGGGCTCCTGTGCTGTACATCCACTTAACAAGGGATGAACGGTGAAAGGACTGACTCTCTGGGCCGACTTCAGGAAAATTAAACGCTGATTGAAATGAATACAGTATTTCCTTGGTTCAGCCAGGATTCCCACAGTCCAAGTTCATCCTGTCCCATCCTGGTGCTAATATTTACTTTCTCATAGCACTCTCTCTCCAACATCATCTTCTACCTTGGAGCAGAAAGGATTATAATAAAAGCTCAGAGCTGCCCAGCCAGAGAGTCATGATTCATCAGTGCAAGGGAGACTTGGCGCTGTTGCAGCCTGTGACGTCTGTGAGCCCAAACCTACGGTGTCTCTTGAAATAACAGAGATATGCTGGAACAGATCAGTGATTGTTCTTTATCAGCTGCATCTGTGGCAGAATAACGACGACGCCCGACTCTGAAAGTCGCTTTTTCTCGGTTGTTATTCTTCCACGACATTCAAACGTGCGCTGATTTGGTCATCGACCTGCCCTTTCCAAACAGCCAAGTTGTGTGCACACCAGCAGACATTACAAAAAAAGAAACAGAGGAGGAAAATTTCCAAAAGGAAAGAAAAAATTCCATAAAACTCAAACACTAACAGCATCAATCCAACAAAGATATATTACAAATTCTGTTAGCAATAACTTATTTCACATCATGCAATAAAAAAAAGTAAAATTAAGGACAAGAAACACAAATATAAGATTGATTTTCCCTCCCTGGTTTTCCTCTAATGTATTGGCAAGCAAGTTAATGTCCATTCTGGTTTGGTTGTTTTATTCTTACTTTTTTTTCAGGGTGGCACTTGAGTTCTTCTGATATAGTTGCTGTTTTTTCTCGATGAGGTAAAAATGAAAGACTGGAGTACTGGGATGATGAAGAGAGGGCGATGGAGAGGAAGGAGTAGAGAGCGAGAGAGGCTCAGACGTCCACCCAGCTCTGCTCCACGATGGCCGTCACCCTCTTCTCGTACTCCCTCTTGTTTTCCTGATAGAGCTGTGCGGCCTGACTGTTGGCCGGGCTGTTGGGGTTTGGCTCGTCCAGCAACGACTGCGGAAGAAGCCAGAAAAGTGATGAAAAACTCCTCATGTCTTACAAGCTTTAGACAGCAAGACATTTATTCTGATATCTGACGCCTGACGTTCCCTCCCTTGGGAACAGAAGATGTAGAAAACAAAACATCAACTTGTTTTGAATTTACACATAAAAGGGAAAAATAAACTGAAACATCATTTGATCTGATAATTTGACATCCGTTAAAATCAATCACATTTTATTCTACAAAATCTCGGTCGCAGAGGGATTTGGGTACAATATGTTCGGTCTGTGCTGCTGTGAGTAGCTGGAAAAGATCTCTATAATTTGTTCTCATGAGCATCTGAGTTTCATCAAATAAACACACAAAAATAGATAGATGACGTGAGTGGAAGGCAGTGAAGAGCAAGTAAAATATCATAATATTCTGAAAAAGATAACACTGGTGGATGCTGAGTGTAAACGCTTTACGTGTGCTTTGTGTGAAGGCAGTGAAACCAACCAACCTGGATGGAGGTGAGTATGGACGACACATCGTATGTGGGGCTCCAGCGGTTCTGAAGGATGTCTAAACATATACTGCCATCTGCGTAAACTAGTGAACACAGAGACGACACAGTCAGCCTTCACGCAGCAGATCTAACATGACGACCTCACTCATTACGTCTCTGCACCAGCGTCACACAGATAAATGACGCTAAGTTACAACTTCTTAAGCTAAATGATGACACATTTGCCCTGTTCTCACACAGTTAACTGTAACGTCGTGAAAAAACACTGCCAGCCTACAGCAACTTATGGTCTGGTGGAATCAGCACACACACACACATACACACACACAACACTAAATGATAAACCGCCAGCCTCGCTGATTTATTTAGTTAAATGTATTTCAATTATGGGCTGGGAAAGGAGATGAATGGGAGGAAACTGCTTGAATGAAGCAGAAACGACAACTTGAAATCTTGAGATAATGGAAGCACAAACTGTGCAAAAAGGGCTGAATGCACTGATGGAAACTGTAGCTGCCTATGAATCAAGTGAGGGCAGACGTTTATTCGTATTTTCAAATGCATGGCTGGGATGGGTGACTGTCGGGGCGGCTGCAGCACTTACCATTTGGGTGAAACATTCTGGAGACAAACCGAACTGTGGGAGGCTTGTTTGGGTACTCCTCAGAAAACTCTATCAGAAGCTTAAACGTTCCTGCAGAGAGACGGGGGGAGAGCGGGGAGGGCGAGAGACAGAGGGAACGACAGAGAGAGCGTGAGGGGCGCACACCAGTCATTATGTGAGGTGAACGGAGACGCGAAGGATCGAGGGGGGTCAGAGAAAGCGAGAGAAACAATCACGTTACTAAAAATACAGCCGGCGCGACTAGAAAGAGAAGCTCATCCTTCACTGGGGCAGAGGCGTCGACTCTGCAGGCTGAAAGGGGAATAAAGGAGGGAGACGGCTAAAAAGACAAAACAATAAACCCTGAGCGAGCACTTCTCCTGCCTGACCCGAGTCTTAATTACACGGAAAGGAAAGAAGTGTGTATATGTGCAGGAAAGTGGACGCGTCTATTGTGCTGCAAGTGTTATACAGCAGAACTGCAAGTTTGTTACCAGTTAAACAACTCTAATAAATGCTCAGCTAATCAGCTACTCAGCAGGCAAAACTGGACAAATCGCAAGCAGATGTAATATAACAAATTAGGAAATCAAAATCCCTCCCCTACATAGTTTAGCTAATTTTGGCCACACATAAAGACATCTGTCTTTATCTCATTTGTGACATCTTCAAATATTGTCTGTTATGTATTTGGACAAAGAAACACTTTTTGTTGTGTGAGTGATTGATAAATTCAGAGCAGAGTACAGTTCGGTGAAAAGGATGCATTCAGACCGAAACAATGCAGCGTCGTCCGGCAAAAAAGCTGAACCAGGTTTAACTTTTGCTGCAGCATGTCTGCAAGGCGCTGCGACGGCCAATCACATGCATGCAAGGGCACATTCCTGAATGCAGTATTTCTACTGTTCATCAGGACATCATCACAGAGAAAGAGAATTGCTGCCCTGATCATTTTGTCAATATACGCTGAAAGGCAGCTCTTTAAACTTGCTGGTTTCATTACAAATTGAATGGCTTTGTCTAGAGTGCCATAACTTCAAAAAAATGTCTCAGTCTGAATGCTTACAAACTGCACTGAGTTCACTTAACGCGAGTCAACTCATTACAAAAACTCCCAACTATTCAAAACACTTCTGGGACTTAAATTTAGATCATTTAAAACCCTTTTCAAATATTTTAAACTCCCACAAACATCCCGTTTGTAATCATTTTAGCTCTATAGTCGTTTTGTGGGAATGTTTCTGAACTTCTGTGATTTTGTAAGTGATTGCTCGGGTGTGTAACTCCACAACGCTTTGTCATACGTTGACAACACGCTGCCCAGAAGGCTGTAATAGATGGATGGAATGATGCAACGCTACAACAGTAAGAATGCAGAAGAAAGATCAATCGGACCCGGAGCTCGGATAAATGTGCTCCCACTGAGCCTGGACTTTATGGACGAGATAAATCAAAATGGAGAACTTACCATCTTCAAACGGTGTTCCCACGGGCCTGCAGGAGACAGAGAGAGAGCAATAAAATTATTTCCAAATTCCGAACATCCCCACTGCTACCAACAAGGCCTTGGCTTGTAGAGAAAAAAAAAAGCATAACCATTAACATCTATCCTTAAAGGACTTGCTCTGCACAGACACCAGGGGCTTTATTTACTCAGCTATTCACATTCACACGGTCTGTGTAAAGGGGCCAATTAAATCAGCCGCCTACACGTTTTACATTTCTGGCAGCTTCCCCTTTGACTTTGAATTAGGTGAGGAACTATTAACAAGTCTATTTCTACTTTAAACACAAGCGTGTTGCTCGGGTTTGTTTTTGTTGCACCTCGTTTCTTCATGTTGAATTTCCAATTACATTCTGATATTTCTTGTTATTTACTTGTGCTCTTGATGTTTTAATATGTTTTGCTTTGGCTTTTGAATTTCATATCACCAGTTTGGTTTTTGAAAACTGAGGACAGTTTTTTTTAAAAGCATGCTTCTTCTTTCAATTGCATTTCAAATTGCGGAGCAGGAGATACTACAAATTTGACAAAAAAACTTAACACTTTTGGTTTGGTCTACAGTATAGACCAAAGACTATACTATTGGTATAGACTCTATACCAATACTTTTCCTTTTTCCTCCCTCACTTGACCCATCTACAAGAGCCCCAACAGTGCCTCCCAGTCACTTCTTCCATCAAACACCCGCTGAGTCTCTACATGCTGATTTTCTAGACTGTTCTGTGCCACAATCAGGGCTGTAATCAGAAATATTTAAATATTGCAAAGGGGTGGGTGGGTGGGTTGGGGTGCATCACAATCACAGTGGCACAGTTAAGACAGCAGGGCGGAGTTGGATTTAGAGCATGACTCACCCAAAAATAACAGCGTTCCAAAGCATGATGTTGTTCTCTGATGGTGCTCCACTCACACCGGTGGGAGGATCTTCTTGAAGTCTGGGCAAGACAAAGAGAGACATGGTAGGAGAAATATAGAAGGACAGACAGAAAAAGGGATAAACAGAAAGGCAGCAGGAAGCAAAGCAGGAAGAAGGACAAAGAAAAATGAGAACAGAACAGAGGGGAAAGTGGGAAGCCAAAATAGGCAAACAGATAAAGGAACATTAAAAGATGAAAGACAGAATTAAACGTGGATGGAAACAGAACAAAAAACAGACGCCGGGGAGAAAGAAGGGGGAGGGCGAGAGACAAGGAAGGGAGAGAGTGTGAGGATTTTAATTAACACCTTGACTGCAGGATAATTATCAGTCAAAACACGAACTGCTGGATCAACATGACTTCAGTGGACAGGCAGGCTTGCAAGATCAGCTGCACACTGCACACCCATCCTGCTGTCACATGTCAGTTAACATAAGCTACACATTTAACACTCGTCTGAGGCACTACTGTAGCGTGACTGCAACCCCTAGTGAGCATCAAAGACCTGGAGGTGCTAATCGCATTGGCCACTGAGTCAACCGTCACCTGAAATGACTTCTAACTAGTGCTGTCATGGTCAAGATATCTGGATAAATCACAGACAAACACTCAAAGAGGGACAGGCACCCTGATGCTCGTCTATCAATGCATGTTTGCTTTTACTCTCCATCGCTGACCGATATGAAACACTGATGGCCGAGCGCACGAACGCCCTGGACAGCTCTGGACACAGTGTCTGTTCTTTTCCCAGGAAAAACAATCTGGTGCAGATGAGCTGGTGTGTTTTACATTTGAAGAAGCAGCGACAGTGGTGTGTTTGGGATAAATAAAAGAACTGGGTAGCTAGCAACAGCAGTGCAGGACAGAGAAAGGAAAGTCGTCAAGAGAAACTCAAAGAGCGTAAAATCCAAAGACATATGGATGGAATGTTTTATCGAGTGATACGTCAATTGATAGAAAGTAGATAAATGAGTGTTATCAATATCAATTGTTTATGCAAGTTAAAAATGCCAACATGTCGCTGGTTTCACTCATGTGAGGATTAATGCAACTAACAATTATTTACTATATGACACTGATCAATCTGCAGATATTTTTTCTATTAGTTCATGATTTAGTCGATTTAATGCAAGAAAATAACTGACAAATTTGCCACAAATCCGTGGCCTTTTGGTGCGCTAAAAATGCTAAAACACAATCAAAATAGATCATTTTCTGACAATTTAAAAGTTAAATACTTGCTACAGTTTTAATTCGTTGTAAAATTGCTTTTTTTATTTTTTGACAACATAAATAATTTAGAAACAAGATTTTTTTTTATTACAGCCCTACAAAATCAGGAATTATGAAAATAATCATTAGCTCCAGCACCTCAAAGGAAACTGCCCAGAGCTGTTTGACTGACGAGCGATCTCTGAAGTGCAGGGCACAAACGCCACGGCAACAGCTGCCTAGCAACAAAAACGTCAACAAATCAAAACACACAGATGTGGCAGGTTGACATTTTTAATGAAACTTCCGACAACTGCCTCTGGTTTGTTAAACTACTGATCTGTAGGCAATAAAGCAGGTTTCTAGTGGATTAAGACCACACTGGCAGATAAAGGCAGTGTGTTGAAATGAGCCTCATTCCTCAGAATAAACTCCAATTTGCTCTGTCGGGTCCCTTGCTGAAAGACAGGGAACATTATTGTGTCCCATTGCTACAGATCGCCAATGCATGTTGGCCAAATCTGGAACCACCACAGATGATTTAGGCCTACAATCCCATGCATGGTATAAAAGCTGGTTTCATAAGATCTTACAGCTATAAAACAAGGTAGGCTGATTTGTGTGTCTGTGTGAGTGTGGATCCATGTCCCTCGCTGCAGACAGACCCACAGCAATTAACCTCATTTACCATAATCTGCCTGAGCTCTCAGCTGGTGGAGGGATGCTCCACTCAACTTCCCTACCAGACTGAATGATAGTTACTTTAGTTTACTTGGAAACCGGGGATTACTGACCAGTCTGCAGACAGCAGATTAGGGGAAGTACCAGGCACGCTTGAGCCAACAGCATGCATGGTTTTTTTCTCAGTCTGTTCGAGGGTAATGTGGGTTAGGGGGACATTGTGCGATGGTTAATTCTGTTAAAAAGCTGAAACAATTAGTTGATTAATGAATCTGAAAAAAAAAAAAAACATTATCTCACTGGCTTCTCCAATGTGAGGATTTGCTGTTCTTCTGTGTTATATCCTTGTAAACTGATTATGTTTGGGTTTTGGACGGATGGTTGGACAAAAGATGATATCCGAGGACATCACTTTGGACTCTGGGAAACCAGGATGGACATTTTCCACACATTTCTGACATTTTACAGACCAACCAACTCATCCATTAATGTTACAATAATTGGCAGATTCCAGATAATGAAAATCAGTTCAGTGAGATCAAACATTCGGGGTTACAGAACGACAAACTAAACACAAACACTCACGCTACTAAGACTTTAACTGAGCCAAAACTGCTTTTAGATCTGGAAAATGTTGCTCTAGTTTGTCATTATCAATCAAAATCAGACCTTTCAGCTACAGTAGCTTCCAAACCACTGTTGATGTGTGATGGTTGTTGGTTTCGTCATGTCAATCGCTTCTAAAAATACATTTGGAGAAGAAATGAAAGAAACGCTTTACTGAATGAAATCTGAAGAAATTCAGATTGTTTTTGAACAGCCCTTTCAACAGTAGAGATGAACAGTTAATCGAAATATCATCAAAATTGCAATAAGCCCAAATGCAATTGCAGCCGCTGCAATTTTTGATAATGGTACAATGTTTCACAGGAATACAGGTAATGATTATATTAGTTGTTTATTAATGTGCTGATTATTTTCTTGATTAATCAATCCGTTGTTTGATCAATAAAACGTCAGAAAGTTGTGAAAAATGTCAATCAGTGTTTCCCTAAACCTAAGATGACATCCTGAGAGGTCTTGTTTTGTCCACAACCCAAAGATAATCAGTTTACTCTCATAGAGGAGTAAAGAAACAAGAAAATATCCACATAAGAAGCTGGATAAGAGAATCTTGACTGATTTCTAAAAATACAATACAATACAATACAATACAATACAACAGATTAATCAACTATCTAAATAGGTGGTGATTCATTTAATAGTGGACAACTAATTGGATAATCGTTGCAGCTCTTATGTGTCACAACCTACCACCATTATAAATGAGGCATTGTGGTGCAATAGAGATGTCCCGGACTACAAATCATGTTCTCCAGAGACACATTGTTTGGTACAGACCCCAGCAAAAACCACATCATCTGCCCCTTTTTTTCTTCCATGCAAATATTACCCCCACAATATCTGCCAAAATAATCGCAATATGATTTTTTTTGCATATCGTTCAGCCCTATTTAACAGATCCACAAAATTGCTTTTTTTAAGCAGCACTTCAACGCCAAAGTGTCATTTCACATCCAAGGCACCGCGCCAAAACATCACACCAAAGTGCTGCTGTTCAAACAATCACATAGCTCAGTTTCAAGACACATATTGAGCAAATAATTTGACTTACAGATCAAACAGGGGAGGTTAGGCAATATCACGCAAGGCTGAGTTCAATCAGCCAGCCTTGGCGTGGACACACAGGCTGATCCAGGAATGCGTTATTGTGTTTTCCTCGCCTCAGTGTGTTACAGTTTACTGCCTGGGGACTGGCACAGCAGACGAGGGTTACGGTGACACATAATCTGACCTGCTTCATCGGCTCTTAGTGGAATAGCAGAGGATCCTTTTTCCAGTGACAGGTGTGTGTGAATGACAGAAACAAACACACACAGGTACTCTAGGATGCCATATGGAGCAAGACAACAGATTGGGGATAGCAGGTATTCCAAGCTGCCCCTTGCCAGGTGTGATTCTCCCAGGAAACACAAACACATCCTCCTTGTCTTTTCTTCACAGCACTAACTTGATAATATAGCCACTTGTACAATGGGATTGTTTTGTTATGCTAATACTTAATTAAAAATAATGAAGGGGTCAAGGGGAACGAATTTGGCCATCCTAAATATTTGGATGAAGCATCCCCTGACCACACACACACACACACACCGGGTTGTGCAACACCTGTGAGCCACGTTGCTACCAGGGGGGGACCGAAACCATAATGTTGGCTAGCTGGTTGAATTTAACGACCCTTTAAGCAGAATTTAAACCCACGGTGTGCAGACTATGCGGAGGAATTAACTAACGTCAACCAGGGCTAGTAAAGGCAAGACAAAGGTTGAATTGTTCACGGGTCTTTTGTCCAGACAAATGTAGCCCACCTCAGGTAACATCAGCTAGCCGAAGTCGCACCTTACCAAACAAACAAAGTAACGTTAGTCAGGAAAATGGAAAGACCGACGTTATTCCCTGGACAGAAAACACTGCATGGACCCTCTTCGGAAACCGCTAAAAGAAACTGAAAATACACAATGTCCCCTTGTCAACCCCATCGATGCCAAGTGCAGAGGCAAACCATATCCACTTACGGCTTTATTTCACAGTAACTCCAGTCAGGCTTTATGTTCTTTGCACCAGCAGCTAACGCTAAGCTAAGCTAGCTGCCGACAGCTTCATCAGCTATCGCTGCTAGCTACACACACACACAAACAGAGGAGATGAGTGCCAAAACGTTGCGGTACCTTTTAAAATCTCTCATAAGCCGTCTCCTTGCCGGGGTCGACATAATTCAAAACGTATTTAAAAAAACAAAACTAAACCAGGACCATAAATCGAAAGCTATCCGAAACTAAATCCGGTGTTTCTTCCGCTTGTAGCCCTTTTCTTCTTCTCCCAAAACAACTGGCTAGCTAGCTGTCTGTGGTGACGTCGGTCGCTTACAGTGCTGGCCGGCAGAGGTACAGCCCCTTTTATGTCACAAACCATGTCGATGTTAATTATAACGTCAAATGTTAATTATAACGCTTTACTGCACTATATTTCTGTTACTATGAGGTGTACGATGCATGCAACTTGGTTCAATATTATCTGAAATAAGGCTACATAACAATGCTGACAATGTCATCATTTAAAACACACTGAAACCTTGGACTGATGTGATATGTGACCATTATAATCTCTGTTTATTTTTAACACCCTGTGTGTAGGACACTGCATTATTGCAATGTTTCTACTGACATTTGATGTATTTCTGTCATTTCTAATTTAATCTCATGGAGCTAGTATCACTGGAAATGTATTAGTTCCTGCACATGAGTGTCAGGTGATCCAAGGACCATGGTACATGTTTGCATCTCCTATGGATCATCAGCAGATTGTGAGAAAACAGCCCTCCTGAACTCTGCTGTTGGTTGAAAAGTACACATCATCTTCAGTTTCTTTGTCTATCTAAAGAAAAATGTTAATAAGAGTCTTTTCAAACAGAAGCTGTCTCTTCTGTGCCGAATGACCATTTGGTCCCCTGGGAGTGTGCTTGGTAAACCCTGTGGCGACCATCAAAGATGTCTGTGGCATCACCAATCATTTTTATTTCTAAAGTGGCAAAAACAGTGATACTCGACCTTATTCTCAGCCCAGCTTTCACATCTAGTGTTATACACTGGCCTGTGATGTTCCCATAGTATAATTATAAGGCGCTTGTTTAACTGTACATTGCATTTATCACTCAAGATAACTGCAAACATTTGGTGAAGTGGAAAAGAACAGCATATAGTGGAGAGGACGTGCAATGTTTTTTAAACATTTTAATGGACTAACAGTATCACTCATGTCATCCATCTCTTGACGTGCGCAGAGGAAACCTGTCGTCCACCTAATACAATCACCCCACTATGACTTCGGGGTGGATGACAGGTGAAAATAAAAATTAATGCGCACCAGTCTAATAATCTTCTCAGCAATAAGTGGCTTACGTTAAATTTACATAATCCATCTGTCGCTAATGCACTCTGCCTGCATGGTCCTGCTCGTAAACTGATTTACATCAAGTTAGCAAACACATGGACTAACTTTTAAGTCAAGTACCGTGACTTCACTTGTCGATGTTTTGCTGCAGCCTTTGTAAAATGTGCTTACAAAAAACAAATAAAACCAAAAAATGTTCAAAGGTTTTGGGGAATGACAAATCATCATTCATTGATGCATAGATGGAGAAAATGTTTGAGGGATATCAACGGTAAATGGTAAATGTCAGGTTTTAGGATGAGCCCTTCAGCATCAAGGAGCATTTTACGGCTTGCTGCAGAGAACCTGTTTCCCTGCCTGTCCACTGCAGCTACCACGCAGACAGAGGTGAAAATAAAAAAATGCACCAGCACGCAGTGCAGCTGTAAGACAGGTTGCCTTTTTCCCAGCTCAAAAATCTCTCACTCACCACCCCGCACTGCACACATAGCCTACAGCAAAATGCAAACAAGCTCTCAGGAGCTTTATAAAAGGCACTGTGGGAACTCATTAACTGAAGTAGACGGGGAAGTCCAAAACATAGCATTCAGAAATAATTGTTGGAATGCATTGAGCGTCATAGATTGATGACGTATATTTGTGTGAGAGTGGACTTTTACTGCAAATAGGAGTGCTTTCGGTGCAAAGGCATGAGAAATGACATTACAACCCTCCTCTGAACTCAGTATCAGACCAGTGGTTCTGTAGGATACAGCACAATGAAAATCTCAATGGAGTTTATTAGAAAATTACATCACAACATACCGAACATAAAGTAGAAAACTCCTCTTGATTTCAAATGTTTTCTTGCCTTCCTCTCCATCATATTTGTTGATATGTGATTAGAGACCTGTGTGTGTGTGTGTGTTTGTACAGCAACAGCCCATGAAAATTACAAATAGCGTGAGATAACTAAGCGTCCTTGCTTTCATGCTCGCACAGTTCGCCGTGATTAGGACAATACTGCAAATACACCAGGCCCCATGTAAACACAACACTGTGTTAGTGTGATTATGCCTGCAGTCAGGGAGAAACAAAGCAACGCGTTTGTCTGCCAATGCTGTCGGAGGTTTTTGTCATGCGTTTTTAATTGCTCGGTGGCGCTCTCCTCTTTGTTGTATCACAGTTATCAGGAGTTTTTATTGTGTGCGCTGGTTCCATGTACCATTCCAATCACTTCTTCCTGTAATTGTTTTCTTTCCAGTTTTTATCTTTCTTTTGTTTCCTTTTTTACTCCGTCTATATTCACCTCAACAGCTCCTCTCGTCTCTTCTTCTTTTATTTGATTCCCAGGCATTTTTATTGACTTGCCTGGTGGGTTAAATTCACCTTCATAAATCAGTAATGACATGTTGAGGGCTCAGATTTTGCTGGCAATGATAGAAGCGAGCAAGAATATATGTACAAGTTACAGATATGTTATGTGTGTATTCAAGATGAAATGATTAGCTGATTAATCAGTTGTCAGATAAAATAATCAGTTCTCAGTCTCTTGCTCGCTGTCGTCTGGAATTGGCTGCAGCCTCTCTGCAATCCTTCAGAGAATAAGTGGGTATTGCTAATGGATGGATGGACTATTTTTATGATCGATCGCTCGTTTTAGCCATTTTTCAACACACTCCCCAATTCCAGCCTCTCAGTTGTGAGTATTTGCTGCTTTTCTTTGCCTTGTGTGATAATATACTCTCTATCTTTGGGTTTTGGATGGTCTGTCAAACATAAAAAAAATAAAAACTGATGGCAATTTTGCCTAATTTTCAGCAGCTGGGGATTAATAAGGTGTATCTTATCTCATCTTACCTTGGTCATTTTTCACTATTTTCTGACATTTTAATGTGCAAAGGATTGATTTAGGAAACAACGTGCAGATTAACTGATGGAGTAGCAGCTCTAATATGTTCTGTCATAATTCAGGCACTTTTGTATGAATTAATATGATGCAGAAAGCAGAAAAACAGGAGAATGTAATGTTATAGAATGGTGTAAACACCTTGATTACACTATTTTATGTGGTCATTGGCAGGACTCACATTATTTTAAAGTATCTGCTAAAGTTACTGCAGGCCTTTACATAACTTCATCGTCTTCTTTGACCTTTGAATGGAAGAAACTGTTGCAGGAATCGACCAAGACCGGGATCACATGACACGGCTCAATACTGTGACTCACACATCGAGTTAGCTGGAGCAGCAGTCCCACTGCAGGGCTTCAGTGAAATCCCACTCAAAGCTCCGGCAAACTGTCTATTTAATCTATCTTAATCGTTCTCCTGACCATTTCCCTGTGGCGGTCCAGATCGCAGCTATCAATAGACCCACCGCCCTGTTAGCATTTCACTATTGTGAGAATGTAGGTCACACATGGACAAAAGGGCCTGGCTGCAGCATTAGTCCAGGAATAAGCCAGGAATGAAAGGCATGATCTTTATGTAATGCAAAACACATTTACATCATGTGTTGCTATCTGGCCTCTTTGGGGGAGGAAACAGGTTTATTTACAGGTTTTCATCACCATAAGAAAGCTTGATTTTATCAGCTGGGAAACAAATGACAATACTTTATAGTTTTGTAATTCTCTGTCTGGCTGCTTCATGGAGAAAAGGATGGCCCCATGGTTGTGTGTGTGTGTGTGTGTGTGTGTGTGTGTGTGTGTGTGTCAGAGGCTGGACAAAGGCCTGGATCCAGCCAAAATAGGCAGGAAGAGAGTATCATTGCTGAGCTCAGGTGCTTTTAATAGAAAGGGCAGAGAAATGGTGCACTGCTTTCTCTCACTAACATACTGAGGGAGACTGTGGCGCGTCTCTTTATCGCTCGCTCTCATAATATACCAACATAATACCAGCATACTCTGCATGAAACAATATGTATGTTTGATCACACTTGACGTAGATGTATTTTATGAAAAGTTATGATGCTTTAACAGTTGGTGATGATGATCATTTTGGACATCAAGATTTATTTTGTGCTTTAATAACTGCACATGCACTAAGAACCAAGAAACTCATGTGGTTTATTGTGAAAAGAAAAAGGTAATACTTCAAACAGTTGTCAAGTTGAGTGGAACTTATCTGCTGTAAACAAAGAACTGCTCTAGAGAGACTTTGAAAATCTAGGAATGTACCTCATTAAACCTAATTAAAATTAAAATCCGAAATGAGGCAGAATGATTTATTGATATGTGACTCTGGGTCCTGTGAGTCCCGAGACCTCTGAAACAAAATGCATGAAAGCTGATGTCTTAACACACATGCATCTTAACATCACAGATCTAAAATGACATGCAAAGCTCAGCTGTTGTCTGTTTGTGTGCATCAGTGCACTGACGAGTGCATTGATGTTAAAATTGGGCTGATACATACTACGGCTACCTAAAATGATCTATGGATATGAAATGAATGTAGTCATTTTCATTTACATAGCAGGCCTGCTTTTTATTAATGCACTGAATCCCATCATTAGGTCTTCCCTGCATCTGAGCAGCCTTCAGTAGAAAAATATCAGTGTTTATTTCAGCATTCAGAAAGTATTAGTTGAACCTTATCGCGCTGTAATGTACGTTTCCCTCCCTCATGTTCTGTGGATGGAGAGGTCACTCAGGCCTCTTTACCTCACTCATCAGTCGTACTCTAATGATCCATTAGTCTCCACAGAAACCTGCTGGCGTCGGCTGGAAGACTCCAGTCTGAGTGTTAGGGCGGGGCCGTGATGGAGCCATTAACGTGTTCTGTAGCCATCAGTGCTAATGAGGAGCGAAGCTTTAAGACGGTACAGGCTAATTGTCTCATTAGAGCTGCGATGTCTTGTTACATCTGCGAGGGCGATGGTGGTAATTAAATTACACAGCTGACTGGGAGAGTGTTCGGGCAGTCGGTCAAGCATGCAGCCGGTCTCGGTCAAATTTTTGGATCTGTGAAGGGCAATGGTGCTTTCAGTGGCGGCGATGAAGTTTAAATTGATTGAAATGAAGCCTTCATTGGATCTGGAGATTATTAGATAGAATCTTTTCATAAGATGGTGCAAGAGTGAACATGTTCACAACAGAAAGGTGACTTTTTGCTGGATGATATGCAGTTTGTCAGATGCTAAAAGTGTCATTTTTTAAGCCACACTAGTACCAAGGCTCTATGGATGTCTGTCGGTCTGTCTGCCATTTTGGTTCAGACTGAAATAAGTGGATCGGTTCCAATGAAATTTGCTACAAACATTCATGTAACCAACAGGATGAACTGTAATAACTTTGATGATCCCTTCATTTTTCCACCGTCAGGCCATTCCCATCAGCCTTGGCTGTACTGTGTGTTTTGTGCTAATTGGCTCTGATTGGTTACCATGCCAACACATCAACTAATATGGTGAACATGGTAAATATATTAGCATCAGCATGTTAACTTTATCATGAGACCACTGTAGAATGCTGATGCTAGCATATTGTGGCTGCAGACTCATGGCCTTGTTATCATGTAGCACATATAATGTAGAGCAGGATGTCTTAATTTCACTGCTCTGTTATAAAACACTGTGTCTCATGGAGGACCACAGGAAGAGATAAACAGAGAACATGAACTCCATGTCACCAAAGAATCCACATGCATACTTTTTATATTTTTGCTGTTGGAAGTTTCTCACAACCTCTAAAATAAGAGGAGATGTGGAATTTTGCACAAAGCCAAATGCAAATGTACCACTGTTGATTATTATGAGTTTCAATTCATTATTCATTACTGATGCAACAACAGGGTCTTTTGTCGCAATAAGTTTCTATGTTTCAGTGAGGCAGGAAAAACAGTGGAGTTTTCAGAGTATCAGAGTTATATTAAATGTTAATACATACTGAAACACTGCACCAGACCACAGATATAAAGTGTGCCAGTTGCACTTTGGCTGCCCTCTGCCAATCTTTTTATATCAGGCCTCAATCAAGGCTCCGGGCTCTCTCCACTTCTAACAAGGTTTGGATTATTGTTTTCATTCTGTAACAGGGGAGCGTTTGTTTGTCTGACTCGCCACAGAGTTATGTGGTTTCATTTCTTCTCAATCACTCCGGAAAAAGAATGGGCACAAGGTGGCACTGAAATGAAAATAACAGAGCAAGAGCAGAAATAGGACAGGACATAATGAGACAGGGTTTTTGAAGGTGTATCATAAAAAATGCTGGAAGCACCATGCTTGCAAAACTGAAAACATTTATCAGAGCAACTGATGTGGCTGAAATGTAAGACAGGCAACACATTCTGAGCTCAGGTGGCAATTACTGAAAATATATTTAATATGAATAGAGCTGGAGAGAGAGAGAGAGAGCACTCATCCCAGGAGACCTGCCTCCTTTTCGTAATCAGTCCTGAATTTGTGCTTTCAGACCTCGAAGTGGATCCAGTGACTTACCCTAAACCAGTTCCTGAGCTTGAAAGCTCATTCTTGACGTTGGGGAAATAGTAATTTGCCAAAACTATTTGAATTCAAGGTTTATTCACTGTTTTTTTCTAAGTTTTGAACAGCATCTTGTGTTTTTTTCCTCTTTTGGAACAGAGACAGGGGTTACAGTCAAGATCAGTACTGAGGGTGTGTGAGCAAACTCCATTCACCGACGAAGACTGTGAAATGTTGTTGAAAGATCCTACAATAATTAGTTGAGATTAATTTGTCAAACTGTCCAGTTTCTGAGTGAAATCTTCATGGAGACAGTAAAGCTGCATTCTGTGATGTAGGTCCACAGAGGCAGCATTTACAGGCAATAATCAAATAGATAAAAAGCACAGGTACATGAAAAAAGGCTAATAGTGTTTCTGTGGCAAAGCTTTAATTTAACAAAACATTGAAACTCCATGTTTCTGGACTATAACAGAGTATGACTGCCTGTACTTTGTGAAATCCAACACTTGCCCTCAGTGTGGCTGAGGAGGCGCAGCCAGGACTTTCTCTTTGTTAACACCAGATGGAGCTCAAGATGTCAGATGGGACCAGTAACCTGCTGTTGTCATGGTTTCAGGTATCCTGGAGACACAATACTAGACGCTAATTGGTGGAAAGAGAAAGAGAGAGAGCAAGCTTAGAGGTTGTTGCTGTCTCTCTTTCTTTTTTTGTTTTAAATCTGTCTCTCTATATTTAGCCTGCCATGTAAAAACATCAGTCGCATTTACTTCAGCAGACAAATAAGATGAGGGAGATGGAGGGATAGTGTGGATAGATTTATAACAACGAAACTAAAAAGAATCATGGAAAATGTAGTGCAATGTTAGGCAATATACTACTTTACCTTTTCAGACATTTAACCTTAGTTTTTTAAGCTTCTTCTGTTTTGATTGCTGTTATTTGTGTGGATGCAACAGCAAAAGTTCCTAAAAGTGATCATAAGTGTCAGCTTGTCTTATTTTGCAGTGAATTTGTACATTCATATCTAACGCTACGACTGAATAAACTTCCTCTCTGTGTGTACGTACACATCTCTCTGCCTTTCTCTTCTTATTTGGGGTATCTCAAGGTCATACAGGAGGTAGTCATCACATGACCTCACAATGCACCGCTGATGTAATGTTATGTACGTCTGATAAGCTGTTGTTACACAACCAGTGTTTGATTTGAGGGGATGGACGATGTCTCTGTGTCCCACCCCTCTCAGGGTTCTGCTCGCCTCCTCTCCTCTGACATCACAAACAGTATCATCTCCAAACTATCCAAAACAACCCATCCATCATGATCTTTCCCTGTGCCACATCACGAACATATCTCTGAGGGTGCTGCTTTCCAAGAAAGCGTTCGGCCATTTTATCCCAATAGCCTGGCATCGGCATCAAACATCTGTTTGCCTGGAATTAGAAGGGCTTTTGTCCAAACCTCCTTGGCTCGCACGGAGCATTTAAATTTAGATGTCGAACAGGAGCAGCAGCAGGTACCTGAATAGCTGGAACAACAACAAAGAGTAAGGCCCACTGATAAATTACAGCCGTTTGATTGGTGGTGATAAAAGAATCATGGATCCTGGTGTGTCCTTAATGGCATGTTGGAGCTCATGGAGGCTCCGAACTGCCACAGTGCAGCCGAGAATTGTGTTACTCTGGATTAAGCTCCTGCATTGTGTTGCCTGCCTCTGTCCGCGGCCTCTTTATGCAATGCTGGCCAACATGTCATCACTCCCATATCTAGAAATAAACCTGTGGGCCACTCTGTCACCACGGGAGATTGGGTGAAGCAAACGGATGAAAGCAAGCAAACTGTGTGATCCACCTGTCAAAAGTGTGTTTTCCTACGATTCAGTTTTGCTTTTGTCTGTGCAAACTTATAGATGCCATTTTATTGTTAAATGTGAGTCAATCACGCTTGTAAATGAAGGATATCACAGCTATAGCTCAGCATAAACAAGAGCAGAGGAAAAGAAAACTTAACTATTCCCACTTTGCACTGGAACTCATGCACTTTTAATACAAAGGGAAGAATTTAAAAAGTTTCCCAAGTGCGTCATTGAATAAAATTCAGACCCAAGACAACAAAATAAACTTGGTGTCTCAGGGGAGATGTGACCCCGTTCTTTATTTCTTCACTACAATAAGATTTCAGCTAAAAACCTCACAAAGCGATAGGCTGAATACAGGGCGGCCAGTCACATGAGGAGGCTGGATGAGCTGCTGGGGTGTGCCAGGTTGGACGCCTGCCCGGTCTGCTGACTGGGGAAAGCAGGGACACAACAATCAGACGAGCTCGCTTCCAAATTGATTGATGAAATGTTAATGTGGAAAACAACGAACCACAGAATGCTTATCATGATCTAAAATAGGCTGCGAGGGTCACTGTTTAAGAGGCTTGACACCTGGTGGAGTGGGGACTTATCATGAGTCAGACAGCTGTGGTATGTAATGTGGAAAACAACATCATGAGCCTGATGGGTTTTTTAAATAAACACCATTGAGAGATTGGAGATTACAAAAGACTGATCTGAAATTCAGGTCTGAAACTGATGATCATGATCTAGAGGGAGACGCTGTGGTCGGGTGTTTTATTTCAATGATACAGCTGATGCGTTTGCTTCTTGTCTGCGCAAAGCAGAAAATCGTTTTACTGTGAATCTGCAAACAGAGATTTTCAATTACGAGGAGAGTGCTCTCAAAAATGTGGACGAGTACGTGGTTTATTGTTGCAGAAGAAGCTCGACCAGGGAAACAGCAAAAAACCACAGCACGGAAGCATCCGGTCCTGCCTGGCACATTTTATTTGCTTTTAAAGGGAGAACTTACGGAGAGATGTGTCATTACAGCACACACTCGTCCTCTGTGGGACTTTGTGATTGCTGTAGGAGGAAAATAGATTTGATTGGTTTCAAAATAGAGCCGAACCAAACTGGAAGATGTCCAACCCTGATTCCAGAGAAGTTGGGACACCGTGTAAAAACATAAATAAAACAGAATGTGATAACTTGCTAATTTTTTGACATGCACTCAATTAAAAACAGGACAAAGAAAACATATTTAATGTTTGACCTCAACGACTTCCTTCATTTTTGTAAATGTCTGCGAATTCTGAATTTGATGCAGCTTCATGTTTCTAACAAATTGGGACAAGAGCAACGAAAGACTCCAAAAACACCTGTTTGGATCATTCCACAGGTAAACAGGTACATTGGTAACAGGTGATTGGGTATGAAAGGGGCATCCTGGAAAGACTCAGTCGTTCACAAGCAAGAATGGAGTGAGGTTCACCACTTTGTGAACACACTGGATGAAGGATATTATCCAATGGAATAACAGCCAATACCAAAGCTGACTTTAATCTGGAAGAACATTGTGGTTATAACTAAAGTGACTACACTGCTTTGAGGGTATTTCCACTTCTTGACCTGATGTTTGATGGTTGTAAATGATAAGGGATAAGAGAGATAAGATAAGGTAACCCTTTATTAATCTCACAGCAGGGACATTTCAGTATTACAGCAACAAAGGGGATAGTGATAGAGATAGTGAAAAAAACAATATATGGTAAATAAGTAAATGATGTAATAAGTAAAACAGAGAGTGGTTGAATTCACAGTACTGAAGAGGGAACAAGTGTTTGTGCATTCAGGGCTAAATATTCAGGTGCAAGACAAAATAAATGACTACAGGTCTTTAGAGACATGAAACCTGGGGTGTCTTTCTCGATTCACATTATTGCAGTTAATCAGTCTCAGTGTGTGTGGTCTGCTGGAAACAGTGCTGATTGTAGAGTCAGACAGCAGCAGGAAGGAAAGAGCTGTAGGATCTCTCCCTCGCACACGGCGGGTGAAGCAGCCTGAGTGACCTGCATGGGGTGGGACATGTTCTCCATCAGGGATGATAGCTTAACCATCGTCCATCCTTTCACCCGCCACCTCCACGGGGTCGAGTGGGAATCCCAGGACAGAGGCAGCCCTACACGGATCTGCATATAATTAGGGACACGGGGCAACGTCCCGAGTCACTTATTACTATCCCGCATGCTTCTTCTTCTTCTTCTTCTTATTTTTCATCCTCCTCCAAATTTTCGTCCCTTAACTCGTCCCGTAGCTTTGAGAAAACCCTCGCAAATTATATATCAAAACGTGCGGTTTGATCGGGATCGGTGTGCTATTACTTTTCTCAAATGTAATGTGATAAATTTCCCATAAGAAATGAATGGGGAAATTTCCTCAAATTTCAGCCTTTTTCAATTGTCCGCTGCTCGGCCATACTTTCTCCTAGAGACTTCATTCAAACTTTAAAACGTAGATAGATTTGTCAGCTCAAAATGAACCTCGGCACATTTTTGATATCTCTTACGGTTTTCAAGCTATGACCATCTGAAGACCATAAAGTTTCTCACAAAAATGCTCAGATTTTCTCCCCCTAGAGTGGGTGATGTCATAAGTTAGAGTGACAGAGGCAGTGAGAAATCGCCTGAAATGTGTTTCTAAAATTGCCGTAAAATCCAAACGGTGAATAGGAGAAACATAATTTCTGGATCTTTTTGTAGACAAACTTGTCCTCTTTCATGTGATGTCCTCGAAAAAGCTGAGAGACTTACTGAATTTAAATAGTTAGACTTTTTGTGCAGCCAGCTCCCTCCTCCTCTCCATTGACTCCAATGTAAAAATTCAGAGCTGTTTTGTGAGAAAAGCAGAAATGCCTCCTGTCTTTAGATCGCCATAAAAAGAAAAGTTGTTGTCTCAGGAATAAAACGAGCCCATATTTGGACTCAGGAAGGTCTCGGGAAAACAATCTCCGTCCAACAAGCAGTTAAATTCGGCTTCAGAAAGCGCTTTGCCAAAAAGGTTGAGACAGTAGTCACACAAACGCACACACAAACAGGGCTAACCAACAGATAAAAAGTGATTAAAAACAAGCACATCAAAAAACTGAACAGGAACAGCTAAAAAGTGGGAGAGGTTGAGAGGTAATTATCAGCAGGTGGGGCAGAAGTTACACACGCACACACACACATACACATTCAGACACACATATACCAGACACATCTGCATGTAGGAACTGGTTGGGCTGCTTGTGTAGTTCAAGCAGACACACACACACAGACGAAGACAAACACATACGCAGTCACACACAATGACAGATACATAAACACACACACACAGACAAATGCATAATGAAAACCCCATCCCCCCGCCCCCTTGTTAACTCCGTTAGCTCTGTTAGCACCGTTAGCGCTGTTAGCACCATTAGCTCTGTTAGCGTTAGCGCCGTTAGCTGTTAGCTCCGTTAGTGTTAGCTCTGTTAGCTCCATCAGCATTAGCTCCATTCATGTTTATTAATTCAGTTCATTAATTCATGTTAACAGAGACATGAAGCAAAGGAGAGAAGCAGACACAGACAGCTGAGGTGATCAACAGAGACAGACAAGGAGAAAGCCACAGAAATACTGGCACTGAGAGGGTTGAAAATGGGGGGAAAAAGTGGGAGAGGTTGAGAGGTAATTATCTGCTGTTTCCTCAGATTTCAGCCTTTTTCAGTTGTCCGCTGCTTCGCCATACTTTCTCCTAGAGACTTCATTCAAACTTTAAAATGTAGATAATTTTGTTGGCTTAAACACACACACACACACAGACACACACACACACACACACACATGCACGCACATACAGGTAACTTGATTACAGAGATACACACACACAGAAGACTTAATGTGATTAAAGCTCCTCAATCATTGCTCAGTGAAAGATGATCATGTCTATGTTGACAGAGATGGTTCCCCCGGCAGTAGCCCCCCGTGTCCCTTTCAAAATTTCCCAGAGGGAATTTTTTTGTTTTTCCATTTCTTATGCATTTCTGCTGAATGATGGAAATGACGGTAATGCCCCATAAAGTGTGTCATCTACGGTCTGATGGACATGGAGTGTATAAATTGAATGTACAAGCCTTGCGTATCGCGGATCTAAGCCATAGATGTAAAACACTACATGTGATGTGTCACAGCGACTTGCCATTTGGAGATTGTAAATTACAAATCCCACTTTGGAGAAGGGCCCTGGTCTGCCTCTGATTGGCTATGTGCCACAATGCAATGTGTCATTCACAACAAGAATGATGGCTAGACGCTACACCATGAAAAAAGATTGGAGTAATAGTTGCTTACCTACACACCACTCCACTCCTCTCCTTGCCACTCAAAGGGTGGTTGCCATGGCAACGAGACATCAAAGGGAGGGTGGTTGGCATGGCAACGAGACATCAAAGGGAGGTCGGTTGCCATGGCAACTGAGAGATCAAAGGGATGCCGGTTGCCATGGCAACCGAGAGATCAAAGGGTGGCCGGTTGCCATGGCAACCCGAGAGATCAAAGGGAGGCCGGTTGCCATGGCAACCGAGAGATCAAAGGGTGGCCGGTTGCCATGGCAACCGAGAGATCAAAGGGTGACCGGTTGCCATGGCAACCGAGAGATCAAAGGGCGGTTGCCATGGCAACCGAGAGATCAAAGGGCGGTTGCCATGGCAACCGAGAGATCAAAGGACGGTTGCCATGGCAACCGAGAGATCAAAGGGAGGCCGGTTGCCATGGCAACCCGAGAGATCAAAGGGATGCCGGTTGCCATGGCAACCGAGAGATCAAAGGGAGGTTGTTGCCATGGCAACCGAGAGATCAAAGGGCGGTTGCCATGGCAACCGAGAGATCAAAGGGCGGTTGCCATGGCAACCGAGAGATCAAAGGGAGGCCGGTTGCCATGGCAACCCGAGAGATCAAAGGGAGGCCGGTTGCCATGGCAACCGAGAGATCAAAGGGAGGCCGGTTGCCATGGCAACCGAGAGATCAAAGGGCGGTTGCCATGGCAACCAGGAGATCAAAGGGAGGTTGCCATGGCAACCGAGAGATCAAAGGGAGGCCGGTTGCCATGGCAACCGAGAGATCAAAGGGAGGTTGTTGCCATGGCAACCGAGAGATCAAAGGGAGGTTGGTTGCCATGGCAACCAGGAGATCAAAGGGAGGTTGCCTTACAGACCTGCAGGTAGATAGTTTTCCAGGGGGCCATTTCCGTCATGCACAGAGAGTCACATCAGATTGATTTTCACTGGCAATTGTGGTTGTTTAACAATGAAGACAACATCTCCCATGATCTTACGCTACTTCACAATGTCATCAAACTGTCTTTTGTTGTCATTGTTTGGCTTGAGAGACCCCTAATGGCAGAAATTACATACTGGGTGTTTATCGTGTTATATCTCATTTATTTAATCAGGACAAAAAACAAAGTGTAAAAACTACAAACTCAGGTTTTACAGAGGTTATGTGCACAAGTCACTGCCCTCGGCCAAACTAGTCGTTTCCTCTTGTACTCTGGGTGTTTGTGCTAAGCTAAGCTAAATGGCGGGTGGCTCCGTCCACATATCTATTGTACTTAATATATGAGAGTGATATTGATCCTCTCATCTAACCGTCAGCAAGAAAACAAATACACATATTTCCCAAAATATACTTTTGAAGGGTGGCCTTCATCAGTGAAGCACGACAAATTATTAAATTTGTTTTTAGTCGAAAATGTAAATTGATCATTTTACAAATAGTCCCCAGTGTCAAACCCCTGCATGTTATTTTTTAGTTCAGCGATACAGTCTGAAGATTTAGATCACATGGCAGATTTATGTTTGTGTCTTGTGATTTTGTCAGTGAAGAGGATAGTTATTAATGATCAGCAATATGAACTGACTTGTCCTGGTATGGAAACTAGTAGTGGCAGTGCAGTGGCACGTTTAGGCTGCAGCTTGCTGAGGTAAGGAACAGAACAATCTTAAGTTTATTTTATAATTCAAAGAAAGGCCTGATTTAGAGTTCACATGATGTGATAACAGCATATTTACAACTTGTGTAAGTTTCCATAACACAAGTCAACAAAAAAATAAAGCCAGAAAAGGTATAAACATGCAGAGGAACATACGAAAACCTTCACCTGTGTCATACCAGCCATTTCCATTAAATCAGCCTCTTTTCACCATAAGACCACATGATCAACATGAGTCTGTTTTTGGCCGTTGAGGGGTCTTCCAATCAACAAAGGAGATTAGAGTCACTGGTATGTAAAAATGGCCTGGAAATTAGCTGCTACTGTTCCTAGTGAAGACATAAATCTTTAAAAATGGGTCACAAATTTGCAAAGTCATTTTTAAAAGAGACTAAATCATTTCCTAAAACAACTGGGCACTGTAGCTTTTAGCAAATCTGTCACAAACAGGACTAAATGGTGCAAAAATGGGGACTATTTTTAGCAGCGGATTAATACACATTTTATGGCAGTATTACAGTGTATGCGGGATTGACTTGCCCATGTTCACTGCAGTGAAGAAACATGTCACCCAGTCTAACAAGGTGGCTCATTTATGTGTTTTTAATCATTTTGGGAAGACAGTGGAGGTCTACGGCACCGAGGAATGAACTGTATCAGCCTTCGGATGAACTGAGAACAGTTCAATCACCACTTCTGCTGATTAAATTCCAGGCTGAGGAATAAATATCACTAGGCTTTATTGGACTACAGGCTGAATGGGAACAGTGCTTACACACACTATGCACATCAAATATATCATATGGGAAATGATAAACCATGTTGAGTGGCTACTGAAGGGCTTATAGTCATAATTAAATAAGCTGAACTTTACGGATGCAAATGGTTCAGTTAGAGGGATTAGCTGTTGTCTCTGATTTTGTTTACCCAGTGCTGGCTGCATGTGAAACACTGACATCATTGCCTCACCATAAAATTCACAACATGCTTCCAGGGAGCGATGATGTAGTCTCTCTGAGATGTGTTGGTAACTTCTCTATTAAATGGCGAGCCAATAAAAGTGCAGAGGAAGCTGTGCTCTGAACCAATGGCAGAATTTCCGTCATCAGTCTCTGGTTGCTATTTGTGTCAGTCGCGCGCTGCTGCTGCATCAAGCTGGACACAATCAACCAGAGGGACACCGGAAGTTGGGAGACAAAATGCTCCTTACGGACCACTTTTATTCAATTTATCAGATTTTCTTTTCCAATTTAATATTGGCACTATAAATGCTGCTTTGCATCTGTTTTGCTGTTTTTCTTATTTTCTTATTGTTAAGCTGAGAAGAGCATTTTGCAAACTTTTTAAAGATCTAAATCATCTAAGGTTGTCTTTCAGTAACTGAGCCTTAAGCTGGGCTGCAACGTAAAGCCAAAGCTCATGATTTATGTGCTCACACTGTACAGTCCAAATATTGAGCCACGACTTGAGTGCTCACACTGTTTGTGAAATATAGAAAATAAAACAGCCCGTTGGCCCCTGTGGACCATTCAGGCTATTGGCAATTGTCAATAAAGATTTGTTTGAAAGCTCAGAGGAAGTTTGTTTGCTAGTGGAGGTCTGTGAAGCATACACACACACACACACACACACACACACACACACACACACACACATACACCACTTGACACCAATAAAATAACAATCTAAATAGCCAAATGAACAAAAAATCAGCTGAAGATCAGCGGCTATTTCCTACCAACGTTTCTCTTGTTAATATTTGTCGTGACAGAAGAAGGACCTTAATTATAACTTGAAGGCAACATCACACATGGTTAGTGTGGCCTAACCCTGCAAAACTGACTTGTGCTCAGCTGTAGGAAAGCCTGACGACGGCCAACCAGAATTTCTGACATCAGATATCCCTCAGTTGATTGGTCACCGCTCACACCTGTACACTGCACGCAGTCAAAGCTCAAACTGACTCTAAACTGAATCTGGTCAGAAATGGCTCAGATTGCACAGTGCATACCAGATTTTGACTCTTGCCATCAACAAAACCCTTTCCATCAGGTGCAATCCATCAAGATGATACAGATCACAGGCTCACAATTTTGCACCAATATTCAACATTTAAATTTCTCCATTAACCTTGACAGACCAGGGTGCAAGCAGATACTTGTGCGTGTGTGTGTGTGTGTGTGTTTGGGTGGAAGAAAATTGTCAAATATTTGAAAGAAAGAAATTATTTTGGGCCTTGTGTCACTCCCAACAGCAGTTGGTCAGCAGCGATGCTTTTATTTAGAAAGTCACAACCGGAAGTGAGGGGTTTTGATTGCAGTCAGCTCCACACAAACAAACCAACAGGGTGGATCGCCAACTGACGTCTCTCCCTCCCTCCCTCCGCTTTCAACTCACTCGAATCATAGCGAGCTGGCAGCCAGGGGTGGTTACATGCGTCTTTTAGCAAGCGAGCGAACAGCACCTTCTGCGTCCGCTCCGTGAGCTCTGGAAGAGGCGAGGACATCCGCGGGAGTCGTCTTCTAACCGAAGGTAGCCACCGCGTCGGCCGGCCAACCGCAGCGACCCCGAGAACACACACAGAAATGGACGAAAAGGCGTTCACGAAAGAAATCGATCAGTGGATCGAGCAGCTCAACGAATGTAAGCAGCTGTCGGAGGGACAAGTGAAAACACTGTGTGAAAAGGTGAGATATTTCCAAAAAAATGTCCTCCCCGCGGCCCCAACTTACTGTCAGTGTCTTCTCTCCCCCCTTACCGACGCCTTCCAGACATTCTTAAAATGGCGTCTATAGTGTAGATTTCATTGCGCTGTGCGTATTTTTGACTATCATAATGAGTGGTTTGTCGTTTTCTTTTGCGGCTTTTCGCTCGTTGCCTGTCGGAAACGTCTGTAAATAATGAATCCCAAGCACATGCCGTCGGTTAGTGTGGGTTTAGCAGCCAGGTAGTGTCAGTAATACTACGGATTCAAGTCGCATTCCACATTTACAGCCCCCTCATTCAGCTGTCACTGTGACCTGTAGCATCTCTTTTAGCTAGCTAGCTGCGGCTCTAAAAGTCCACTCAAGTTTTTAACGCGCGTGACTGACTGCTTGATTCCTGCACGTTGTGTCTCATGTTCTGTCTGTGAGCAGGTGCGTGATAGAAAACGGTGACGGTGGGTTGATGTTGGTATCAGACAAGCGTTTGTATGTGAAGAAGTGTGTCGCGCATCTCTGGCCTGGCAGACTGCATCTTAATGTAAAGTGCAGCAAATTGAAGTCATGACAAGGGGTTGGTGAATGTGGTTAAAATGTGGCTGAACTGAGTTAAAGTGGGTTTGTCATCCTGAATACATGTCTGCTACATGATGTCTGATGTAAACCTCTGTCCCTGTCCTTCATCTAGCTTCTTATTCACTTCTGTAGTCAATAAGTAGTGAGTCTGACCTCTTAACAAGCCCATTAAGTCATCAATTTTCAACTTCAAATACGACACTATATGGTGTAATTTGTGGAAACTTTAACTTTTGAACCTTATCAATCCTCTGCTCCTGTTTCTGGTCTACTGCTTCACGTTTTAGGACAGTTTGTGGACATTGATTTTAATGCTCAGACTGGAAATGACGTGGGCGCCTGGCTGATTTGACACTGAGGTGTCGCAGCTTCGTGTGGCTTTGACCTTTTAGCCGCTTCGCTGGTGGTTGCTTGTTGCTGACCCGTGAACTTGTCCTTATTGAACTGTCCATACGATGTTTTCAGCAGGCAGACTTGTGTTTTTCCTCTGCGCCAGCTCTGGTTGATAACTGGTCAGCTGATTCTGCAGACTTCTCTGGTCTGAGCTGAAGCTTAACCCCAATCTTTCCTCAGGATCCCTTCTGCTCAGACCACCTGCTGATTTCCAGCCCTAAATGTTTTGGCTAAATGAGAAAAAAACCCCAAATCCCTGAGTCTTAAACAGTTTTTTATCAGCTGCTTTTGTGGGGTTTATTGTTTCTTGAATTTCATAAACGTGCCATTTTCTTTACCAGAAAATCCTGCACCACTTGTCCAAAGTGAACTGTGTTGTTGGTGCCTTATGTTATTTTCTGTTTCGGCACCAGTTGCTGGAGAAATCTCTGTCTCTAATTGTTGGATGTCAGTGTTGGAAGTTGTGACTGACAGAAGATTGACCCTGATAACAGAGGCTAAATTTGGACAGATGTTTTGCTGTTGCCATTCGGCAGATCTGTTTTTTCATTCCTTGGTGCAGCTCTGTCCCTCTCAGCTCATAAAGGGACTGAAAAACTAGGTCCACTCCCATGTTTGGAGTGCTATGCGCTGAAGGTTAATGGCATGCTATTTTCAAGTGGTTCGTTAATCCCCACATTTGTTTTCTTTTTTTCTCGTATCAGATATGGTCAGCCCCAGTAGTTTCGAATGCATCAACCCATTTTTTAAACTGTGGGTCCAGATCCCAAAATGGACTCTCTCTGTAGGGCAGGGTGGTAGTTAGTGCTGTCGCAGCCCTGTGTCTGGTCTAAAAGTTGTGAGCATATGGCTTTATTGAGTTAATGTAGGACGCTTGGGATGACACGAGGATGACTGTTGTGCCTTTTGGAGGGAAATGTCAGTTTTTATTTGACTCATTTTGACTTCACGAGCTCTTTTTCAGCTGATTTGCTTTGACATGTCGCTGCATTTGTCGGTCTTGCAAAGCTGGACAGTCTGATTGATGTGTAGCCCCTGTGAGCAGTCGTGTTATGAATCCACAGAAAAAAGTGACACAATCAACACTGAACAACAAAAACTGCACAAATAATGTTGTGTTTTTCTTTCCTGTTTTCCTTTCCTTTCCACTGCTTCCTCCCAAATGCAGCAAAGAAGCCATAAAAGTAGTTGAGAGGAAAGAGGAAAGCTGCACAGCTTCCTCACCCTGGGGCTCTATCATTGTCACAGCTCCTATGAGCTCACAACTGCTCCAAACTACTGTCGACGTGCATTTATCCATCCATCCCCCTGTGACTTTTGTTAATATATTCAGCAGAATGCACCTACACAACATCCTCCCTCATTTAAAAATAGCAGAGGATATGATTGATTTTGAGTTGCATCACTAGCATAACCAAAGCCATTGTTGCAGAGGGGATCAGAGTGTGTGACTCAGGATTACACCGTTCATTGTGACTCAGAGGCCGTCTCTGTTTTGGGATGTATGGGGGTGTGAAGGAATAAGATGTGCTGTGTAATCTGTCCTTAGTCTTTTCATTTCTGCTTTCCAGCTAGCTAAAAGGCTAAACATACCAGAGCTGTCTGGTGTCTAGTGTGCAGGGACGAGGGAATACCCATAAGCTTTATCTTGTTCATCGTGATCAATTCAAATCTGTCAGTTTTCAGCATTGCAGCATCTCCTCCCTGTCAGGGCTGGAGATGTGTTTTGCCAGTGTTGTTTCTTCCTAAAGTAGTGACGTCATGTGTTTGATCCTTAGTGTTTAATCTAGTTGCTGTGTTTAACTGCAAACAATGCTTTGTTCACAGGAAATTGGTTTTGTGCCGCTGTCAATTACACAGAGTAATTTTAATTAAATGCGTAACACGTGCTTCAGACAGGGACGTATCCTCTTCATGACCTTTTGTTTCCCTCTGTGCAGAAATAAATCTTTTGAATGTTACATAACCACTGGGACATTTTGTCTGTACATTTCAAGCCCTGTGTTGTTTATATCTTTGCTCATTTGATTTCCTTATGAGGTGCTGTGTGCTAACCATGTAGGTTAGATCCAGTTCTTTTGTCTTGTCTTGAATAAGATGCAAGAAAGATTTATATATGGTGGCGAATGGTGCAGAGCACAGCAACAATAAGTGTAAAAAGAAAATTTGCAATTGAAAACTGGGGGACATTTTAGTATCTGAGTGTCTCTTCAAATATTAATGTCTTATGGCATCATATGAAGTGTGTCAGAATGATGTAATACATTGGTCATGTGGTGATATGCACTTCCTGGAGTCCTACAAGTCCCTTGGATGAACTCTGTCCATGTTAAAAAACAGTTTGATGCATCTTGCCAGGGCAGCAAATAAAGCTTTGTTTGCCAATAGAGGGCACGGTTTTACTCAGAGAAATGAGTCAGTGAGAGGGACCCTTCCAAATGATTTGTGCTCCAGCGTCTTATATAGTGAACTAAGGTATATTGGGGTATAGATCCCAAGGTAGTGTAACAGTGATACCTTAAAAAGTACAAATGGAACATCAAAAACACAAATGAATGTATGCAACAATGTGTTGATCCCTGTGAACACACTCCAACCACAATGACTGACATTGACAAAAGGTTGTTAAATGCATCTCAGCAAAATTCACAAACTGTCATAGTAGAAAAGCTGACAACCACAGACACAATCTGCCATCATTTGCCCATGCTGCTGCTGATTTTCTCACTTATTTAGAGTGTTGTTGACAGGATAATGCTTAACTTTTAACTACCATAATCGCCCTGAATGAGATCATCGTTTGTGGTTATAGCTTGCCTAGTCGTTAAGCATAGTTCCACACAAGTTATCTCCAGGAGAACCTTTGGCCTCATTTATCTCACTTTAATGGGATTATATTGCGGCAGCCGGGAAAATGCTGACTTCACTTCTCAGCACTCGGCTAAGAGGTTTGTTGACTGTGTGGTGTCTGACGTCTCGGGCATAGCTGTAATCTGGGCAGAGGTTCCCTCCCCTGCAGCCTCTCTGTGGCATTTTTGCGACAGGTGTGGTCCGTGCTTTGGGTGGAGCGCTTATGTATCCTCTGCCGTCATCCTTTTTGTTCGCAGCTGGACTGACATCCATGGTGCAAGCCGTGACCCACCGTCTCATGGGTTAACCAGTCTGTCATACGTTTTGAGGGTATCGCTAAATTCAAGCTTAAATTTGTTGGAAATTTTTGTTTCAAGTGAGGCGACTGAATTATTTACTGATTGCAGTGGAATTGTTACGAATGAAATACTTGTAACTGGAACCACAACAGCTAAAAAGGCAGATAATCAAGTTTATTTAGAACTGTAGGGTTTAGACTGGAGGTTAAAAGTCTCTTGAGTGGGCAGGGAAATAAGAGGATAAAAACTGAATCGAAACCAAGTCAGAGGTTCAATACAGCACACAGAAAGAAAATATCACTTGCATGTGTGGTCAGAGAAGCTGGCTGTGCTCTGGCCTCACACGAAGTGCACATTAACCAAGTTATAATCAGTTGAGCCAGTTTAGTACACAGAGGCGATATCTGATGCGTCACTGAACCTATTACTCATACAGTTCAGTGTGTTGTACTGAGCTGTAGGCCTCCTACTGTGTCATGAACTTGCAAAGCAACTTGCAGAGTGACCTAATGTGTTATGGGTGGAAGGACTCGGACTTAAAGTTATCGTCTTTTGATTGTTCTTTTAACTCCGTGTAAAACAAGTGTCTGCTGAGGTCTAAGGGATGATCTATATGTAGAATAAAATGAGATCAGAGGATTCTTTAGATTTCTAGCAGGAGCAATAGAGATTTGTTTGAAATAGAGGAAGAACAATATAGTTAGCTTAATTATTGATGGCCTTCGTGCCTGAAGAAATAGAGCAAAAAATACTGTAGATGCCTACAAAAATCTGGAGTATTCATTCACAATGCATTTATGTCCCTTTAGCAGTAATACGTTACTCCACCTTATTGAAAATGTCATCATAGACTGTGATGAAAAATACCAGGCTACGATGTCCAAAGTAAATCAAATCTATTTGCAAGGTAGTGCTAGTTTCAGTTCTACCCAAATTATACTATCTTGAATTGATGTTGCAATTACAAAAAAGTTTTACTAAAGGAGATTGAAGGTTTAGAACAGTGAAGAGGAGGATCACAGACAGGCTGACCCAGCCCACTTTGTTTATTATGCCTGCCCATGTTTATTTTATTTTCCCCTCATGTCAAAGTAATAATGATGAAGATATATTATTATATTGCTTTTCCACTTTAATACAGGCAGGTAGACTATCCCCTCTGGTTTAGCCCCTCGGTCGCTTTAGAGGTAGAAGCTCTGGTCAGTCTGTCATCTGCAGCCCAGTCATTGAAAGGCCTCCTGCCACGTGGTTAGCATGGGCTCGTGGATGGTGTGTATGTGTGTGTAATTTAGGTCAGCATTGTGCAGCGCTGCAGTCCTGTCCTGGTCACTCCGGGTCAGTCTCTCTCTGTCCCATTTGCTGGGATGACAGGCCAACTTCAGCACTCTGGCAATGTCAGTTCTCACTTTCTCTTCTTCGTTGTTTAAAGCAAACAGTATGAAAAGACGGGGGCTGCTCAAAATGTGCCACAGACAAATCACCGGGTATCTTGTCCATCATGTGATAACGTTTTCCTCATCACACAACCGCTGCCCTCAAGCCTATTGCAGCTGCACAGCGACCTTTTTTCTAGACTCACATCTCAACAATTACTTAAAAATGGTAGCTGTATATAAAGTTAGTGTGATTCTTCATCCCCTCCTGTTTCCATTGTCCACCCGTCTTCGCTTTTGCATTTGCGTCACTCTCCCTCTCTTGTTGCTCCAAATCTCCCATGTGGCTCAGACATGTCCGGTGGTCATTCAGCTCAGAGCATTTCTCTCTCAGCCTGTGGATTTGTTTGCTTCAAAGCTCCTTAAAAGAGCTCATCCAGCTGACTGACCCCTTAGTCAGACCTGCCAAGCTCGACTGACTCCAGGAATAGGCCTTGTTGTGGTTCTCCAGATTTAGCGCTGGTACTGTTTAACTTTACCACTATTTTTAGTTTTGTTTTAAAGTGGCAAGTACTGGTAAAGGCTGCATAATCAATGGACACCTGCTTAGTGAAAATGATTAAATTAAAAATCTCTGCATATTGTTTCATCTTGCATTGAACCAACAGACAACAGTAACCAAGTGTTTTCCTCTAAAACACTTGCTGTAGGCCAGATACTGAGTCATACGCTACTGCAGCAAGTTTTAGTCTGTGCCTTGATGCATTCTGGGTAGAATGAACCATGTCCAAGAAAAACATTTTTGACAGTTCCACTTTTAGATGTAGCGGCTGACTGTTGTGTTGCCATTACCCTCCTAACTATAACCGAGTCCTCTTAAAACAATCTGAGGAAAGTAGGTGTTTCATCCAAAAAACTCCAGCGACCGTTTCCCCCTCTGTTCTCCGCTTTTGGAGCATCACTTTAATTGATTTTATCTGTTGTTGCAGTGCAACCAGAGCTGCCTTGCCAAGTGCTGCAAGGCATGCCCACAGGAAATGACAGACAGACACAGACACACTCACACAGGGTAGAGGCTTATTTCCTTGGAGAGATTATGGTGGTGATGTTGGGGGTTGTTTTTGTAATCACTGTGTAGCATCTTAGTGTACACCCTGCTCGAGGCTCATGTGGAAATTGTGCAGAGAGGTTGGCAGGAAATTGTCCATTCCTGAAATAAAGATGGAGAACAAAGAATGACATAGAAAATTACAGTGTAAAGAGCATGTGATTACAGAGCAGGATCACATGGATTCTCCTGCATTTCAATGAGCAAAACAGTCAAGCGGCACAAAATAAATAGACTGTAAACTTGACTTTTGCGTGACTTTGAAGATGTTTTGATCCCCTGTGGGGTTTTTATCTTGTGCAGTTTTGAATTCTACACTTTTCATGTTGTGTTTTTTATTTTTCACTTGATGATCGACAGTTAAATGTGTGTTGTTGTTTTTTTCTCCAGGCGAAGGAGATCCTGACCAAGGAGTCAAACGTTCAGGAGGTGAGATGTCCGGTGACGGTGTGCGGCGATGTGCACGGCCAGTTCCACGACCTCATGGAGCTGTTCAAGATCGGAGGGAAATCTCCAGACACAAACTATTTGTTCATGGGAGACTACGTAGACAGAGGGTACTACTCCGTAGAAACTGTCACTTTACTAGTAGCACTTAAGGTAAGTAATAATTTAAAATGTCCTTGCATGTTTGAATTGTTCCAAAACTGAAGTTTAACAGGGCTTTTAGGAAGAAAATGAATATTCAGCTCTGTTCTCTGCTTGTTTCAGGTACGCTATCGGGAGCGCATCACAATTCTCAGAGGCAACCATGAGAGCAGACAGATCACACAAGTGTACGGCTTCTATGACGAGTGCCTAAGGAAATATGGTAACGCCAACGTTTGGAAGTACTTCACAGACCTGTTCGATTATCTCCCCCTCACTGCCTTGGTAGACTCTCAGGTAAGAATACACGACGGTTGTTTCACAGATATCATAAAAACAGACTGTGCAACCACTGAACAGGACTTAATGTTGTGACCGAGTTTAATGTTGCTTTGCAGAATGGTCAGAGGTGGTCACAGAGAACTACTAAAGCTGAAATTTCTACTTGTCCTTGCAGATTTTCTGCCTTCATGGAGGCCTGTCACCGTCAATAGATACTTTGGATCACATCAGAGCACTGGACCGTTTACAGGAAGTGCCACATGAGGTAAAGATAAAACTTAAATCTGTGTGTAATTTTCTGTAATATAATAGTTTAACAATGTTAAACGCTGCTTCATGGCCAGGAACATTAAAATTAAGTTCAGTAAAACAATGAATTGAACAGGAATCAGCAGGATTTGGTTGTAAAATAAATGTTTGTAAAACAAACTTGATCCTAACCAGAACCTAAGGAGCAAAAACAAAGCAATGTGATGATTTCCCCTTTTCTCCACAATTCAGTATATTTGCATTTAATGATGATGGGTCATCAATAGCAGGACAGTGTTGGTGTTTTTTTGCTAATTTGCACCTCTTCCTCTTTGTCCTCCGCAGGGTCCCATGTGTGACCTGCTGTGGTCAGACCCTGATGACCGCGGCGGCTGGGGCATCTCCCCTCGAGGAGCTGGCTACACTTTCGGCCAGGACATCTCTGAGACGTTCAACCACGCCAACCGCCTCACACTGGTGTCCCGTGCCCACCAGCTGGTCATGGAGGTAGGTGTCTGTAAACGGTACTTGTGCAGAAGTATTGTGTGTCTGCTGCTCAGGATGATTCAGTCTGGGAAACTAAATTTACATCAAGTTAACAGGCGGATGTGAATTTTATCATAGTTCAAGACTGTGGCTGTTAGAGTACAGAGACTCCACAGCTATAGCCAAGAATAACCCACTTCAGTGATGTTTATTTATTGAAGAAATGTTTGACAAAGGCTCATTTTCACAAAATGTCTCTCCAATCTCACTGCTACAGAAAACAATAGGAGAAACAGTTATATATTACCAGCTAGCGCTCTCACTCTTGAGTTCAAAAACAGTTTAGATTTGCATTATAGTAGCAGTCTCTCCTAAATTATACATCTGTGGTGAATAATGCATCTGCTTCCCCCAGGGTTACAACTGGTGCCATGAGAGGAATGTGGTGACAATATTTAGTGCTCCCAACTACTGCTACCGCTGTGGCAACCAGGCAGCTATCATGGAACTAGACGACACCCTTAAATACTCATTGTAAGTATGAAAAACAGCATGGATCCCTAAAAGCTGAGGCTATGCAACATTTTTTTTACTAAATGTTTAAAAACTGAAATGGTGCTGCATGCTTTGTAAGTGTGCAAAATATTTGTTTAATATAAATGGTGACGTGTGCATCATTTTAAACAATGCTGAGGATTATGCAAAAACAATATACAAAGACAGTATGTATGTATGAGTTTGAAATGGTCAACAACAACCCATTTTTTTTTTCTTCTTTTTGTTTCTTCTTCTAACCAGCTTGCAGTTCGATCCGGCGCCTCGCAGAGGGGAGCCTCACGTCACTCGCCGCACCCCAGATTACTTCCTGTAAAGTCTGATCTTTGACCCTTGTCCAGTCAGGTCCAGCATTGCCATGATATATGACCTTCAATCGATAACAACATGAATGAAGAAGAGGAGGGTGAGAGACGTGGGTGGCTACACAGCAGTGCACATTGTATATCCACACAAAGACCTATTTAAGCATTTAGCGAAAACCATGTCTGTGTGTCTGTGAATGGACCAAAAGGTGTGTGCCATAATCATTACAATATTCATTGCTGAGGACTTGTACTGAAACTCTCCCCCACTATGTAAAGCAACAGTGATGTTTAAATTCCTCATCCTGCACCTGTGTAGCTCGACCGATGGCAGCGAGGTCCAAGACAAAAAATTGCTCCTTTGAATGCGGCTGTTTGAACCCCACATGCCATGGCTTATATTTAGGAGATCTGAATATGATCTGTTTGCACTTTTGTAAATCTAAAGAAATGTAACATATATCAAAAGAAGGAAATTATTTCACACTACATCTGTTTTTTGATTTTGTTTTTGATTTTTGTAAAATTACAAATAAAGCCCCCATCAGGCAAATTTTACACAAGGTTTCTTTGTCCTGTGTAGCTTTTAAGGAAAGCCCTTCTTACGCCGTCACCCAGCTTGGTGTATATGATAGACAGATGACGGAGTGTTCATCCACATCAACTCACTGACTCCCTCTGACTACAGAGTCTGTATTAACCAAACCATTTGAATAATAAAGATGATGGCGGCTCCTTGATGTGACTGTGCTCTTTTCTTTCTTTTCTCTTCATGATACTGAAAGCCTTCATCCTGAATGAGATGTTAATTGGTGCTATGGTTTGGCTTACACAGTCTCTTTGATCTGTGGTTTAATTTTGAAATGAACCAACTGGAAGATGGCCAGTTCACCAACAAGCGACTAGGTCAGCCATCTGGGCCACAGGTTGGCTGGCAGCTCTACAATTGAGGAATTAGTTCAGGGTGTGTTTTGGAGAAGTTTACACACTGATTACCTTCTTCCTCTCGGAGAGTGTTACCGTAATGTCACTAAACTGTGTCACAGCTAGTCAGTTCATCAGGATATCTTGACTAATATCAAAAAGGTAATTTTATCAAGAAATTTTAAAGAAGTGGCAATATTTATGTGCAAGCTTCAACACTGATCTTGTGTACTGTTAAGTCAAATTTATATATTATTTAGTCTTTACCTTGGAAGAGTTGCCTTCAGGTGCTATCATAAATATTGGAATTATGAGGAAAACTCAAATAGAGGTCCCTAAAAGGTCATAGCACAGAGAAGTCAGACGTTCATGGAGCTAAAGATGTGCCAAGGTTTGTGAGCACAAATGTTGAGTCAACTCATAGTCGAAATTTATTCAAGACCAGATTATATTACTGTTTGTTTTCCTATTGTTTAATGTTTGGGATGCATGCACACCTTCAGAAAATGTCATTAGACCAAATGAGCATGTTTTTCATTTTCCTGCTGTAGCTGAAGTACTCTAACCTCCACGACAAAAACCTACTTTAAACATTCTTGTTATTTTTCATGAAAAAAAGCAATAATGCAGCTGTTGGAACGTGGTGGGCAAGAAGCCCTCAAAACTAGAGAGGGAAGGCTTTCGAGGAGCACTTGAAAGCACCATGGAATCAGCTCGAAAGGATCTGGAAAGAGGAAAGCGCCACTCCATGGTAGCTTTACATGCACTAAATCCACCTTTTCAATACAATTCAGTTACAGTATGACGGCACACCATGCAAATAGAACTAAAGCGTATTTTCCAAAAGTTTTAAAGTGAGGTCATACTGGCCAAGTCTAAATAGGTAAAATATATCCCAATTTTATTTGCAATTTACTGTAGACGTTCCATCATGCACATAGCTAGAAACAATCAAAGTAAACTAGTGTGGCTGTATTTAGGAAAAACACACCTTCATTCGAAGTAATAAATGGACATGCTGTGATGAGCGCCATCCCATAAAAACATTTCAGTTTTTATTCAACAGCCAGAATGTCATCCAAAAAATACAAACTCGGTGCAAGTTTAAGACGCTTGATGGAGATTTCACAAATCTCAGAATTATTTTATGTGTCAGATGCAGAGGTTAAATCATAAAACCTGGTTTAGATAAACAGGAAAAGCAGCATTGATGCGGCCGCCCCTTTTAACTCAAGCATCTGACAAAGCGAGCTTCAGCCTCCGGGCGGCAGGCTCTCCGGGTTGATTCAGAGACTTCCAGCCGATATTGGTGCCTCCGCGTCTGTCAGGCCCTGCTGTTGATTACAGAGGAATTTCACCTCTGGACCTGAGTTAAAACATTTACGGTACGTAGCTTCGCTAGTCAGAAAGTTTTTTTTATTCTTTACATTTTGTTCACCTTTGGAATTGAGGTTTGTTTTATAAAAACATCTTGTTTACATCTTTGTTTGAATAGCCTTTGCTAAAAGGCCTAACTGACATCGCAAGGTGCTAGCGTAACGTGAGGCTAAGATGCTAGCATTGTGCATGGTAATGCTAGCTGCGTGGATAGCTTACCTTTTAATAAACGTTAGATACTTGTCTTGGTTGTAAAATACGTACACTGCAACTAGTCTTTGACACGTGGACCTGTTTTATGCAGTAGCGGGAATTCCATTAGTTACTTTTCAATGGAATCGAATAGTAAGCAAGCTACTTAGTTAGCATTATCGTCGTTTAGCCTGTGTTAACAGTTGGCTCGCTAAATGTATCGTTGGTTAGCTTGGTGCTATCTTGAGCTCGCTCATAACAACGCCCACGTAGGTAACATTAAGGTACCTTTACGTTTGTACCAGGTATTTCGTTACTGCTGTAGCCACATAACTTTGGTGTGCAACGTTACCGTTTACAGCGGGACAACAGGCAAGTTGTCAACTAGCTGCCGCGTCAATATTAGCTTTGTTAGCTGAGGCGTTAGCAATGAGCAGATTGTGGAATTGGTGTCAGCTGTTAATGTGAGTGTCCGCCTTTGGCTAATCACATTTTGTACATACATGTAAATGTAATGTGTTTAATGATCTCATTGTTCTGTTTTACAGATAATGCCCACAATAAAATTACAGAGCTCCGATGGAGAAATCTTCGAGGTGGATGTTGAGATAGCCAAACAGTCGGTCACCATCAAGACCATGTTAGAAGGTATAACTTTATAATCATCAAAAACTTTTGAGATGGTTGTTTCACTTCACAGTTGACTTGATCTGTCTTGTACATTGCATCAATGTAGACGTTATAGTTATGTTTGCTAGCTATCGGTGAATGCATGACATTTGTTAATCGTACAGATTTGGGAATGGATGATGAAGGCGATGATGACCCAGTTCCCCTCCCAAATGTGAATGCTGCCATCCTCAAGAAGGTACAACACACACACACATACATACACACACACATACATACACACACACACACACACACACACACAACCCCCACATACACTCACCTTGGTTTTGTTGATGTTTTGTGACCTGTTTTCTCTACTTCAGCAAACAAGCATACGTTTGTGGAGGGTGTTTTTAATTTATTAGTGTATTACACTGAGATGCTGCTTTAAGTCAAACTCAATGAAAGTTGCATACATATGCTGGTCACTCAGTTGCCAGAGCATTACTTTTATTAATCAGTTTTTGTTGAAACTGGTTTAGAGACATGTTGATAGAACTTAACCTCATTTGGGAGACTGTAGTTTGTGGTGCTGTTGAAAGTTTTTTCTGATATTCCTAATAGTTCACCCTCATAAATGGGGTGGACACATCTCAGTTTCAACAAAAAACAATTCTAGCTGTCTTGGAGGTAGGATTTATCACAAGACTATTGTATTAAAGTTCCTTTGTTTTAGCAAGGTGGACCAAAAAAGCTGTCAAATGAGTGTACATGGTTTGTCTTTAGTTTCTCTTCAGATGAAAATCAAATTTTTGATCCATTGAAGCAACAGCTGTTTGTTCTCCCTCTCCCTTGTTAAATTGTTCTTGTCAGTAAACCAGCTAATGACATCTATTGGAGCAGAAGGCTGTGAAGGCCTGTTTCTTTTTCATGCATGTGTTTCAGAGCTGCACTTACTTCAAACAACATGACACACAACTCAGTTGGAGAACTGGAACACATGCTTATTACTTATGATTTCCATAAACACAATTCTAAGATTACAAAATAAGGAAGCTAAACAAGGCCCAAGGTAATAATCGAAACAAGTTTTAGTGCAGTGTTCAATGCATGGGTTGTGCTCCAGTTGGAAATGCATTGCTGAGGGATGCCATATATATAATTGCCAGGTTATGACCGGGGTAATTGGTTAAACTGGTGTGTGTGTGTGTGTGTGTGTTTGTGTTTCCCAGGTGATTCAGTGGTGCACTCATCACAAAGATGATCCCCCACCTCCTGAGGACGATGAGAACAAGGAGAAGAGGACAGATGACATTCCCGTATGGGACCAGGAGTTCCTCAAAGTGGACCAAGGCACCTTGTTTGAACTCATTCTGGTAAATACAGTCACACATTGTGCCACATTGATCCACATTATTTCCCTGAAGGTTGACACTAAACTTAACTACAACCGTTACATCCCAAAACCCCATCCCTCACCTAAGCTTTAGCTTAAAGCAAAACTGTTTAACGTAGTAGTTTACATTGGTATGGACCGGGCTTTTTCCCTAGAAGGGAGGAGAGTCCCCACAGTGTTAAGTTATGATGTTGTAAAATGTTATTTAATTAACAGACACACATGCAGATCCCCTTTAGAGTGAACCAGTGGTTTGTGTGTGGTGGGTCTAGTTTGGCCCATAAATTGAATTTTACCCACATATTTGTTGTCCTGATGTTTTTTGTACTTCATGGGTTTAAAGTTTATTTTTAGTAAAGAAGTGCAGCACTGCTCATGGACCATAAGGACAAATCAGAACAACTATATGATACAAGATACTGTACCGTTGATGTTTTTTTTTCTCAGTTCCATTGTCGTCATAATGGAAAATAGAGGTAATACTAACAAAGAGGATACTTCAGTGAAAACCTTTCAAACGGAGAGAGAGACCAGAGTATTATCAGGTTATTGAAGCATTGAACTGGCTCTCTGGAGTGCTGATTGAAGTTATGGTATTATATAACCTGATATCTGAGGACATTTACTTTGGGACACCTTCATATCCAGTTGCTATTACAAATATTCTCTGTTCCTTCAGTGCAACCCGTTTGTAACCTGTCACCTGTTTGTAAAGTGTTTTCATTTGCGGCTTTCCTCTCCTGTGATGTATTCCATTCACTGCTGTGGTAGAGCGTCTTCCTTTGGTTAACACAGATACAAATAGCTTAGCAACAGCTGGAAGATTGGTGGTTTGGGCAACTGCTGTCGAAGAGGCAGGGATTTAAATAGACTGTTTCAAGGTGAAAAACCAGTTTTTTGTAGTTGCATGTACTATATAGTACCAATTAAGCTGTGATGATAAAGGCTTTGAGTGTTTGGAAACTTTTGGCTTTGGTACCTTGAAAGTGCTTGAATTTTGCTCTTGCTGTCTGTACCCTGTGGGACTTAAATTGATCTTGGACGGCCAGTGACGGTAAACAAGTAGAGCATGTGAAAGGCTCCCACTCTCTGGGAGTGGTTGGGTAATAGGTGCTGGACAAGCTGTGGGCTTCCAGGAAGTGAAACACTAGTCGGAGTGTCTTTCAGTTTCAATCAGCCCCCCTCTGGCTATTGGCATATGCTTATGTGCACAAAGTGATACATGTGAGCTCTCATTCCTGGTCCTTTCTAACATGAGCAGCCTGTGTTTACGTCATGATTGTCAAAGATGATAGATCAAATAATTGTCGTCATGGTAATGCCAGAGTTTTAAAAACCCTGCTCCTGATAATCTAAAGTGTTGTGCTGCATGTTGGTATTTGATAAGCCGTCAGTGTCTTGGATCTATTAATCAAAGTGTCCTTCCTGGATACTGGGCCCCATTTACACTTTGTATTAATGGGATCCACGTCTGGATGATGACATCTGATCCAGAGGCCTTTGTGTATTCACCTGGTATTACTAACCCTTCTCGCTATCTTGACTCAGACTGTAGTGTGATTGAATCTCAGTACGCCATTAGCAGGCTGGCTGTTGGACGAGTGTATGTGACATGTCCCAGGTCAAGGAAAGCGATGGCGTGAATCATTTCTAAAGAACTTTTTGTGAGGGAGGATTTGCTTGCTACTGTGGCTATTTGTCACTTTTCTTTAAGCTATCAGTGAGAGCTGGATGGATCCAGTAAGGACCTCCACCTCCAGATATGGTCTGACTGATCAAACCAGGTTCTGATCACAATGCATTCATATCTTGCAGTAATGTTTTTCACATGGATACAGATTAGCTGTGTTCAGCAAAGCAGCCTCTTGTTAATTTTCTGTCTGAACACTGTTAACGTGCTTTTAGTTCTCCTCAACATTAAAACCCTGATATACAGAAAATCTACAGTAGTGACAATCGCCAGTAGCTTCATTTGTTGTCGTCCCTGAAATGAATCCAAATCAAAATGCGCTCGGCTGGCTGTTAATTTAGCTGTAGGCGTCGACATTTTCCTTGAAATGCTAAGTTGTCAGGCTGTCCTTGCATCCTTTCTCTCTCCGCCACCCCCCCACCCCCCCCTGCTCCTCTCCATGTCACTGTTGTGTTTTCCTCTGTTTAGGCCGCCAACTATTTGGACATCAAAGGCCTGTTAGATGTCACCTGCAAGACAGTGGCCAACATGATCAAAGGCAAAACCCCAGAGGAGATCAGGAAGACTTTCAACATCAAAAATGATTTCACAGAGGAGGAAGAAGCCCAGGTAGCTATTACATCCATCACCTGTCTGTCGTATGAAAAGTCAGAGACGTTGAGAAATGAATGGATCGCTTTGGAATTATCCTGTATATAATTTAGAAAATAGATCCTTTTATTGTGTTTGAGTGACCGCAGCTTTGCCAGTTGACCTGCCGTCCACATATTTTTGGAAAGTCAGCCCGTTTGTCCGTCCTCTCGTCCGCAGGTACGCAAAGAGAACCAGTGGTGTGAAGAGAAGTAAAGGGGAAGATCCTGCCAACACTACCACACTGAATAGGAATTGTCCCTGCTAACTGGTTGCACTGGCGTTGTTCATACTTGTCAATATTTACATTTAGTATATTTAGAGCCACATACCCACCTCCCTCCCCTTCCCTCAATTTCTGTATACCAATAGCATGAGCATTTTAACTTGCCTGTGTGTTGTAATTTAAATAAAAAAAAAAAAAGCTCTTTTCTGTTTCAAGTTGTGTATTCACATAAAGACTTCTGGTTTCATGGCTTTGTTCCCTTAAAGATTAGGTCCTTTCATATTTTTCCGTATTATTAATCGCAGTGGTTGTCTTTTTTACTGGACATGTTTGTTTTCCTTTAGGTTAATTGAATGAAATGACTTTTATGACGATGGAAATGAAAGGGTGAATATTTTATTTTTGCTCTGTAAATGCATATGTTCTGTGAAACCATGTTAAGAGAGGTTGGGCTGTGTAGAGGAAAAGTGAAGTTTGAGGTGGAAAGATGTTCTTTTTGCATAACGTCCTTTGGACCCGAAGTACTTGAGCGTTGTCACACAGCATTGGGTAACCCATTCCTAATTCATGTTGTATTGAATTGGAAACTTTTCTCAGATAAGCTCTGATGCTGACTTTTGGGATGATCAAACATATACTGAAGGAGTAAATAAAGCGTATGAAAAGGTCTGGGTTTGTCATTTTTGTGATGGTGCCAGTTGCAGAGGAGCATGACCTTCTTTGGGCCACTTTTTTATTTTAAAAGTAATTTGTCTCAGTGAAATAAGTCTTAACTACAGTAGACATGGACAAGATATTCAAAACACTTTAATACATCAAACAAAAATAGTAATACATCAGAGGCGTTTGAGTCGTAAAAAATACAAAAGACATCTCCACGGTGCCGCTGCTGCTGAAGTGAACACCCTCCAAAATGAAACAAGCTATTTCTAGCACAAGAGCGCGCTCTGCTGGAGGAAAACAGTGTTGCTGTACAAAAGCTCAGCCTACAGTTTGAGTTGGAAGCTGCAAGCAGAACAGTAAATTAAAGCGTTTTCAGTCAAAACCTATTTTTGTTACATTTAAGTCAGAACATGCACAGATTGAGAACACAAGATATCATTTGACCGCTGCTGCAGTAACACTCGACCAAGAAAGAGATCTGCACAAGAGGACAAACACAAAATGTTTTAAGAAATGGTAGAAACTAAAAATCTTTTTTTTTTGTTATTTCACTTTTTTTTTTTTTTTACATAAAAACATATAAAAGTTTAGTTATAATAGGGAATTCCAACATTTATAAAACTTTACAACACAATGCAATATAATAGTACCCATTTGGTCTCAGATTAGTTTACGGAGCTGCAAAATGTTCAAAGGAAAACAGCCAAGAGACATTAAAAAAACCAAAAACCTTGTCTTTCTGAGGGTTTCCCCACCAGCAACACATCTGACCTTAAAATGACATGAGAATCATACAAAAATACCAAAAAAAAGATGACAGAACAGAAATGTGATGATATAGCGAGACTGACATCCTGAAAGTGCCCAAAAGAAATAAGGTTTAATTCTAATACTTTTTTACCTGCTGAAAATGTTTTTTTTTCTCTTTTTGTCTGTTAGTTCTAAAAAATGCTTGGAAATGGAATGAAACTGAAGTGGAACTGTTAACAAAATGGCAGCTAAAAAAAAAAAAGCCAATCTGTCCCTCTCTGATGACCTGAGGTTGTGCTGGTCAGGCTGGATGCTTGTTGATCTGTGCCCCCCTCTGGTTTGGTCTGAGTGATAAGAAAGTGTGTAATGTAACAGCACTGTGATCTCTGGAACAGAGTCTTCTGCAGCAGACCGGCTCACCTTGATGCCAGAACTCATCTCTGCCTTTCAGGTCTGTGTTCGTGTGGAACGTTTAACAAAGAGCTCGTTTGCAGTACAGGTGTGTGATTGTCAAACAGGTGGAGGGCCGTCCTCACTAATCGCTTTAGTGAGTAACTGAACCGGCTCCAGATCAATTCTGCCTAATTCTGCACAGCTGGAAGTCTTTGTGACGAGCGGGGAATCAGTCTCCAGTTCAGGGGCTGGATCCTCTCATGGATGCGGCTCAAACAGCGGATCCTTCAGTGGACCGAAGGCTTCTCTTTAATGAGTTCGTTCTTGCAGACTCTGCTGCGTTCAGGTCCTCCTCGTTAACTTCTAAAACAACTAATTCATGAACAGGAAGTTGTTTTCATACCATTACAAAATACTGAACTGGGACAAGTTTATGATGACTAAACTTACACTATGACAACTCTAAACTTATGTCCAGGCTCATTGAACCACATATCTGCCAAATGTGCTGTGGTCATGTGATATTTCCAGTCTTTCAGGTTAATGAAGATTGCCTGAGTGCTTTATTAAAGAGCAGACAATTTCTGGAGGAGGCTTTGAGAAGAACTAAGCCTCAATGACGTGTTAATGACGTATTGGACTCAAGAGGATCCAGCCTCTGACCTGAGACGCCGCCGCTCTGGGCCACATCCGCGGTGCGGATGCCTGCTGTTACCAGGAGGATGAGGATGAAGGCAGGTGAGGAAGAGGACCTTCACGGCTCTGGAGGGAGCTGAGGTGAGCGGTGTCCGGGGCGCGAGCGGACCGGAGCGATCACTGAGTCTCTGTTAACACTTTGAGAGAAAGTCCTGCGGCCTTGGCGGCCGACAGAGCCGCCGCCGAGCTGTGCGTCTGCTTGCCGGACAGTTCCAGGTGCGTGTGGCCGTGTTTGGTTCCGGGCGGACGGAGGTCGCCGCGCTTGCCCGCGGACGGCTGCGGGGGTATGCGTGCGTGTAAGCGTGTGTGTGTTGGCGGAGACAAGGGGAGGCATGTCGATGGGGAGGTGGGCGGCGGGGAGCCGCCCGGGGACGGGGGGCGCTGGTGCTGGTACAGGCGGTGGCGGGCGGGGGACGGGGACGGGGGAGAGTCTATAGCACTTAAATCTGAAGAAGTTGGGCTGGGGCAGCCTCCTCCTTGAAGGTAGCGAATGCACTTCTTTTTCCTCCTAGGGACAGTCAGAGAGAGTTATCTGTGAATAAAGTGTGGATGGTAAATGTCAGCAGGCTTCAGTGAAGATGCATCATTCACACCGATGTCAATGAACAGAGAGACACATGATCAGAATGAACGACAGACGAGTATTAGTGTCAGATTCTAGCCTCTCATTCTATACAGAAAATAATCTAGTTTGTGAGAATATTTCTCTGTTGCTGTTATTATTCTCCATCTTATCTTACATTCATTCTGTCTGTTTTTATGTGAAGCAGCTGGTGCATGTGATCTCTTTGCTGTTTATTGCTATTATTATTATAAATAGTGATAATTTTTAGATTGGCGTCAAACATTTCTTTGAAGGAATATCTTGACGTTTTGGGCTGACTTGTTTTTTGTTGAAAGTTGAATGAGAAAATTCAAACTATTCTCACGTCTGTGCCGGATCGGTGTTCTGGAACTACAGCCTTAGCTTAGCTTAGCATAAAGACTGGAAGCAGGGAGAAACAGCTTGCCTCGCTCTGTCAGGAGTTCCAAATCACACCTACCAACACGTGCTGGAGCGAGTGCTTGGCGAACAACGCTGTGACTTCCTGGAGTTTTGCTGTGACCTCAAGGTTGCCAGGCAACCAGCAGAGATGCTGCACAGAAGTGCTGAACGGGTGGATTGTTGTGTTTTTTTTACATTTGTCTGTGTTCAAATGTAGCGTGTGAATTACTGAGCTTTAAGGGCCTTAGCATGTGCATCTTTGAACTTCACAGGGTCGGGCTAGCTGTTCCCCTCTGCCTGCAGTCTTCATGCATGACGGTCCTTTAATCTAACTGTCATGCAAAAAAAACTAAATCCCCCCAAAGAGAATAACATTTCCCAAAATGTTGAACTAGTCCACTAGAATAAAGGAATTTCTGTTATTGTTGTTTAATGCAAATACCACTCAAATTTCTAATTTATTTATAATATTAGTACTATTAGTTTGACAGTGAAGTCAAACAGGTGGCTTTCTAAGCTACTGTGTTATAGAGTCAGGTGTTTCCGTTTTTTTGTCCACCCCATGTGCACGGTTCTCCTGGTTTGCACCTAACAGATTGCAAGCAGGAGTGACGCGCTGTGCTTTGTGAGGTGTTATACTTAAAAGCAGACTTGTGTACCGCCGAGCGCAGCATCAAAGCCGTTAACAGGATCCCATGATCATTACCAGAACCTGATATGAGTCACCAGGTTTAACCGCAAGGAAAGGCGCTCGGCCATATTTAGACAGAGGGAGAGAGGCAGGAAGGGTGCGATAGAAAGTGATTTCTAAATGTCAGAGTTCACCATCAAAAGGCGCCTCTCACCACATCGCATGAATGGAGAAAGTTGAAAGCAGATGGGCATGAGAACGCCGTCATAATGCAAAGCTGCAGGGAGTGTGTGTGTGTGTGTGTTGAGCTGTGGTTATAAGGATTTGCTCTAACCACATTCAACCCCCCTTTGTTCTCTCAAACCGAAACACACACACACACACACTTAGATTTCCATGACGTGATGATGGGGAGGGCGACAGGGTTGCTGCAGCGCCGTGGCGGTGGAAGCTTTTTCTGCAGAACCACACGGATTCCCGACTCCTGCAGCGCCTGTCGTCTACTGTGAAACCTGCTCTGGCCTCAGCGGAACAGTCTGACGCGCTGACAGGCCTGTTTCTGACCAGTTCTATTAATCTATAGCCATGGTTCAGCTTTGTTACAGGGAAAGAAAAGTTGCAGGACAAAGGACAATAAAAACACTTTAATAACAACAAATTTAATAAGTAAGTAAATCTAACACTGTGTTTCTGGGTACTTCATCACTAAATTACTCATAAACTCTGTAAACCAAGTTTCCTGAATTTCTTTTACAACAGCTGGCTCAGACCAAGCCTTTGCTCACGGTGGGGAATCTGGGAAATCCCCAGCTTTACTTCATAATTACAAGTAAGACAGAAACATGGCTGCGAGCGCGACGTGATGAATCTGACTTGGCTGCGTTTGCAGCTGAATTAGAACAAAGCTTCAGCGGCTGTGCTGAAATAGTTTGTGCCTGTTTGACCTTTTGCAACACAGGTGCTGCAAATTGGTCCTAATTGCTGCTGCCGATTGCGTCAGGGATCCGAGCCGGCGGTGGCTTCATGTGGGCCGTTCTTCAGCCCGAGCCTGAATTTACAAGCTGCAGCAGTAGAATGTTTTTCCTTTGTGGGAACGTCAGACGTTTTACGGCACGAGCTCATGTGAATTCATAAATCTGTCGCCACGGGTAACGAGTTGCCGGGAACAAACTAAAAGCCTCTTGCTTGTGCTTTGAGTTCCACTGAACGACGGGACCCGGATGATACGGAGCATTGTAACAGCAGCGAAGAACACGAACCACCTCTGACATTTAAGGCGAGACATCACAGGAAAAGGAGGTCAAAGGACAAGATGGACCTGACATGATTACTGATCCTGAACAGCAATCCTCTTTAGCCTGATGCTACTGAATTTAAGTGATATTCCAGTCAAAATTAGCAGAGAAGAGATTATTCTGCAGCAGAAGGATTTTTTTTGCTGCTTTTTTAAATTGCGAAAGTGTGTCTAGACTGTGTTTCTTTTATGATGATATAAATACATATTTCTTGGCTCTAACGCTTCAATTTGCAGAGCAGAAAGTTAGTGACAGACGGCATGTGGAGCTCTGGTTGGACCTTCAAACATTCTTCAGGGGCACAGCTGGTCTTGAGGCAGATATAATCTCATTGGTTGGGTTAATCATCAGTGGGCGGAGCTTGTGGGTGGAGGAAACTCAACTTGTGAATTTGATAAGATTGAGGAGATCATTGCCGCCTCCGGATCAGCTCACCCTTTGAGAAACGTTTGAATAACTGAGACCCCAGCGGGGAGGGGGAGTGATTAGGGAGCAGGCGGTTAAATGGGAGCAGAGATGAGGAGTTTGTGGGGACGCCAGCACGCGCGGTGCTATGGAGTGGGTGGGGGTGGATGTTCGGTACACACCTGCAAGGACCGCACCAGTCCGTTTGTTGGTTCAGGCCGAAGCGAGCCCGGCATTTCTTAGGTGAGCCCGGGTCTGAGCACAATGCACAGCATGCACAAAACGTGGAGGAGGAGGAGGAAAAGCAAGAACAGAGAGGAGCAGGAGGAGTGGAGACGGGGGTTAGAGGGCGAGGACAGAGGGAGGAGACATAAACAGAAGAAGAAAGAGACACAAGAGCTCGTCAGGGCAGGAAAAAAAGCAGCGACCGGGCTGTCCGCTCAGAGAAAACTGTTAGTAGCCGGTTGCAGCACAGCAAAACATCAACAAACCTCCAGAGTAACCAAACAAAACACACACACAGCCGAGTTAAACAAACAAGTCAGACATCCTGGAAACAGGCAGCTAGGAGAGACTCAGGGCAGCCGTGCTGTGACGCGCCGTTCCTGCAGGATTTTAAAAGCTTGACGCAGACTTAAACCGCTTTCTCATGAGGGGAATCCAGGAAAATACTTTGCTACATCTCTGTCTGCGGCTGAAGTTACTGGAAATTATCACCCCTTTTATTATCAAACCTTTATTTAACCAGGTGAGTCCCACTGAGATGGCAGCATCACAGCACTGAAGTCCTCATCAGAGATTTAGTTGAAAATCAGATTGAATTTGCTGCAGCTCATTTTAGCTTTAGATTGCTGGCCTCGTTCGTGCTCCGTGCTGTTAGCATGAGCATTCGCGTACAGCAAGCGATCTACCCGGGACGCGTGGAGGAGCTCTGTGTGTGTTTGTCTCATAGTTGAGAGAAGAGATGGGAATGTGTTTACGCCGAGGGAAAAGGGGAAAAGCCCTGACGTGTGACATTTTCAACTTGCACGGGTCAGATCAGGATATCAACTTTTGTACACAACGTTTAGAATTCAGGTTACGTGGAAAGCCGAGTGGGTGGGTGGTTTGACGTTAGAGGCACATCCTGCCTCAAAAGGCACCGAGATGTGCTACAGAGCGCCAACGCAAGTTCAAGCTCAACTGAATTCTCTCAAATACTGTCGAGCTGACGCCGGCCATTTGTTTTCCTCTACTGAAACACAGCGTGGTCGTGTCTGTCTGACAAGAAAAAGAGGTTTCCGGGTAGTTTACCTGTATTGGAGTCCTGCAGCTTCTCCCTTTTTCTCCTCTTCTTCTTGCCCTGTGGGAGAAAAAAAAACAAAATCCCCCCCAATGAATTACTTCTTTTATCTAACGTGACCTCCACACATTATTTCTGGACTCCTCTCTGCTTTCCCGGTTAGCTTAAAATGCTTGTTTACTATCAGAGGGTGACATTGGCAGTGAGTGTTCATGAAGAGACGCAGTCCCAAACTGTAACAGAAATCTGCACCACACGGAAAATTGAGGTTTCTTATGTGTCAATTTAAAAAAAAATGCAAAGTTGAAAGCAGCAACCAGGTCAGGCAACCATCTTTAATGGTCTACAAAAGCAAGAAAAAAGCAAGAAAGATGAAGGAAAACACGCTGCGACGCTAATGTCACTGTAACACTCGATTCATGCAAAACCCGATGTGTCGTCGGCGAAAAGTAATCCCTGAGGAGGAGATCTGGGACGCTCCGAAAACCTTGTTTTCGTATTTGCAGCCATGTTTCGTGATCTCCAGGCTTGGCTCTACTGTGCGACTGTTGAGGTGAACGTCAGAACTGTTCTCGCAGATCCGGTGATGGTGAAGCGAGGCCTCGTATTTGGGTGACATGAAGGATGTGGGTACAGAGATCTACCGCCTACGCTTCACTGTCTGCCCTCCTCGGCTCGCTGTCAGCATTGTCTATGTGGTTACAACAACAACTGCACCTCTCTGAAGCTTTGTGAGGGTGGGCGTGTGTGTGTGTGTGTGTGCGTGTGTGTGTGTGTATATACTGTGTGCAGGCTTTTTTAGGACTCGGAGGAGAAACCCTCCACAGCTTGCGGGGGCGATACGTGGAACGTATCCTTCCTGCTTTGCTGGCAAGTCCACTGACTTTGTTTTAAACCTTAGGAGGAGAGCGGGAGTGAGGGAGTCTCTGAAAATACTGCCTGCTGCATTTGAAAGCACAGCCAAGAAGCCCTGAATGCTTGTATATACGGACGGGTGACAAATTAAAGGAAAAACCTAGAGCATAAAGTGTCTTAGTAAGGTGATGGACCGCCACGTGTTGCATCAATGCGCCTTACATTGATTCTACAAGTCTCTGGAACTCTGTTGGAGGCATGAACACCATTTTTCCAGAGCATATTCCCTCATTTGGTGAGATCTGGTGACTGGGAAGGCTGCAGCATATGATCCACATCCTTCTCACACTCATCAGACCATTTAGTGAGCCCTCGTGCCCATGGTCCCCCCCTGAGGGGACAACAGAGCCACCGGATCCCCTCACTGCAGGGGTCAAGCATTCAGGCCTGTACTATTACACATGCACTCGCCCACTTGTGGAGAATATGGTGAAGGATCTCTGCAGATCAGGGTCAATGGCTTTTGCACCGCTGCCCTCTCTGATGTGCATTTTACTTTGTAACAAGGGGTTTAAACCCAACTATAAAAACCCTCTATATGTAACTGTCTGATCACGCCACATGAAGAAGAGGAGCTGCTCTCCTGTTTTTCCTTATCTATCCAACACACGAGCATCGCGGTCATCAAATGTCGAGCGCAATTTCCGACCCTGTTTCCTGACGTCTGTCCCATCGATCTAAATGCGGATGCCACCTCAGTCGCTGCTCCTGCTCAAGCTCTAGCCAGTCAAGCAGTCTTTATGCCTCAACAATGAATCTTTTCCTCTTTGCATCTCAATGCAAAATCAGAAACAGCATTTTCATACCTGCCACAGTGCACGTTTGGATGTTATCCGCTCAACTGTGGCATCCAGTGAGGACGCGTCTGCAGCCGTTATGTTTCTGCACTCTTTTATTCAGGTTTTTCTTTTGTCACCCGTCTGTATGTCGTCGTTGCGCGAGTTGTTCTATTCTATACGTATGAGCTCATCACACTCTGCTGCCCTGTGTCTGAGAGGAGGAAGATTTGGACATATCATTTATTTGATTTACGTATTTCATTCATTAAATACTGTAAAAAACGAGCCTGTCGGTGAGCCACCATGTGTGGAGGATGTTTACATATACAGCTGCACTTAGTACTAACCAAACACCAGCCACTGTTATGTCTCGCTGAGCTGCTGAGAAAACGCTCAAAGCTCCATGCATACAGCTCCTACACCTTCTGTATGATCACAGTTTACTCCAGCTCTGGTTTATAACACATTCAGAACTCCGTGAGGATGTTTTTTGAACCGTGAGCTCAGAGGTAACTCTCTACGACGAGTTTGGGGGCTTTTATTTTGAAATACAATCTGGCACCGTCATGTGCTGCTCTGTCAAAAAGGGTCGAAAACCAAATGAAGAACATTAAAGCGGAGTCGGTGTGCGTGTTAGAGACACTCGTTTAGATGTCGCAAACGTGTTATAAACCGTGGCCGAAGTGAAGCGTCGCCATAGCTTGTGTGTCATGCCTGCCCCTCGACAGATTTCAGCTCAGTCAGACCAAGAGGAACAAAGACAGTAGAGCAGAGGAAAGCATCAACAGGTCACCACTCGGACAGAGACTGAGAAGCAGCTCCTGTTACGACCAGAGCCTGACACTCACTCACAGTTTTCTGGTCGAAAACATGATAATGATTAGAATAAACGGATGTCTAATAAATAGAAGAATCACTGCTTGGTGTCAAAAGGTTGTGTGTACCATACTAACATGTGTCATTGTCGTCTAGCTACATTAATCACAAAAATGAAGGTGCTGTGTTTTAAAGGGATGCCCATTAAAAATAACAAGGCAGCGAGGCCAGCCATGCAGCCCTGCTCTCTGTTAGTGGAGCAAAACGGGTCGATTTATACCTCTGCGTGATTCAGTGTTTCACGGTTTAACTGACCAGTACTCATAACCATGGAAGCGTGCAAGGCTTGGGTGAAATGTGTTCCTACCGGACCAATCGGGTGTGCTTTTGTAGCTGCTGCTGTTGTTATTGTGAGGCTGATGTGTGTGAGTCATTAAGGTTTTTGGAAGGTGCATGCAAACTTTGCACAGCAATACCCACAACCCCTTTCATGCAGCTCTTCACATACTCATGTTGTCCCCACCACAGAGGCATAAATCCACCATAAGACGTGTCCCTACCCAATCAGCTTTACTCTTTTCCCCTGCGACCCCGCTAAGGCCCGCCTCCTGCAAGAGTTCAACAGCAAACTGACAAGTCAGAGGCACACAGCAGCCCAGATACAGCACATCCCCAAAACATTAGACCAAAACACATGCACCACACAGGTTTGACTTCCTCCTACAGTCTGGGAGACCGGTTTAATCTTTTCATGCCATAAACGTTATGTTCTATGACTTCTGACTGACAGGTCTGGGAGCCAATAGTCATGCAGGGTGTTGAGACAGTAGCCAGGAGGGGAGGTAAGTTGAGGTGGGAACAATAACATTATCTAACCCAGTTTAAAAGGTTCTGGTTTGCTGAATTGATACTGTTCTGTTTTTTCATCTTGGTTTCATTTACAGGGAGTCAAACCAGAGAGAGAAGAAGTCAAGTGGTTGGACCACTTCCTGCTGTCATCAGGTGTTTCAGATTTTGGCATTTTATATTTTTGTGAGGTGTGTTGCTGCTAATATAAGACATACGTCATAATATAATAACTTATCAAGCTATGAATCGCTCTCATTGCTTTCATACTCTTACTTTGAAGGGAAATTATTGGCCTTTATTTACATATATTAAAAAAAATCTGAAATTCAAATTCAACCATCATCAAAATTATGTTCATGAAGGATAATTGCCCCTTGACATGGCTTGACAAGGAAATTAAATAGAAAAATACGTTTCAAAATAAAATAATCAAATAATAACTCGCTATATCTTTACACTGATATAACACCAACTCTCATTGTGGTTCTAGCTCAATGTTGTAACCATAGCAACCACATGACTTCTTCACTCTAGAGGTGGCTCCCAGGACAGCCCAACTACAAAAATCAAGACTTTTCCTCGATCTTCCATTAACAAAGTGAGAGCGCCTCCTCGACTTCAAGCTTTTACGTCTGCCTGGTTTTGTTTTGTAAAATCAGCTGCGAGAAGTTGTCATGGTGTCTTTTTTTCTCTTTTTTTTCCAGTCAGTATGGAGGAAGAGGAGAAAAGAGGAGGAGTAAGAAGAGTCCTTACGTAGTTGTCCCTGGCAGACCAGGTCGGGTAGAGCTGCATGTGGAGTTGTCTCTCTTTCCTGGCCAACTCGTAGTACTTGGCCTGCTCCTCCCGGGTCAGTGCATGCCACTGGAAAGACGCACACGCACACACACACACACGCACACACACACACACACACACACACACACACACACACACACAGATACGAGAGAAATGGTTATCATTTTGATCTTATCATCACACATTACTGTACGCTTTTTGGTGGGGGTGACTCCCATTTTGGTAAATCGGTCTCGAAATGAAAATACATCACGCTCAAAACAAGGGTTGTGTTCTCCGTTTTAAATTCTGGAGAACAGAAGAGAACAGAAACGCACGGAGGAAAGGTGAGAAACCACAATCTAAAATCATGAACACTGCAGGAAGTAGCATTACTTTGCTTGTGATCACACTAATAATAATAATAATAACAACTAGACTGAGCTTAGCATAAAATTTCCTTTCTTTTCTTTCTTCTAATATGTTTCGTGTTTTCAGCTGCTGGTTTTGTTATTCTGTTCCTTTAAGTGTGTGTGTGTGTTATCATTCGACAGGATCCCAGTACTCCCAGTCAGTGTTGTTCTGACAGCGGCACCAGTATGTGAAGGGAACAGTGTTCAGGTTACCACCATCCTCTCATGTTCCTCATGTGTGAAATCTCAGACTGACCTGGAAACAAGATTAGTCTGTGTTCGGCTGTGTGTGTGTGTGTGTGTTTGGTTGGTGAATGTGTGTGCATCCCTCACCCTTCGTCCCAGAATCTGGTTGATGGCGGCGCTCTCCTTTAATGTGCACTCGGCGATGACCTTCGCCCTCATCTCCTTCATGTAGAGCATGAAGGCGTTCAGGGGTTTCTTGATGACCGGCTTCTTGGGCTCCTTCTCCCGCTTGACCTCTTGTGGTTTCCTGAGGGGAGGGGGGAGGAAGACGAGGAGGAGGAGAGTGGCAGGAAGGAAGAGGTGAAGAAATTGACACAGAGATGGAGAGAGAATCAGAGGCTGCTTTTTTCTCTTTACGTCTGACCAAGGATTAGTTGAGACGTCACATCTGTGTGTTAAATATGAAGCTACAGCCAGGGCACGGTTACTTAGCTTAGCACAAAGACTGGAAACAGGGGGAAACAGCTAGCCTGGCTCTCCAAAGGGCAATACTTGGCCTGTAAAGTGCACTAATTTGCTTGTCATAAAGCATTTGCTGAACACTCGCAGTCTGCCTTGCAACCTTCACAGGGATGACAGATCTCCAGGAAGTAGCAGCTCCAGACCAAGGAATAGTCCAGCCCGTAACAACACAACTTGCTGTTGTTACACTTTGGCTTTTGTTTCGCTAATTAGTAAGTTTCCAGTCTTTGTGCTAAGATAAGCTAACAATCTGCTTGCTGCAGCTTCATATTTAATAAACAGATATGAAAGTGGTATTGATCTTCTCATTTACCTCCCGGCAAGAAAGCGAATATTCATATTCCTAACATGTCTGAAGTATCCCATAACTGAAATATATCCTTTTGCCTCATTCAGAATCTCAGACAAATACTTGAGTACTTGAGAGTTAATTAGCATGAAAATAGTGAGTCAAGTAAATATTTAAATACATTAAAACTGTCGTAGGATTGTAATAAGTTCAAATTAAAGTCCAACCCCTGCAAGGAAAACTGCATTAAGTGCTATAAACAAAGTATAAATGAGTACAAAAATACACAAGTAATTAAAAGAGGAGGATTAAAAGAGGAGGATGTGATGATCAGTGATGGAAGAGCGAGATGAGAGGATGGATGGAAAAGGGCTGATGTGAAAGTGTGACAGTACTTACACATACATGCCCCTGTCATACTGTTCGTGATCCTGTTTGCCTGAAGGGGGCACTATGGCTGGATGGGGGATCCCTGTAGGATGCATGCCCGATGGGCCCAGCATCAGAGAGTGAGGGAACCTGGCGGAGGAGAGAGGGGTGGAGGAAGACAGATAGACAAGAGAGAGATCAGAGAAATGCTTGGAGTCGGGGGGCAGGGAGGACGGTGAGCGGGAGCAGGAGTTCTGGCAGCAGTGAGCTTGAAAGCGTGAAAAGCCTCTAGGTCGATCATTTAAATGCTGAAAGTGATCTTCACCCTGGTGTTGATTTTTTTACCCCTCTTGAATCAACCAGAGAACAAATACGGCTGGTTATATTCACTCAGCAAAGACGTAAGCTTGTATCACCACTAGAGGGCACCCTAGCATTACTGAACGACAGGTTTGGGGCACGATGAAAATACTCCCTCACATCTTGAAGCTGTGTGAAGCGAAGCCAGTCGGCGCGCTTAAAAACATCTTCAGTGTCAATAAATAATTTCAGCATCCATCAGCGTTCATTTCAGTCCAAAAGAAGGCCATGTGAGGGATTTTGTTTCCAGATAAGTTTCTCAGATAAAAGTAAAAAAAGATGTTTTATGACAAAGTGCATTTGTAAACAGTGTAGACAACAGGGGGACAACAGAGACTGAAGCAGCAATGAGCATCAGCTGCTGGCAGCTTGCGAGCGTCTCGGTCAAATAAGAACCGAAAAAAAAAAAAAAACATTCATATTGTTTGTTTCATCCTGCAGCTCATAGGTGGGTTAACTGCACCTGTCAAATTCAGTTCTTAGCAACTGAAATACATAAAGGCTTTCAATTTAGGTAATGCACCGGGTTTAGGTGTGATGTGGAAGATCCAGATCATGATTCTCATGAGAGCATTTTCTCATTTTGGACTCTAAAATCTATCCTGGCTTTTAAGTTGGTGTGATTTGAACAACGTGACAGTTGCTGGGGAGACACACACCTATGTGGCCTGATAGAGGTCTAAACAAACCATATGAAAGGGTGGTTGATCTTTGGTTGCCGTGTGACCGAGGCCTTGTGCATGAGATCCTGGCAAACTGCAGCGACAAAGCGTCTGTCTGCGAGCACCAGCTCACAATCTGCACGCGTGATCTTTACCGGTGGTTCAAGATCGAATGTGTCCCTTTAGATCCGCAGCTTAAGTAAATACGCAGAAAAAAACGAAACACCTGGCCGGACAATGTGAAGACTCTCTCGAGCTCACAGCGGGGGGGGTCACCAGGTTAACACCAGTGTTTTTCGCGCTCCTGTGCGCCCTTGAAAAACAAAAATGCCCGCTGCTTTGTTGAAAATGGAGTTTTATTGAGCGAGGGTCAGGGATCAGGAACGCACAAGAAACAGAAAAAGCATAAAAGAGCGGCGTAGCAAGGAAAAAGCTGTTAATTTCTGAATGGTGCTCAAGATGGAGAGGAGTGTGTGTTTCTGTGTGTGTGTGTGTGCATGTCAGCCTTTTGTGTTCTGCAGCAGCGGCTAGCTTGGCTCGGCTCGCACTGAGCTCGTCCTGTTTATAGCGCGGTGGCTCCAATGGGACTTTTACAGCAGCTGCCCGGTGAGAGCTGACACACGAGCTCGGCCAATGGAAAAGTCCGGCTCGGGCGTTTTTGAAACGCGCTATAAACAGGAGTCGATGATGCAGGGGCGGTTTCTGCTTCTGCTTTTTTGGCTGGGTCCAGCTTGGTCCGAGCAGCCGGCTATGGTACCTGGAGTAGGAGGAGGCGCTGGAGAGGTTGGAGGAGTAGGGCTGCCTGAATCCACAGGGGGACAGGGCAGGATAGACTGGCTGGCTCTGCCTGCCACAGCACAGCAGAGGGGAGAGACGGCAACGGTTGGTGCCTTTTAGCTTTACAGGTACAAACATTTGTTGATCCCCGCGGGGACGTTTAGCCATTAAGGTCAATTTACTTCTGGTATAAACTCAATTTAAGTGCAGTTTCATCATGAAGATACACGTTAAAAAAAAAAAACAAAACACTCCAAAACTCGATACAGAGAATTTAAACTTGTCCAATGTTTCTCATCTGTTTTGCATTTTGGAAACATTAAACAAACATTGGTTTCTTCTCAGTTCTAATGCTGATTGTTGGAACGCAGGAATGTGAAATAATGCTTCATTTTCTTCACATTTCCTTGCCTTGCTTTTGAGTTTCAGGGGAGACATTTGGACAGTTTCCCACCTCCTTGTTTTATGTATATGTGTGCAGCTGTGAGTGTGTTTGAATGTAAAACTGTATTTATCTTTTACATTGCTGTATTTTGTAACAAGCAAACAAATAACTATGCAAATTTGAAAAAAATCTTATTTGTCAATACAGTGAAATCTCGTGGTTTAATGCCTCTTTGATTTTTCTGCACATCTATAGAAGTATCTGTTGTAGAAGCTCTTGTGATGCCGTGATGCGCGGCGAGCCCCCGTGGAGACTCTGGATCAGCACTGTTGACAGCTGTGTGTCAATACTTGGCTTACCGGGAGCAGAAACACACACACTCACACACCGTGGGAGGTCGAGAGTGGGGCTGGGATGCAAGCAAGAGCCTTTGATATGTATAAAACCACACTTCTACCTCCCGAGAGCCAACACAACCAGCCCCCGCTGCAACTGAGCAGTCCTCGTCTTTCAACGTATGCACACACACACTCCAATCCGCATCTAGCATTTAAACCACCTTCGCGATCATCATCATCATCACACATCTCATCCACTGTATCCAATCTGCAGCCCCAGGGCGGCAGCTCAGACAGTAAAGCCCAGCAGCAGAGGCCTTTGGCTGGTAAGAGATCTGGAGATCACTGGCCTCAGCTCCTGGAGGACCATCCATGATGTAATCCTGTTTTACACTGCAGCACGGGTCAAGTGTTGTTCAGATAGAGCCAGTTCAAACTGAACAGGCGGGCTGCTCTTCATCTCTGCGGGCAGCTGCACACACCAGGCCTCATGATCCATAAAGAAGCCCATCAATTAATGTGATATAATATGAAAAGCCCTCATCGTACAGGTCACAAACATCAGAGCTCCAGAGCGACGGTGTCGCCACACTCCAACAGAAACAGACCTCCCATGTGACAGGCATGGCTGGCCAGAGGTATGCTGGGAATGAAGCGAAAACTAGGCTGCCTGCTCTGTTGTGCCGGTCACCGCCTTCAACATCGTCTTTTCGACTACAAGTGACAACAAAGCAATTACATCCCTGCGAGCTGATGGAGTCACTCAAAGGCACAGAGTTTGAAAATGTCAGCGAGGAAAAGCTTTCATGCTTTGTTTCTGCTTGTTCTGACACCTCGAAGGCCTCACAGGGACTTCTCACTGCTCTCCTGCTCTTTGGCTGCTGTGTTAAAGGACCAATACGCACATTTCTACTGCACAAAAGTGTCCATAAAATGTGAATTTTGGCTCTATTTTCCTGCTTTCTGCCCGTTAGTACAGATTTTCGGCACGCCCAATCTTCAGACTCCCTCACGGTTGCAATTTCAAAGCAAACAAGACATTTCTGCAACAAGGGCTGAAAATTTTGTACTTTAGGTCTCTTATTACTACAGTAATTGGTGATGTGTTATCCTTTTGCCAGAGCTGTCTGTTCTTATTGCCGAGCTGTAAAAATGCAACTTTAACTGCTTGTGTCACTTAAAGGCGCAGCACACTTTATCAGGACTGCTGGTCCGATAGTTTCTGAAACCCCATCCCCCGACGCCTCCATGAGGCGCAATCTGACGCTGTGATTGGCCGATTGTGTGGATGAGCTCTATTAATTGCTACACAACTATCCTATTGCCCCTCTCTATGTCGGCATGTCACCCCCCCTTACGGCGAGGTCTGACGTATGAACCAGCTCCTTGCGATCTTCAGGCCATCTTCCCTCAAACAGACAGCAGGAGGCTGTGCTGCAGTCTCACTCAGCTTTGCCTGACACCAGTTAAAGAGGCTTTCTCACACCCCCTTCAGCTCTTGTTTCACACTGTATTTAATAATGCAGCATGTTTGTGAGACTCAAGCTCCCGTCACAGCGGTCGCCACTGCAAAGCTGCATCCTGACAAACAACCAAACGCATCTCAAGTAATTCCTGACCCCCTTCCTGGTCCGAGGCGACTCACCCTACCAGCTGGCAGGCCCGGGGGGGGACACACAGAGGTGGTCATGGAGGGACAGTAGAAGAGACCAGGCTAATAGTCAAAACAAGGGTTTGACATTTAAGCGCTGATTCTTTTGAGTTCTCCCCTCCTCCAGCAAAGAAGCCCACTACGAGGGGCCAAAACAAGCAGATAATCTGGGTTAAAGGAGATTAGCTGTTAATAATATTTGTGAAAATCCATAGTGAAGCGTGTGAAAAAGATAAAACGTCTATAAATCACAGACTTGGGAACCGTCTGGGGGACGGACAGCTCGTCCTACAGAAACACAAAAAACACACACACACACACACACACACACACACACACACACACACACACACACACACACACACACACACACACACACACACACACACACACACACACACACACACAGAGTTTTAAGCTCCTGTTCCAAATCTCCATGACATTTGATGTAAGCCTTCCACTGTTCCTGCAGGGGACTTTGTCCAGGCACAGATACTGTAGGTTGTAATAAATGGTTTTGTGCTGATCCATAAATCAATGGAAGTCTGACATTATAAGTTCACAATCAACCAGCACGACATCGCGAGCTCACAATTGACTCAGAACTGATGGAAACTCGAAATGAAACAACTGAATATGGAACAGATGTGGCTGCTGCAGACGTCCAGCACTGCAGAACTTCCTATGCTGCTGCTGCCGCTTTAAAACGTGGAGAATTTATGTTATAAAATTTTGGGTTTTTTTGCTAGTTATTTGAAGGCCAGAATCTACCTGAACCAGCAAGTCCAGCATATTGCATGAAGGTGATTTCTAGGCAACAACATCCAGTTTAATCCAGTCTCTTATCAATAATTTGATTTCAGTCAGTAAAAACACGCATTCAGAGGTGAATGTCAGTGACAAAGTTTTTTGGTTGACATTTCATTTAAATCTTGCATTTGTCCACATTCCTTTTGTTCTGACCAGAGGCCACAGCTTGGAGTAAGAGTCCTAAACACAGAGGATCAAAGGAGGTGGTTTCCATGCCAACGGGGGCCTTGGGTTTGCTCCTCTGACACCAGGTGAGACAGTGATGTATGCAACACTGACCTGGGTCACGGTGTGTATGTGAACGTGTGCGAGAAGATAATAATGATGATGATGATTGCGTTCGGGAAGGTTGAAGTGAGGTTGTGAGGATTAGCAGAAGACTTTTCTGGGAAAATTAGTGTTCGAGGGTCAGAGGTCACAGGTTCATGCTGCACATTCTGTTTGGACTTGGCCTGGGACAAAAGATGATCTTCAGTTTTAATTAAACTGCTGATAGTCTCTCGACTATTTGGTCACTAAAACATCAGAAAAAAGTGAAAAATGTGGATTTATTTCCCAAAAGTTGACATATTTGAATTAATTAACAGTCTAAAACTCATAGTATTCAGTTCACTGTGATGGAAAACAAAGAAAAGCAGCCATTTAAACAGCTGGAACAAGTGAATTTTGGGGTGAAAAATGAGTTTCATCTGTATTATCAGGTAAAACATTTTGAAAAGACAACATCGAGCTGCTTTATTGTTTCCTATTTGGTGTAAAGTTTCACAAATTTACTACACTGCAAATTACAGCTACTGCTCATCAGTTCTAATGCTGCAGATTAGTTTCAAGATCAATCCGCTAATTGTTTGGTCTATAAAACGTGAGAAAGTGGTGAAAAATCTAATTGCTTCTTTTATTAGATGTATTCAGTTTACTGTCACTAAATGCTAACCAGGAAAATATTTACATTTAGAGGCTGGAGTCAGTGACTTGTCCCCATTTTTGCATATTAGCTGCATATTTATTTTCCCCCTATTGACTAATTGATTAATCAGCTAATAGTTTCAGCTCTACCTCAGCTTCCACCACGTAACAGACAGACCTTTAATGTTAGGGAAAGACTGAGTTAGAACACAATCATCATGAGTACACAAAGGAGTGAGTGAGTCACTGTGTGTGTGTGTGTGTGTGTGTGTGTGTGTGTGTGTGTGTGAGAGTGTGTGTGAGAGAGACTCACCAGCCCATAGAGGGAGTGATCTGGCCGACGCCGCCTGGAGGGAGGGAGTAGTACCCCGAGAGGTCCTGGGACTGGTGCCTGTGAACGCCTGGACACACACACACACACACACACACACACACACACACACACACACACACACACACACACACACACACACACACACACACACACACAAACACATTAACATCAGTGTAATCACTCTTTCTCTCTTTCTTACACACAGACACACACTTAATAAATAATTTCTTCGTCTTTTGTCTTTTAAACACACTCTTTGACACACACACTCATTAGGTGAGGTCAGCGGCCCCTGGCTGTGGCCCCGGGTCCCATGGACTATTAGCGCTATTAGCAGTCTGGGAACCTGGTATTTAAACACAAAGATACCCTTAACAGAGGTCACACACTTCTGTTCCCATCCCGTCGCAGTGTGTGCTTGTGTGAGGCGACGCTGTGTGTGTGTGTGTGTGTGTGTGTGTGTGTGTGTGTGTGCGCGCGTGGGACCCTCCACTGGGAGCTGATGTCGCCAGTTGGTTTCACTGGTTTATTCTACACCAGTTACTGGCTGTGGTAAAAGTTCCCACATTTGAAAAACACACACAGACACGGGCAGACACACACCCAAACATGCACACAAACAAACCATCTCACATGCTTCATCTCTACTTTTAGCAAAAATGTTTTCCAACAAAAGAAACACAGACAGCTCGACTCTCTGCCCTCACACAGTAAATATCCAGTCTCTCTCTGTCTCCCTCTTTGTGCCCTTCAAAGGAAGTCATTTGTCAACAGGCAGCACCTAGCACTTAGCGCGGCCCGGCTGCTAACCTGTGTTTGCAGCAGAGGAATGCTCTCGATGACTGTAATTTGGCCGCGGCTCCGGGCCTGTTTCAGGACCCCGAGCCACCATAAATCTGGACGTCAGGAATGTGACTCAGTCAGTCGACCTGTCTCACCACTCCGAGCCTTCCTCCCCTCCCTCCGTCTGTCCCACCACGCCCTTCCTCCCTTCTCCTCTCCTCCCTCATCCTTTCTTACGGCCCTCCGCCCTTCCACTGTCCAGACCCTCTTACTCCTGTTCTCGTCCTCCTTCTCACCTCTCTTTTACCTTTTACCCCCTTGTCCCTCCTTCATTACAACTCTTTTCCCTCCACCTCCCATCCTTCCCTTCCCAGAATTGATCCACCCTCCTATATTACTTTTATGGATCCCTCCGAGAGTCATCCTCGCCCTCTTCTCCACTTTACTTCTCACGCATTTACTATTCTAATAATCTGGCTTGTGCAAATAAATATACTTGACTGAGTTGAAGCTTGACGGAGCTAACTGAGCGTGAATCAAATTGGTTTAAAACAAGACAGTAATGGCTTGCCGATGAGATATCATAAGTGTCTTGTGCAGTACATTACTCAGAAGACATGTGACGAATGCCTTTAAAAAGAGCCGTGAGAACACTAAAGGAGGCAGAAGGGCTTTTTGGCTCTCTGATCCTTGCTGTTAAATCTTCCATCACAGGTCTGCACGTGTCACGGTTACATCATGGTGGAGGTTTCTCAGCAGCTTGTGTCACAGACAGAGGTCTTTATCAGGATGAAATTCCACCTATTATAAACACAGGGCTGAGTTCAGACTGACAGCACGGCGCGACAAAGCACGGACCCCCTTCCTCTATGTCTGTGACAGCGCTGAGGCAAACAAACACGCACAACAGACAAGTTGGAAAAGTTTGGATTCTGGCTCCGTGCAGCACAGAGCTCCATCGTTTGCCAATGCATCGTCGGACAGTTAAATAAGTGCAACATTTTGTGACTATAGAGAAGCGAAGTGCAAGGAGCCATTTATTTTTCCCAGAGACAATATTACGTGAGTCCCAGTTGAGCACCTCTATGGCTCGCATGAACATATAACATAAGTATCTGGTGCTTTGATATAAAGTAAAAGTATAAGCCTGCAAGTTAACTATGTGTGCACATGTTGAGGATTTTTCTGGTCACATATTAAATATGTAAATATTTTCACCATTGACTAGTTTATCAGAATGCATATTAGCAGCATATTGGCTCCTCATTAAGCACTTATTAATGCCTTATTCTGTTAGTTAGGGTTATTAAGATCATAATTAACGTACTTCCATACTACCAATAAGCAGTAATTAGGAGCCTATTGAGGGAAACTCTTAGTTAATGGCCAAGTAGTTGTAGAATATGTTCATGCAGAATACAGCCAAGTGCTTTATAATGACTAATGAAGAGCCAATATGCTACTAATATGCATGCCAACAAGCAGCTAATTAATATTGAATATGAAAAAATGACGTGGACATATAGAATGGGTTGAAAACACCTCTCGGTAGAACTCGTTCTAACTTGTAGCTTGCGCCATTTACAGTTTATCATGCAAGCATTAAAACAGAGATTTGCTGCCATGATAATTTAAGAGAGCTGCAGTCCAGCCTCAGAGATACAGCATAAACAGCAGCGCAGTACATTTGCATGGACTTCCATCTTTTCACAGATTCCTTATTCCAGCAAAAAAAAAAAAAAAAAAAACATCGGCCGTCTTGCTGGAGAGCTCTCATCTGTCTGAATGTGCCCTCGAGCTACTACAGACTTTCTGTCTCTTAATATTATTCAAGAAAGAACTGACAAACGAACTCAAGATACTGCCCCATAAGCTGTTTATGATAGATATTAACAGTTAAGAATACTTATGAATGAAAGCATCATTAACAATGAATGTTAATGCTTCCTTTGAAAATAAAAAAGATGGTGAACTTATCTTTTTTTCCAAGTGGCTGCTTGAAATGACTGCAGGGCCAACATGAAAACTGAAATCTTAAACACAAAAGCACAAGGGTTTTATTTTGACCGTTAATCTGTCACATCTGAATGTGATGGAAACGACGCTGGTTTCTGTAAGTCACGTTCTTGCTATCGGCCCTGTTTGTTGTTGGGAAACCTGAAGGGGAAAATTAGCAGCAGTAATGGGGCAGTTTTCTTTGGAATGCCCCTTTTAAAGCAGCCGTCTAATGACAACTACAGCAACTATCTCACGGTCTCCATGTCAGCGTCTCGGGAAACAAACAAAAGGGAAACCGATTGAGTCAAACCGGCCCTGCGTGAGCTCGGTATCAGAACATGTGCAGTGTCGAGGAGATGAAAATAGTAATCCTGCACTGATAATGCGCTGCGGTGGTTATAACCACTGAGAGTGCAAGTGCTGCAGCATCTGAGCCTTTAAATGACTTGACAACCGGCCTGTGTGGTGTACATAAAAGAGCCCAAGACCAGAAGAAACTTTGTAGTGTTTTGTTACTGTAAAGGCGGTAATGAGAGCTGACAAATGTTACTCAAGTGCAGGAACTTTAGTGAAGCGCGAACATCAAAAGTCCCAGTAATAGTAAAAGTCATTTTTTAACAGTGTAAAACTACAGATTATAAAAGCCATTTCTAATATGACTCTTCTTTTTTGTCTTATTATTCATCACATTTCATTTCCAAATACACAGTTTCCCTTTTTCTCATGTTGTTTTCATGCAGAGTGACTCACACACTCGTCATCAATTCAAAAATGAAAAAGGAAGAGCACATGCAGCCATGCAGGATGTGACTTTAAATAAGTTCGGATGCTTGATCTTTACTCATCATTTACCTTATTCTTTCACTGATTTCACTTTTCTTCTCTAACTTTAGTCATTTTTTTAATTTGTATTCCTGTGGTGTGTTTTTGTGCTTGTGTTTGTGGAGCAACTTGGATTTCCTTTGGACACAAATGAAACACATAAAGACAACAAAAGTATAGAATAGAGCTTCATTTGCAGAGAAAACTGCAAAAAAACCCTTTTCTCTGAACTAATTAAAAGGCAAAAATTACTTCAGAAGGTAGTTACTTCAACGTGTACACTCAGACGTGGAAACAGGAAAAACTGACTCAAAGGATTTGGCTGCCATTATTCAACAACAAATCGAATGAAAACAAACCAACCAACGATGCTTCTGCCTGCCCCTGAATGCACCACGCTGACTGATGTTGTATATTAAAAAATGGGCCCTAAAAATATAGTTAAGGTTTAATTTCCTAAAATAGCAAAAGTGACTATTTTCAGCCACGGTTACGCAGTGAGAGTAGTCACAGCTACAGGATGCTGTATGTGTGTTTCACCGAAAATAAACTAGTGTGTGTGTGCATGTGTGTGTGCATGTATGGTATTAAAGGAACAAATTACCCAGTGCAGCAGTGTGGCTCATTGACTGAACAGTTTTTCAGTGAGAGTGGAGCTCTATGGTAACAGAGGAATGCTGTTTTTGTTTGACAATAACAAAAAAAATAAAGAATACACATTTATTCTTTCAATACCACTTGGAAATACTCAGAAATGCAGCGACAGAAGTTCTGCTCAGGTGACTGGAGTGTGCAGTTTGCAGTGAGTTACTTCACACTGCTTCAGCACACGTACAGTAATACCTGGAGACCACACAAGGCTATACAGTAAGTGCTAATCAGAGCTAATCTTGCACATAAAAGTGTGAGAGGGAGCAGACGTGTTTCAGTTCTGCTTTTTCTCTGTATTTTACGCTCCATTGTCCGAGCCAACAGTCATATCTGAGCAACAGTCAAAGCAATGTGGCGGTGCCGGATCGGCTGCGACCGGCTACTTCTGTCGCGCATGTTGAATGCGGTGTCGCGGTTGACTGAAGAAATGACTGAAGTGACTGGACTGACCAGCTGGGTCGCACAATGTCAAGCACTGCAGCCCCGCAGAGTGTGAGATTAGTGATCATTTCTGAACCGCAATTATAAATGTACCAAATTTAAAACCCGGTTTGGCAAATCTAAGACAAATGCTTTCAGCAAAACTACATCCTATAATGTTTGGTAAATGCAAATAAAACATTTCCATTCTTACTTTGCTGCGATCTCACTGGTTTGCTTTCATGAGAATGCAAAAATAGCAGTATAAACAGACACAGGCTCTCTGGTTACCACGGCAACTGGCATCCCTGCATCCCAGGCAGTGTCACTGTAAGTCTCTTACTTTAAGTCTCCTGCAGTATCGTGGGGCAATGATGTAAAGCGGGGGGGCTTAGATGTGACAGCGTCTGTACCTTCACTGTCATGTGTGGAAGCTGCACTGCAGCTACATTTAGAGCTGGGATTAGGGAAATCTTTATTTTACCCAAATTTCTGCAAATATGTTTTCACTTTTCTGGTTTATTAAGTTGCTTCTGATGCCTGAAGAGGCGAAACTGATGTGCCGCAAATGACGCAACGCTTCAGCAGCCAGTTTTAAGTGAAATAGTGCATTTTGTGTCTGATGTGTGAGCGAGAGACTGCTTTCACAATGCGGGGAAATTAAAAGGGAGAATCAGGGTTTTATGAAGCTGAAATACAGCTGAACGTCCTGCAGTGACTTTTTTAGGCAGCGGTGAAAACACACAGTGGGCTCTGATGGAAAGAGCACAGGAAGTGAGCCGTGCAGTGAGAGTGTAGTGAGAGCTGCGAGCTCGACGTACAACAAAGGAGGTTCAAGAAAGAGAGGTTTCACCTCGGAGCAGAAATAGAAGCAAAGACTTTCGCTGTTCACGCTGCATGATTATTACAGCAATCTACAATGAGCTGCGTTCACAGTAACAGCCAACTGGCTGACGCCGACATGACGACACGAAGAGCAGGACGGACAATATGAAACTTAAATACTGGAGGTCAACGCTGGGCTTTCATGCATCGCTGGTGCGGCGATGTGGAGAGAAGGACAGAAGAAGAAAAAAGAAAAATGGTGATCACGTCTCTGACCCTCCTTCAACCTTTACATGCAGGGGATGCATGAGTGGTACAATTAGAGGCCTGGAGAGTGAGAGAAAGAGACAGAGTGCAGACATGACAACAGATCAAATGATTAGAAGAGATCTGTGACCGTGATGTGCAACTAATCTGAACAACAATCAAAAGACTATCAAAAAACTTTTAACTTGAAAAATAAATTCAGTTAATGCAGGTTTTGTGTCGGTTCACATAAACCTGCACTGATTCATGGCACGCTCTTCTCAAACTTTGTCCCTGCTGGCCACCGTATGCTCTCTGCACGAGGCCGCCTCCTCCCGATCTCTTCCATTCTACGCTCACGAAGGGGCTCACGAAACATTTGCATCTGACAGCAAGGCAAATTTGCATCTTGGCTCATCTTTGGTGAGCTTTGACCTGTGCAGCCTGAACCAGTAGTGAAGAAGTGTGTGTGGTTGACCCCTTAAATGGACTGCAAGCCAGCAAACTGATTTCTGCGTGCGTCACATCCTGCAGCGGCCACAGTCCGCACAGACTGGGGACGTCATTCATGTAATTTGAGTCCCTGCCTATTTAGACCATCACTCCAAACTCTGGGCCTGCAGGGTGAATCTGACAGAGATAATTATTAAGAGAGGAATTAAAAAAAACTTACTCTACAAAATTATACTATTTTCTCTAAATTTTGCATTTTTTTGGATCCTCTCTCTTTTCAAGAGAAAGAAGGAAAATCTGCTCCACTTTGTTTGAACTGGTCACAATGTGAAACAACTGATGAGACTTATCACACACATTTCTATGAAAAGTGTTTTTGAATAATGAGAAAATGGGCCTCAGCTATCCAGATACACTGAACACTGCATCTCTAAAACTTCTTTAAAAATCTGATGCTGCTGCTTGTTTTTCATGTATGTTCAGTTCTCCCACAGCGGAGACCCAGCGCCCAGGAGTCGATACTTCAAGCAGAAGAAATGATGAGCTCTCCGCGCTTCAGCTTTAATCCTCTGGTTTTCCGTCGACAGGTGTAAAACTTCATTGATCAACGTTGAGCTCAGCGATGCAGGAGAGCGCTCTGAGGGCGGAGGAGCGGAGGACGGAGCCAAAAAATGGCATCGGTGATGAGGTAAGCCCTACCTGTGACGAGCTGACGAGTGATATTAGGAGTGAGGTAAGGCGGGCTGTGTGTGTGTGTGTGCACTGCATGGTGTTGCTGAGTGGAAACGTAGTCAGAATTCAGGTGAGATGATGTGAGAAAGGTTGTGTGCAGCAGCCAGGTGTTAGCTGTGTGTGTGTGTGCGTGTGTGTGTGTGTGTGTGTAAGGGGTAAGAAGCAGGTGGCTCAGTCTGTCATTAAGGGCTGAGTCACTGTAGCGTCACACATGCACGCACGAACACACACACAGAGTCTAGACCAGACGAGCAGAGAGTCTTTGTCGGATCAGGGGAAATTCCAGACGGAGCAGGCAGAAGATTGCCTGAGGTCAGTTCAGAGGAGGTTGATTTTCCTCTGTCTCTGCTCCTCTCTCCTCCGGAAAAAAAAAAAACGCTTCGTCATCGTCATCGCTGTCAAAAGAAGCTTCATCTTTTGGCGCCGCGGTTCCTGAATAAAAGCCAGTTTCACCTCACCATATCAGTGAGCGATTTCACGGTTATCAGCCGTGAGATCTGACACTCCAGCTCTATGATGCCGACTCCTGCCTGCACTCTCTCCCCTTTTTAATATTCGTTTCTGGCACCTTTTGTTCTGTTCTTCATCTTGCGTTTAAATGAAACAGTCATTACCAGCATTATATAATTCTGGTATAATAAACCAGCACCAGTACCACTGATTTCAGCAACATATTAACTGAGGAGCAACTTTTGGCTGCACTTCAAAGAAGCTCTAACTGATAAAAATGTGGGAGAAAAATGCTGCCTGGAACAAAAGGCACACAAATGATTTGGGTTTTCTTACACCTCTTCAATACAGGAGGCTGTAAGCAAAGACTCCGATCTGCAGTGTAGCTCATAAACTTCACTGATAAACCAAGAGAATCACAACATATAATTACCAATAATAATAAAGCGTCCAAAATACAAAGGTTATGTCTCCAGGATGTATTCAGAGAACTGAATGGCGCCCATTCACTGCTCCACCAATTAGCTTGACCCCCTCATACTTAAAGTACACATATTCACCATTAACCAGCTGCTTATTAGCAGGCATATTATATTCATATAGTCATTTATTGCTGCATGACCATATTCTACAACTAACTTCCCTCAATAACCTCCTAATTACTCCTTATTGATAGTAAGTAAGGAAGCTGTTGCACATGAATTATGATGATCTGTAACCAACAGAATAAGGCATTAATAAGTGCTTTATAAAGACTAATAAAGAGCTAATATGCTGCTAATATGCATGCTAATAAGCAACAAGTTAATAGTGAATATGTGTGCTTTAATGCAGAGTGTGAACAAAACTTTACAATACTGAATAATTGACCTTGTTTGCCATTAGTTTTACTGATTTTGCAGACACACGCACATGCACACGCACGCCTCTGGAAGCAAGTTGTCGTTCAGTTTTTTTGCTCAAGGACACTTCAGCATGTGGGCAGGAGAAGCCGGGGCCTGAACCACCGGCCTTGAGATTAACGGACAACCACTCGCCCCTCGTGAGCCACAGTTATCATCAACGGTCTCGCAGCGGCTGACGTAGCTTCGAGCTGCTAGCCTTCAGCAGAGATGAGGAGCGGGCTCAAGAGGTCCGGCGAGTTCACTTCTTTCTAACTCCAAACACCGAGATTTTTTTCTCCCATTTTCAAACTTGCAGTCTTCAGACCCGGCCGACCGATTTATCGGATTCTGCGCAGCTCCCTCTGGAACATTTTTCACATATGCGGCAGTGCTCCCCAAGATCTAAAAACACACTTTGATGTGTAAAATCAGTGGAGACTCCTCTAACACATGTGTGGTTGGTCTTCTGGGGATGATGAATGTGCTCAGCAGATCCAATGGCAGTCTTAAGATTTTCAAAGTTTGACCTGACAATAATTTCTGCTTGTCACTAAAAGAAGTGATAAATATAAGTATGTAAAGTGAGACACATAGCGAGACGGATTGTCCAACCAACACTAGCACCCTTTTAGCAAAGCCTGAAACTCAGAAATCCTTCGGTGTTTAAATGTCAGGGTGTGTTTGTTTGTGACTTTCAAACAGAGCACAGTGTGTGTTTGCATGTGCAGCGCTTGCTAAGGAGAACCTTGTGTGTGCTGCAGCGATGGCTTGTGCGATTGTCACTCTAATTGTTTCCATCTTTGTGTGTGTGTGTGTGTGTGTGTGTGTGGCTGGCGGTCCCTTCAGAAGACCAGGCCACTTCAGAGCAGCCATGGAACCGCCACAGGCTGACGGAGCCGGTGCTGCCACTTCACACACTGTGTGCGTGCCTGTGTGTGTGTGTGTGTGTGTGTGTGTGTGTGTGTGTGTTCATGTGTGAGGAGGGAGGTGGGGTTGACAAACATGAATGTAATGCATGTGTGTGCGTGTGTGTGTGCGAGAGAGAAGGAATGAGAAATAGAAGGAGAGACAACAAGAAGATGAAAATACTGCTATATTTCTTGTGTGTGTGTTTCGGCAAAGAGGGACAACGCTTGTGTGTGTGTGTTGCATTTGTGTCGATGTGATGAATGATGTGTCGACAGCACAAATGGATCACAGTGTGTGTGTGTGGACGAGGATTTCAGCAGCTGTCTGGAGTATGTCTGTGTTTACTTGTGTGTGTGTATATATGTGTCTGTGAGAGGGGCCCCTTAAATGTGTGTAATTCAGGATTTCAACGAGAATTCAACATCAGGAATGACGGCTGTGTGTGTGTGTGTGTGTGTGTGTGGTCTCACCTGTCTTCTGGCTCATGTCTGTGGGCAGGTGCGGGGGACTCGGGCTGAAGTGCTCGTTGCTGTAGGGCAGGAGAGACGTCAGCGGGTGCATCCCGTGGGACTGCTGCACCACCGACACTTTGTTGGACTGTTGACGAGACACAACGACGCAAAGTTAATTTAGATGCTCTCGTGCATTTTCCTCCACTCGACTCGTCGAGGCACGGGGTCTGAGAAGCAATCAGGCCATAACATATTGCACGAAACAGTTATTTTTTAAGACCAGCACACTCAAAATGTAGCTGCTTCCTATCATCAACTGCAGCAGGAAGCGCCTCTTCATGATTTAACATCTACAACAGTGAGCTCGGCCAATCGCTTCTGCTTCAGAGAGACCCGCTTCTGATATCGAAGCAATTAAAGTGTTGAGTGAAATGTTAATAAGAGGCAGCAGGAGTAATAAAATAATACAAGATTATCAAAATGATGAAAATAAGCAGGGCTGATTAAAATACTTCACTGAAATAAACATTCTCTTAGATTTTTTTTGCTGATTCATTTGTAAAGAAATGATTAATTACTAATGATGTTTGGAAAGATAGGTCGCTTAGCCAGAGACTGCTGAGCGGGACCAGAGAACATCACAAGGATGCTCGTTTTGCTCTCCTTCATCTGCTTAAAGAAGACGTTACGCTCAGCCAGACGTGAACATGAAATGATTCAGGAAAAGCTCAGCTCTCCCCCGCTGACGTTTCAAGATGCAGCGTCGCGTTCCCTGAATACTTTCTGCAATTATCTGCACATGTGGGGACATGACACAAGAACGAAAGACAGGAGGGAAGAGAGCTGGACATTTTAAACACGGTTTGGGCCGTACTTTAGAAACCCACTGGTTTTCAGTGGAGCAGGGAGGTGGGGGAGGGGGAGGAGGAGGAGGAGGAGGAGGAGGAGGAGGAGAAGGAGGCCCATTTGATCGATAAGCCTTTGATGATCAAGTGAGGCTGCGTGCAAGCTTGTTTGCTTTCATGTTTCTGTTTACAAATGGCTTTCAATAACTTTCGTGAAATCCAGTTATTTCTAATGCTCCCAGCATGCTGGCTGACATACGAGATGTCACAGCGGTTTGCTATGTTGGAAGCAGCTAACCAGGCAGCCTGGGACAGAGTTACACTGCGTATGTTTGAACCAGGCCGTGTGTGTGTGTGTGTGTGTGTGTGTGTGTGTGTGTGTGTGTGTGTGTGTGTGTGTGTGTGTGTGTGGTGTGGACTGGGCACTGTAATTGTTTCTGTGGGAGGCAAGTATAAATATGCGTCTTTCTGCGCGAGTGTGAATGTGTGTTGTGGGTGGATGTGTATGGATGGATATATCTGTGTGTGTGTGTGTGTGTGTGTGTCCGAGCTGTATTAAGTCTTTGAAAGCTTGGCAGAGAGACAGTGATTTTCATGTACATGAATATTTCTGAGAAAAGTTTTTAAGTTGTTTTATTTTGTACACTGCGATGAACATGCAAGCATGCGTGTGTGTGTGTGTGTGTGTGTGTGTGACCATTTGCATGAGTGTCTGTGTGTATGCGAAGTGTGTAACATCAGCACTACTGAGGGGCAGATCTGGTGCTACTCGCTGGGCCCCCTGCTGAGTTACAAAGTGAATACCTTATCACTTAAAGTCAGAGCTTCCACACGCCGCACTCCACATTAACACACACGCACACATACACACACTTTCAACAGCTCCTTTCCTATCCATCTACATCTTCAACTCTCTCTCACTGGCCAAACACTCACACACACACACACACATGCGAGCACACACAAACGGACCCTCATGTGTATGCTACACGGCTGCTAAGATCAAACTGCTAAACCGCTTTTAATGTTGAGACACACGAAAACAAAACGCACTGCCTCTGTACCGGGGAGCCGAGGGGTGGGAGGTTTGAGGGTGGGGGAGGCTGTGCGGGGGTGGGAGCAGGGTGGAGGTGGTGAGGTTTTGATAAGGCGGTCTGCATTTATTAGAATCTGAAGAAGCACTCTGAGATGGAGTTTAAAGAACATGCAAAGGTTTTGACTGACTGTCCTGCTGATATCACTTCATTAGACACCATGCTCGTACCCGATGTCAGCGTCTCCATGCCGACTGATTCCTGTGTTTTCCAGCATCACAAACTAATAATGCACTCATGTCATGTTGGATAGAAGTTTGCAATGGGAAAGATTCCCTAATTTAGTACTTAGGAGATGGTTGTTTATGCATTAAACATTTATTCTGAATTAAAAATCTCAAATGTTCACTGACATCAGAATATGTGTTAACAATGAAGTACAACACGTCAAGGGCTTTAAATTTGAAGTCCCCCTCTACTCAAAACATGTTTTTTCTTCTTGTTCCTTCAGTTGAAAGTTGGAGCTTCACTGTGCAGAAGGACGAATGTGCAGAGTTTGACACCAGAAGGCTGTTTTCACCTTCTTCTGCGGACATAGGAAAATTTCTCTGCTCATTGAAAATCCAGTTTTCAAGGGCGGGCCTACGAGCATGATTGGTGACATCACCAATAGTTTGGAAGCTAATCCTGGTCCAATATTCAGCTTAGACAAGTGTGAAGTGCAAACTTTGGAAGCCTCCGATGCACAAACACTGAGACATCTCCTGTGAGGTGGCTAAACTTTTGAAACGACATATTTGCATGACCATAGATTCAGGATTTTCTAATGAGGGAGAAGGAGTACATTGAATTTTAAGGATTTTAACAAGATAATGGAACCTGATCAGAAACTTTTGCTGATCTCATCTCTTAAAACATAAAATATCCCACAAGCCACTTGTTTATCTGCAATCCTTTAAGGCCCCCGACTCTGCAGACAGGTGTCAGTGGGGTCAGATTTTATCAACAGTTTCCTTCCAACTGTCCCTGAATGCCTCTGCTGCCTTCAGAGCATTTCAACCTTCAGAAACACTTGCTGCTCTTTATCGCCATTTGATATAAAAAAAAATCAAAGGGTTTTCATTCATATCTGCTAACGTACATATTCGCTCATCTGTCCTGGGAATAGGAAATGATGCAATGTTACATCTTCATCAGCGACGATGACATTTTGCAGGGAAAATCCCAAAACTGGGTGAAGAGCATCAGCAGCGAGCGCCGTTAGAATGCATGTGTTAGATGACATTAAAATCAGACTGAGCTTTGAATGTGAAGAGTCAGCGGGAGTCAACAAATGTCTAAATGAGTTTCCACATGTTACATAAAAAGACTTGTTGCACGCTGACTGGGAAAACAGTGAACCTGCACAAACATCTGTCGTCAACAACACGCACAGTCCAGCAGATGTGAATACTACGCACATACAGAACACACACAAGTGTGAATTACTGCACACTCACCTTCACGGCACACACACACACACACACACACACACATTCTGTCTCTCTGATTCTGCACATATGGATGCAAACACATCTGTGCTGGGCTGTTAGGAGCCTTCAAAAGTAGCTGTGGCTCCGTTTCACGTGCTGAGGTTGATGTAGCCATTTTGCTGTAACATTATAGCCGCAAAATCGTCCATTTATGTTTCCTCTCTTCCTCGGGGTAATTAGCCGGCCTTGAAGTGGCTTTAGCTGCGCCTTCCTTTTTTTACACACACTCAGGGAGGCTGACTGAGAGCACTCATTTAACCCATAATTATCAACCCCTCTGTATTTAAAAAAAAATCCCCCCCCCCTCCTCGCCCCACCACACACATACACTCACACAACTTACACATAATTACCTTAGCTGAGACAGACAAGTGTGTACCTGCATGTGTGGGACACACACACACTCACATAAGATTGAATAACACTTGCAGCATCTTTGAAACGGAAACATGCAGCTTGGTTAAAAAAAAAAAAAACAGAAGAGTTACACACACATGTTCAGGTACACACACACACTCACTCACACACACACATGCAATGGAGGGAAAAGATCACTCACCCTTTAATTTACAGGAGTAGAGTTACCCACCCTTGCAGGCTGACATAAATCGTCAAGGAATAAATTCAAAGTACAAATCAATAGTAAATACAGGGTTTAACCCTGACTGCCTGAACCCTGATTTATTTATTTTTTTAATAGGAACATACGTGCTCTTTCAGAAGTCTTGTTAGGACAGTCTGAGGGGGTGAAAAGATATTTTCAGATGGAGGATCTGCTCAACACATTTTCTAAGCTTCTGAAACACATTGACGTTCTGCAGCGAGTGACCGTGAAGACGCGTTCAAAGCACAGCAGCAAGGACGCGCCGGAGAGATAATGTGTTAAAACCGCTGCTTTACTGGAGAGCACCGATGCTGGGAAACAGGACGGAGGTTTATCATGACACAGCATGGAATCGTGCGCCACCAGTGCGCTGTCCTCAAACAACTCTATGGTCATTTTGGACGCTGCGCTGTATTGGCCTGCCGTGCTCACACACATTTAATGCAGCACAAGTCATTTCTGCAGTGCTGGTGTTGGTGGTGTTTTTGGCTGCGTGCTATTTGAGTGACGTCGCCTCCTTTAAATTCCCTCTGCAGGAAATACCTTTCTGAATACTCTTACACTGATGTCTTGGCTTCAAAGTACCTGGAGGAGTTTTTGACCACTAGGGGCGCTGTGGGGCGATGTCCTCACGAGAGGGGCCCTGTTTTGTTTCCATTGTTCATGCACGTGGGCGACATGATACACATTCCCCGGTTTCATGTTCTCTGTTCAGCGACAGTCGAAAATACAATTTTGCTTATATCTGCTATCTTAGCTTTCTTCGCTCGCTCACAGCAACCTTCAGTGTTGATAGGCTGTTACTAGTGATGTGTAGCCAATCAGATTACAGACTACAGAGTGCTGACTACAGACAGACAGGTGGCTATATCAGAGCTCTCAATACATACATTAAGTGTATTTATATGTATCTATGTCAACTGACGAGTCATATTCAGTACAGGAAGCTGATTCAATAAGACTCATTTAATCCCATGAATCGCTTTATCAAATGAGGATTTTGTATTTTTCTATCAGGATAACGACATAAAACCTGATGACACACATTCAAAACTTCATGTGAAAAAGATTCAAATGTAAGAAAAGTGACATTCTGCGCAGCCCTGCTGTACATACATTGATCACGTAAGCAGGCACACACACGCAGAAACCCACCGCCCAACAGCAACTGCAGCAGCACCGAATAATAAATCTCCTGTTTGTTGATTACATCAAAGATGTGATTACTTCAAAGACGCGATTACTTTAAAAATTCCAATTGGATATCAACACCTCTTTATGTGCGTCAGGAAATCGTAAATGTAGCCCTCAGTCTCTCTGTAGTCTAATTTCACTTGAAAGGCCTTTGATTTATCAGCATATTGTTGCCGCCTTTTATCTTCTCTCCATTTGAACCAAAATCTGCTGCTGAATACAAGAGTTAATGGGATCTCAGACATCACTTGTTTGTAATGACGGCCCTCCACCTTGACCCGGACGCGCGCACACTCGTACGTATGCATTTCACATACACATGCGTGCAGAGACACGCAGCCGTGCGCTTACGTGCGCACACACACACCTTCATTTAGAGGAGCTTATGCTGATAAAACACCTCTAATGTATTCTTTAGTTTTCAGATGACACGCTAAGTAGATCTGTCTCTTTTTATATTTGAAGCGGAAATTAAAGCGTCCTCTCTTTTGTTCCCTCCTCCCAGAGAGCTTTTGAGTCTAATGTCTTTAATCTCACATTTCACGGAGATGGCACATTCAAAACACCCATTCACTCTCTTTCTTTCACAGTCATCCTTGCCCTGGTGTGGCGGAAATAATAAAAATTAAATCACATAAAAAAAAAAACAGTTGCTGGGAATTAATGGCGGATTCACCTTGCTCTCTGCAATCCTTTCAAGTGGCTGCAATCAAACTGCTTTGCAGGAAGGGGCTCTCTCACAAAGAGATCTGAGCACGACGGCGTCATGTTTTGCCATCAGATGAATCGGGGCTGCACTTAATAAAGCGTCCCTCAAAGGACAAATGGAAACGACCATTTATAGATTGTGTTTAAGTTGCGTGATGTGTGAATTAGCTCTTGCGACAAATGCGCTGTTTGAGAATAAACTGGTGGCTTCGCTCAGGGGAAAGCAACTCTGAGGCTGCTTGGTACTCCTCATATCATGCCCTTTGTGCCATTTCCAACCTCTGCTAAGTCAAAATGACTATGAAAACTACAACGCCAGTCATTAGCAGAGAACACTCTTCACAGTTTGGATCTTTTAAGAATTTGTTGCGAGAAGCTGGAAACCTTTCATGACATTTTTTTCCCTGGGTCATCTAAATGAAAGCGAAATAAAACACCACCTCAGACTAAAAAAAAAAAAAAAAAAAAAAACTTGTGAAATTAAGCATCCTTTTTCACTTTGACACTTTTAATTCTCTTGAGATGTTTTCTAATAAGCACCTGTTCAGGTTGTTTGCAGCCACATTGAACTGCTGACAGCAGGGCCTGCAGAGGCGACGGGGCGAGGGAGCGTGCAGGCGAGATGTGGCAGATCAAATGCTCACAGTAAAACTTAATGTGCACCAAAAAGTGGAGATTCTGAAACCTGCGTCCAAAGGCTCAATGTCGGTGCAGTCTGGAGTGCCATCTCTCCACTGTGGCACAACGTGGATTTCAGGAGCTATTCAGTGGAAAAAAACTATTTCATCAATGATTATTTCACACAATGTGTGATTTTCTTTTGTCAGAGTAGTGCATGACAAATGTCAAGGTAATTGGAAGTGAAATTTTATTTTTTGCACCTCTTCAGTGTCCTTTAACAGACACAAAGGCGCTACTCTAAATACAATTATGCTTCATCTGAGAGGTCAGGGTAAGCTGCTTGAATAACCACACACAGAGAGAGTATATACACATGGGTGTTGGGGTCTGTGGGTGCACAGGAGGGGAAAAAAAACCTGAATCTACGAGCGCGGTAAAATTCCCCACACCTGCACGCAGAAAGAGAAAGAAAAAAAAAGAGGCGAGCATGAGGGGAATATGAGGCGGCGGCTCCTCACACGGAAAACCTAAGAATCTTGCAGAGCATCTCGTCCCGTGGAAACTCCTGGATCAGACCGATATTAGATTAGAACGGTATTAGATTCAACAAGAATGGATTTTATCGACTCCAGAGAGGAAGGTGAGCGCATGTGACATGAAAAGGCAGAGATGTGGGAAACACCTGAATTGCGTGACATTAGGTCGACCAATTCTGAAACTGTCCTGGATGACTAAGACAAAAACATTGATATGATTAATATGACTGTTAAAAGCTGCTGTTGTTGCAAAGTTGCTGAAGTTCTGAGGATGAAAATGTGAATTATTTGCCAGAAAACCTCTTTAGTTCTGCAGGAGACAGCAGAAACACAGTTTTTAGTTATTTATTAACATGAACCACATTTGATGGATTATGATTTTACTTTTAAGTAGGAGAATAAATTCAAATGGAACAACTCTCATAATGTAATACTTCAACCAAAGTACATCTATAATTTCTCTGATTTTTCTTCAACTGCTGCAATTTCAAAGTTCAGTTTAAAACAATATAACTCACATGCTTTAAGTAATTTTTAACATGGCAGTAGTCTAAAACTTCAACAATCATGGCTTCTAAATGTAACATTCAAATACAACTATTTTGATTTGAAAGAAATTCAAAAGATTCTGGTTTTGATAAAATGTAGAAAAAGTCAATGCAGACTTGAAGCACGAGGCTAGACAAATTAACAAGACGCACGAGTCCTCTGATTTGTGGATTCATATCCACTTGCGTTCAGTACATCCACCGTCACCCCCGGTACCACCAGGGTGACCTGCTCTGCCCGTCATGACCCCCCACAGCCCGTCCCACCCCAGCAGTCAGTCTTGAGTAGTGAGTAGGTCTCCCAATCTGGAAGTCATTGCCTTCTCCAGAGTCAGGAGCCCAAAATGAGAGCCTCTTAGTTGGAGGTTTGGGCAACATCAAAGCCCAGGCAACCATAACAACGCAGCTATGTTTAAAAAAGGGCCAAACACCCCCCCCCCCAACAAGCCCGCCCACTCCCCAATTACACACACACACACACATACACACACAAAAGCTCATATGCATGCATGAACGCATGTATGCGAGGACACGCCCAGTGCTGTGCATGCAAATACACACACACACACACACACACACACACACACACACACACAAACAGCACCGTCCACTGCTGCCACACACCACTGGAACATCTGGGCCGTGGCCATGATGAATCAGTAACCACTGTTTGTAGCTAACAGACAGAAACGCTTTGTGTGTGTGCATGTGTGTGTGTGTGCGCGCGCACGTATTACTATGCATACTACACTGCAATATCGCTCACAAACACTGAGTCCAGTTTTTACTCAGCATCTTTATTTTTACGTTCCTGCGAGGACAGAAACTTGATCCCAGATGTGGGTCAGGGAGGATGTCGCAGCGAAAGCAAAGATTTGTGATTGGTGTTTTTCATCTTGATAAGGAAACCCACGTTCGTTTGGATCAAGAGAGGAAAAGATGACACCTGTTTTAAAATTTCACCACCAGCAGGACACCCAGGTCACATGCTTTGTATTCTTTTGGGGGGATTTGAGGGGTTTCAGCCCTCTCGGGGAAGTTTACATCTCCTCTTGGTAGATATTTTATAAGCTGATTCCAGTATTTTTAGGCCATTTATGCTATAATACATACATTTATAGTGGATTCAGCATTTCACCACCAACATTTTGTTCCTGGCAGTGTGAAGAAGGCTTTGGAACTAAATCTTAATGATTTACAACTACTGCTGCTTGTACTTTTAGTAGTAGAGCAATGTTCAAAACAGTATTTGTTTTACAGACTTGCAGCTGAAAGACTTTGCAACCTTTCATCTGAGCCTGTAATTGCTTTTCCTTCCGTTCTGATGCATGATTAATGTAATTTCTTTAAAAGAGCTCTTTGTACAAGCCCTCAGCTCTCCTGCCCAGGTTGTTTTTATGCATCTGTGTTATGCATGCACATGATAACGCTGTGCTTTAATTGCTCCGTTTGCTAACACCGCTGGTGCAAACAACAACAAGGCTGCAGAAGCAGAAGATGCAGACGTGACGGCGGTAGAGGTGGTAACAGGAGTTAAGAGAAAGAGAGGAAAGAGGCAGGAAAGAGTGCAGGGCGAGATTCACTTTTCACACTTAATCTGACATCACAGCTCAGACTCCATGCGGTGAGAAAACCTCCGGGCTCCTTCTGAGAGACGGCACTCTGCTCTGCTGCAGCCGGCTCCAGGGGACATGGATGCGACTGCGTGCAAAATCAAATCCAGCCAGCGCGATGGCATTCGGAGATGAGTTATCACTCTCTTAATGAGTGGACGGAGACAGACAAGCAGGCAACTTTCTCCTTCCAGACTGCGGTGACGCTCTCACTCGGCAGAAGTGACCTCTAATGATCGGTACTAAAGCGAGCTAATTAATGGTGTACTTGTTTATTCCTATCAGAACGTTCCACAATTAACAACTTGTTTGTGACATTTGGGCAATCATCCGCAACAAAAATATTGACACAGGGAGACGGGAGGAAATGAGGCGACCACAGTGGACATAAATCCTCTTTGAGACACACTTCCTCCAGGGCTTGGTTTGCTCAAACAATAGATACTGCGACTACTTCAGGCCACAGCCATATTTGTCTGTCTTGTGGGAGCCTGTTAGCAGAAGGAGGGAAAAAAAATCTAGCGGTTTGATAACGGCATTGTCAAAAAGGCACCAAGGGCTCGCCGTGGTGGAAAAGGCGTCTGTGTTTGCATTTATTCTCAGACGATCCAGCCGGGATTGTTTCCAGTGTGAAACGTCAAACTTCCACGACTGTGTTTATCTGACCTGATTTATCTGGTGGCTGCGGTTTGGGGTTTGATGAGGAGTTTTAACCCATCATGGGTGACCTTTTGGTGGATCTCCTCCTCCACGAGGGTCAGAAACGGCGGGCGTCAGAGCTTCGGTTTTGTCCTTCTTGAGGAGGGCGACTGCGATCCCGTCCGCAGGTTATGCGGTCTCGTCCCCTGCTGAGATGACTGAGCGCGTCTATCGCTCACTCATTGCGAAACCTTTCCTGTGCGGCTGCCGAGGACAGCTTTCACTCACTAGCTCAGCCTAAACACCAGACCATGTACAGAAATGGGAAATGCCGCCACACATTAGAAAAACCCCTGCAGTGACGCGCTTCCTGTGTGCCAGGATCTATTTATTACACAAATATGGCCACCGGATACCACAATAAACGAACCATGCATGGTCGCGGTGAAAGTTTTTAACCCTGTGAAATCTAAGAGACGTTTAAAACAGACAGTCAGGAGCTGTGCAGCTACTCCACACACAAAGTGACAAAAAAAAAAACGGAAAATTTAAACAATTTGGAGCCGAAACAATTATTTGATTAACTATTTTGATAAAAATCAAGAAAAAAATGCCAAATATTTGCTGAAATTTGAGGATTTGGAGCATCATTATATTGAATATCCTTGTTTTTGGGCCAACAAAACATTTGAAGACAAAACTTTGACCTCTCAGAACTCCTTGTGCAGTTTGGGGACTTTTCAAAATTTTAGATGAAAAAAATACCTGAGAGAAACACCTTGAAAGATGCACACAAACACACCAAAAGGAAAGAAAAAGATATATCTGGAACACCATTTTAGCTTTTGTTGCATTTCCAAACCTCAGTGCAGTGTGTGCTTATCACGGCGGTCTAACATCTGCTGGCAAAGAGGTGGAATAACGGGATAATGTTCCCAAAATCTTCATCAACGCAACTGTCAATCTGTCTTTACATCTACACCTGCAAAGTTTTCACATGCCTCTATGAGCAGGAAGAGATGGTTCAAATAAAAAAAACTAAATGCACAATTAGCTGTGAGGACACCTTAAAAATAACTAATAATTCCCATCAGTCAGTGCATGAATTCTTGCATGTTTGCAGCCATCAGGGCGTTGACGAGGTGGTCGTACATGGCTGACTCCACACGTATGCCAACTGTTGTTGAGTCAAGTTTTGGGGAAGCAGACAACTCAATCAGCTTACATGCTTTCTGGCCTCTGGGCCACCGGTTCACTTCACGTGCACGGTGCCTTCTGTCTGATCCGCCGCTTTGATGTTGGTATCAAAATAATCTCATCCCTGGGCGCTTGTGTGTTGTGGGAGCGTTGAAGGCCACGCAGAAGAAATACCTGCGGGGCCGAGAGCGCTGAATGGCCTTAACATCCCTGAGCCCAAACAGGAATATTTTTCGGGTTATGCCTATTTTTTTTTTTTAAATGTGCACACACACACACACACACACACACACAGACACACACACACACACACTATGGCGCTATAAGAAATATTAAAGGTAATCTACTTCTTGAAAAGCGAGATGCTTTTTTGCACAAATTTAGACTTGATTTTAAAATTTAAGTTGCTTTTTAAAGAAAAACGGCTAAAAAAACAAACTAACTGAAACACTGAGACAACATGGAGGAAACTACTATAATTTCCAGTTTGTTCCACGTCACGAGGTCGATGAATTTTCACGCCGATTGTGTGTAATCAGCGTGTTGACCTCTCCCACTGCGTTGCACAGCTGTGGCGAGATACTGCAACAGAGACACCGTTCATTCCTCCCTCATCACTTACTGAGAATAATCAACAGATGTCTGAAAACCAGCTTCATTGGATTATCATAGATCGAATGGAAAAATACCAATACTACTAGAAGCTCATTTATTTATCCAACACTTCAAGACAATCTAGGAGCACAGGAGGAGGAAAAAGCAGGGACATCAAACCAAACCCGAGCCAGAAGACACACGAACCAACCGGCTGGAGGAGGCGAGTCATCAGATGACATCAGGGACAAACCAGAGCCCTGAGGCCGCTGTCCAATCAGCTCCTTCCTTTCATCATCTCTCACAGAGATCAAGCAGTCCAACTCAGGACCGTTTCAAGAACCGTCCTTAACCGAGATTACGGTCATTGTGGCAAACACTTTAGAGAGCCGGCTATTTATCATCACTGCTGACCGGTGTGACTCCTCAGAGGCCTTCATGAAAAGTGCCCAAAGTGGCGAACTTTGACCCTTACTAACCTTCAAACTAGCTGAAGACCAACATGCATGACAATATCGGCAGTGCTTTCTGGTTTTTACTCGGTTTTCTTAATTGCACTGACAGTTCTTGACCTGTGCTTCACAGACATTTTCATCTATTTTTCATTCATTCCTCACAAACCTGCGACTCTCTGTGCTCTGCAATAGTCTTTCAGAGGGGTCTTCCACGGCAGAGAACTTCAAACGAACCTTTTCAGAGTGAAAAGGTTGACAAAAATAGCATTTTTCTGAAATCCTTGAAGGGTTTTAACAGATTCTTTGAATTTGTAAAATTGATTGACTCATATTTCTGAATCAAATGTTCTTGATGTCCAACTGTCAAGGCTGCAGACTGAATCAGTGCGACGTGCTGCTTTTGCTTTGGAGAAAAGTACTTTCCCTGCCAGTAAAACACACGTGAATTAAAGTAGCCTAGGGGGGAAGGACCACTGGAAATAGGAGACGAAGAGAAGAAGGTGATGGAGGAGGGATGTCTTTGTATTGATTGTTTTGTTTGACGAACAGTCCGAAATCCTTTAAAGTCAAGTTATATTAACTTAAAAACATTAAAAGATCAGCAGAAATATTCCCATTTGGAACCAGAACTGAAGCTTGCTATTTATCCTCAAAAATGCTCAAATAATAACTAACAATCATTGTAGTATTGATTACTCTTGCTCGTTTACTTCCTGTTGATGAATTAATCCACTAATTGTTTCATCTGTAGACTGAAGAACCACAAAGAGAGACAAGAAGGAAACCAGGAGAGAAGAAGAGATGGATGAGAAAAAAGAATAAAGTGATGGATAGATGGACAGATAGGAGTGTAGAGGGAGGGGTGGATGTTGCTCTGTCTCCCCCTCTCTCCTTTCATGTCCTAATTTATTCTGTCTGATTAATTCCTTTTACCCCAGCGGCTGGAGCGATTCCTCTGGATGTGCGGTGCGCCCCACCTCCCAGCAGCCCCTGTTCTCCTCTCTCTCCCTCTTTTTCTACTGTACCTTTCTTCCTCTCTACCTCTCTCGGCCCACCTGCTGGGCTGGTCCCCTCTCTGCACGCCACGCAGCAGTGAGGAAACGGAGCAGGCATGTCGTAACCGTGGCAACCAACCCCAACCGCATGCCACGAAAAGTCCCGACTCTCGAACTGAGATCTGTTGCCCTGCTTATGTTTGCGTTGACGGGACACAAACAAGGCAAAGAGCAAAACGGATGCAGAGTTTAATCATTAAAGGGTCAGTTCACCCGAAAACCCATTTCCATATAAAAGCAGAATGTGATTAACTGATTTTAGTAAATATCTGCTTATTCTGACAAGTTGTGGCAGGAGCAACAAAAGACTGGGAAAGATGTGGGATGCTCCAAAAACACCTGTTTGGATCATTCCACAGGTAAACAGATTAATGATAGCATCATGATTGGGTATGAAAGGGGCATCCTGGAAAGGCTCAGTCGTTCACAAGGGAGGATGGAGCGAGGTTCACCACTTTGTGAACACAGGATTGGACGAAGGAGATTACTTCATGGGTCCAGGAACACTTCGTAAAACCGTTGTCAGTAAACACAGTTCGTTTGCAAGTGATTCTGTTTTTATTTATAGAGTTTTATAGAGCGGCCGAGCTTCTTGGAATCAGGGTTGTAATTTGGGTTTTATGTGAGAAAGTTTGAATTTGTCAGTATTAGAATGAAGTGGAGAAGCTTGAGCTTGATTTTTGGGAGTTAACCCTTCAAAGCAGCTCCTTCCACCCACAGTCTACTATAGAGCAGCAGCAATTAGTTGCAATTATTATTAATGATTAAAATAATTATTCTATCTATTAATCCATGACTAATTTGATAACTGACTAATTGTTTCAGCCTCGCAAATTGAATAATTGGCTGCTTTTTCTCTTCTTTCTGTGCAATCCATGGAATATTTTTGGGCTTTTGATCACCATGAGCGTGCATTTGCCGCCGTTTTCTGGAGTTTTATAGACCAAACGGCTGATTGATAAATTGAGAATTGAGAATCTGCAGACAGAGCTGTGTGTTTGCAGCTGACCACAAAAATCAAACACAATCCAACTCTAACTGTCTGGACCAGAGGGCAAGAGGTTGAATGCGTTAACTAGTCACGGCACAAGGATCGTCTGTGACCAGAAAACGAGCCTGAACGCTGCGCCGCACATCCTCAACCAATAGAAAATGATTTCACAGTCAAGCCTGAAGAATGTTCAAGGACACACACATAACTGCCTCTGTGCGTTTGTGCAGTCCGTCTGTTTGAAAGGCTCAAAATAAATAAATAAACTGAACGTTACAGAACTCCTTTCAGCAGGAGCGAGCAGCCAGAGAGCGTCAGACGGACCTGAAAACTACACTCCGGAGTTTCGTCCAAACACCTGGAAAAACAGCTTTGCTTTCCCTCTCGACTCTCATTGATGGTTATAAGTGGTTGTTACCACAAGTGGTTTGGCTTGGTCTCAGGGGGATATGATGCTTTTCTCTGCGATGGATAGAAGTCAGTTACTGCTACGCAGCTGCGTCAGTGTCCTTGAGCAAGACGCAGAAGTCCTGAGGTGAAGAAAAAAAGCAGGTTCTTATTGAATTTCCTCAGGTCGCCTTCAGCGAGTTTATGCCGCTGACAGACTGTTTCACTGCAGGAGAAAACCTGTGCCAATTTAGGGTTTAAGTGCATTTCACCCTCAAAGCAAAGTGGATTTGACTTGTGCTCACAAATTTGATCACATAATATTCTCCCCGCTCAAACATCCCTGCCCCTCCCTGGTGTGTTTTCTATCAAAAAAAAGCCGAAATGCCATAAACACAAGTTGAACCTCTCAGCTAAACGCTGGGATGCTGTGTGTGTTCAATCCAAGCCATGATGGTGAGACATATTTCTTTTCTCCCTCTGCGATGCAGAAATGCGCTTCATGTGTCTGGCAAACATCCTCACTGTAGTTTGACTGGCTTGAATTATAGATAGGAGACGCGAGCCACCCGCTGCTTGTTTGTTTGTTTGAGACTCTGAGTAAGCAGAGGGAACGGAGGAAGCGGAGAGAGAGAGAGATGAAATGGGACGGAGAGCGCCGAGGGAATAAAAGAAAGGAAGAGATGAAAGAAGGGACGGAGGGAAGACGGACAGAGCGAGGCGGCCGGGGAAAAGGAAGCGAATCCATGAGTTTGGATCTCAGGTTGGGAGCAAAATCAGAGCTGAAACCACTTCATTCATCTTAAGCTGCAACATGTGCTGTTTGGTGGAACATCTGCGCGATAGTAGCTTAAAACGGTCCTCCACTGTGATTTCAGGACGGCTTTGACTGTGGCGAGGTAATATTTTCAAAAAGGTTTTGAGGTCCATGTTGAACTTGGCCTCCTTGACGTCCGTCGCGGCTGGGGGGGAAAAACAAGAAAAGGTTACGAAAGATAAAAAGACTGAAGAATTAGTAACAGAGAAAGAGAAGCGAGCGACGCGGCGACACACGCTGCCATCATGGTGGCAGAAAACAGCCCCATTAAGAAGTCGCCATACCCGCAGCCATAATTGTTTGTTACCGAGCGCTGCCTTACATCATTGACCGCCTGGCCCTGCGCTGCACCTCAGGGGCGGTTCTTCCGAATCCAAGGGGGAACCCTCCTCTGCCCATCCAGATCGCATTACACAGGGCCCAGGGCTCTGATGTGGCTTCAGACAGAGAGCGTACAAACCCCGGCCCACAACCACACGGCCCAGCTCAGCGCAGGCCCCGTCCTGCGGTCTCCTCGCTATGAAAGAATATTTTTGAATGCCTTGTACATTCCCTAACTGTTCCCACCCCCCTACATGCTGCTCTCATTTAGATGGGGGTTTTTATGAGGGTGGGGGGGTTGACAAGTTGTTCTGAAGGTATGAGTACTGCGTTTCATCGGGTTTCGCTTCTGGACAGAAGGTTCTGGTGCGTTCGGGTACGAACTGAGAATAAGTAATCAGCGTGAGGGCTGAGGGTGGGGAGCAGATTGTTTTAGTTTTCTCTCTTGAAGGCATTAATCAAGTTATTGGAGCAGACTCACAGCCTTTATGGACTGCAAGCGAACTCGAGCCATTGGAGGAAGCAGCTCCGGTCATAATTTTAGAAGAGCTATTCCTCTTCACGTTGTTATCAGAAATCTGAATGGAATGAGGCGCAGAGGACTCGCTGTGCTGAGGTCTCATTCCAGTCCAGTTTAGAAATGCATGTTTTTCTCTGTATGGTGCTTTATTTGGATTAGTGTGGGCAGCTGCAGCGTGCTGTGTTCATGCATGCATTGTGTAATTTTCACTGCTAAACATTTTGTCTTTCCTGTCTCAAGGCGGCGAAAGCGCAGGTGTAACCAACAACATTAGCGATGGCTCAGTTCAAATTAGGTGTCCCATTAAGCCACCGTACACATTATCAGGCCACTGGAGGTGGGCTATCTAAATGAAATTCAGCCATGATTAATGTTATTAGCTACACTTGTGTTTGACACTAGTCAAAAGGTCAGTCGTGAAAAAGGACAAATTAATTTGAATCTCCTCAACAATAACACACACACACACACACACACACAGCTTGTTTATCATCTTAGGTGTGATAATGTTGTTCAGCATCATGTGCTTGATGCCTTTTAGTGGATCAAAACCAGGAAATTTGAAAAGCAGGCTAATGAAAGCAGGCAGGCCAGCGGGTAAGAACTGCATGTGGAAGGAGTGAAAGCCAAAAACTACAAAGGAGAGAGCTGAAGAGGGGGAGGAGGTTCAGGCAGGCAGAGGGGAGGATGCAAACATTAACGTACAGATGCACAGGTAAACACAGGACGGGATGCATGTTTAAACAGGTGGATGAATAATTGAGATGTTAGAATTGATAAATATTTAGACAAATGGACTCTTGCTAATGGATGAACACAAAGAAAGAGATCCTCCACACACACACACACACCCACACCACCCCATTACTACATCGTCAGCCCTCACCTTTTCATCCGTCCCCCTTCTCCACATCAATTAAATCTCTTTCCATTGGCCGGGTCTGGTTCTATATTAGCACCCTACCTTCCTTCTCTGTATCTGAACGAGTGTCTCTTTAATCTTCAGGAGATGTTCCCATTGATGGGTCTATTGATTTGATGTTGCGCCAGCTGCTTTTATCTCCAGGAACTCAAAGAGGTGCTGGAGAGAAGAGATGCACTCCCCCACCAGGTTTAGCTGTGCACACTCTGGCTTGTTCTGCTGGACAGTCTGTCTTATCGTGGGGCGGTCGGAGCTCTCTGGACAGGCTTTAATGGTGTTGTCTTTTGCATAACCCTTACCTTTTTTTTAATGTATTGGCTCTTAAGTGTGCAAACAGACGTATGAATGCACCATTCTTGGTGGTCTCTGCTTCTTTTTCTGCTTAGTTATATCCCAAAAACCATACTGGCATCACTTAGCCCAAGATTTGCTCTTTAAAATGCCAAATTTTACACACACAAAGCAAAAAGACACATTGCCACAGATCAAAGGATGTTTAGTCTCTCTGTCGCACTGTCAATCATGTTACTAATGATGCTATTTAACCACCGTTTTCTCACATCAACTTATCAGATCTCTACGATGATGGCAGGTGTTACTGCTAAAAACGTGACGCAGCTGCAAAGCCTCTGCACACATGCAACTGCACTTCTATGTGAGAATATATCTGTCAAAAGGTGCAGGGATAAAGTAATGACACCTCAGAGTCAATCAGCAACCCTCTGTGACCCCGAGCTGGTTTTCTATTTGAATCTAAAGCTTTAAAAAGAAAAAAAAAAGAGGCAGTGACAAGAAACAGAAAAGGCTTTTCTCTCAGTTTGGGGCAATAAACTGCGTTGAGGATTTCGACATGGCACAACTCCACTGGAATCATCTGTGTATGTTGGGAGAGCGAAGCGAGGGCGCTACCATCCAGCTGACCACATGTGGAGTTTGTCCAAAACCATTGGAGAGCCAGTGCTGGTCGGTCCACCACAGAGCTGCATGCTCGGGCCCAGGGGGCCTTGCTGAGCAGCAGCATCAGAGAGACCGCCTATCACCGCTCGCCATCTCTGGGGCACAATGTTCCCTCTGCCGCGCTCTGTGTGTAAATGTATTTATGTGTTTGAACTGCATGTGCATGTTCGTGTGTTTAGATGTGTGTCCATTTATTTCCTTGAGTCTATTTAGGAATGTGTGCATGCATGATTTTCTAAGATGCGTGTCTCGTCATGTGTTCGTGGGTGTGTGTGTGTGTGTGTGTGTGTGTGTGTGTGGATGAGGGTCCCTTAGAGAGCAGGGCAGGCCTGTGGTTTGCAGAGCGCCTGCCAAGCTGCCCGGTTGGCTAACAGAGGGGTTTGATATTCTGCTATCGATCATGTGTACTAATAACATGGTGACTTGCCCACAGCGTGTAATTATCACCCCAAAATAAAGTGGCTGGCTCTACTTAGGGACATCTGCCTTTAAATCAGCTGTTGTCATCTGCTCACTCCTTCGCTCTTTTCTTCCTCTCGCGCCCCTTATGTAAGAGTTCACCCGATGCACCTTGAAGTGTAAATCCTCCGACAGTTTTCCTTGTGGGCGTCATGCGGGAACTGTAGACGAGTTTTCTGTGTCAGACACTCCCGCAGTTTTCCGTAAGATTTCTGTGAGGCTTCCTCCACAGCTGTGGTGGGAACAAAAGCAGCGGCAGTCACGGTTCTTTTATGTACGACTTCCTGATGTATGTGGGAAAAGATCTTTGACCTATAAAAACTGCTTCCATACCTGGATAATTCAAGACAGTAACGTTGCACCTTCTTTAAGTGGAAATTACTGGGATAGCCTTTCAGGAAATGCTAGTGATGTGCACCGTTCACACCATGCAGCTACATTCAATGCAGCTGTTTGCAAACTAAAAAGTTCTTTTACTTGTTATTTATCAAATCACTCGCAAAAGCATTGGCAAGGTAACTGGAACAAGCCACGCACTCAAGTACGGCATCAGCGGAGTCTTTTGGTGGTCGAGGGTTCATCAATAACAACAAATTAAGCGACTGATTAACTGAGACATTTTTGCAGCAAACTTTTCTCTGATTCCAGCTCTTTAAATGTGACTTGCTTGTTTTCTTTGTCTTCTGTACGACTGTTGTTAAAGATGTAACAAGCAATGTGAAGTTGCTTCATTTATCTACAAATCAATTAATTGATTTATCAGAAAAATAAAGAGATTTATTGTTAATGAAGTCCAAAATGAATGCAGACTTTCAACAGCGTTCTTATTCATGTAGCTTATCGTGCAAAAATGAATGGAAATAAATGGCTGCCAGTAATGGTAGAACAAGTTGCTTTCAAGAAAAAAATCTATGGTTTCCTTTCAAAGATGTTGAGCACTTTTCTCACTCGTCCATCCATCCATCCATCCCTTCTTGTTGTTTGTGCTCTCATCCCTGCATTCTTCTGCCCATCCCTCCATCGTTCCTATCCGTCCATCCCATCTATAAAAACGTCTGATGTTTGCATCTGCGGTCGGGTGAATTGTTTAGTCGTGATTTGTAATGTAAATATGTGGCTGCGTGTGAGAGCACCGCTCCCTCTGGATGCCCCCTGAACACACACTTAGTCACACACACACACACACACACACACACACACACACACACACACACACACACTGCATATTCAACCAGCAGCTGCCTGGCTCAGCTCTGTTACTCCTACTAAGCCATAATTGTTACCGGGCCTCTACTCTCTCAGCGCCGGTCCGCCCGAGCCAAGCGGCTAACCATCAGCAGCCCTTATGGCTCGCTTCGCCTCCGGGCTCCAACCGCCCTACGATGGAGTCGATAGTCTCCGCACATGATGCAGCGCGCAGCACGGACAGCGCTCGTAAACAAGGATGCGTGTTCGGTTCTTACATGATTTAATCCCTCGCGGTCCAGAGAGCTTTCAGGTGACGTAACGCAGCCTTTTGGCAGCCATATTGGACGTCCGCCGCTTTTTTGCCTGCAACAGTTTGATTAAATTTCTCGATGTGCAAACTTCGCTCTCACGTTGCAACAAGTGATTGTTCTTTTCTCTGATCAAAACATCGTCAAAATAAGGACACCTGACCAATCAGAGTTTCTAATTGATAAACAACCTGGAAGAATAAATTCTTGATTCATTATTATCATCATTATTCGTCTATTTGGTTGATTAGCCAATTGTTGCAGCATCGTTTCATTTAACAATTATCAAAGATACTACTTTTTAACTCACTGTTTTGAGACCAGCTGTGGAAAAAAACTCATCTACTTTATCTTTTACTTTATTTTAATTTGAGAATATTTTCTCACATCAGTTTTGTGACGCCGCCTCTGAAGCTCCTACAAACAATCCAAGTGTCAGCTCGTTCTCATTCTTTGCAAAGAGCAGGTGACAAATCAATCTCACATCAAAGTCCATTTAGCGGCTGTCACGGGGCTTTCTATCATTTGGATCCCATGATCTTCATCAGCAGATGAGGTGAGCCCAGCTGTCACAGAGCTGTTTTTTCGGAGCACTTTCAGGAATTCCCGTCCATGTCGGTTTTAATTTTTTAAATATGAAGATCATGTGCCATGAGCGAAAGCTGCAGCACCACTACTAACTGGACCTTGAGGTATTGGTTGGAGGTGTTTTTGGTGTTATTTGCTTGAATAGTCAGCCGGTGTTTTCATTTTGTTTGCTGTTTTTGAAAGTGCAAGAATCAAGAACGTCCACATTAGAGTAAATCAGCAATAATTAGCACTAAGCAAGCGAGCCCACAGAACATTATTTGGACATTATTAATCCAGTTAAGTACAAAATGATGAATAAAACAAGCTCCCGGCCTCCTCAAACTTCTCCACCTCCTCTTTAGCCCCATGATTCCTCTCCCTCTAGCTGTATTTATCTGTTCCTTAGTCTAAAAGTTCCTTCCTATCTCTCCCTCGCTCGCTCGTTTAATCTCGGTCCAAAAGAAACATGGTTGGGAACCAAAAAACCAAGCAGCTCGACGGAGGCCAAACCAGAGATCATTGCTCCCATCCTGGACTCCTTCCCTCCTTTCCTCCCTCCAGCTCCTGCATGTGACGCTGCTGCGAAGCACGAACGGGCTCTTCAGTCCTTCACTGCTTCACCCATCAAACTGATTTTTTTTCCATGGAGCGCCTCGTCCACAGCCAACACATTAGAAGATAATTTCATGCCACGCAACTAACTCTGCTTTCGCTCATCAGTGCGTTCATGCAACACGTGAACACCTGGGAACCTTAAACGTGACGTCTTTCCACTGCTTGCTTGTTAAGTCTGCAGAGGAACTGATTCTTCCACAACAAGTTATCTTAAAAATCAAATCGCAATCGTTTATGATAAAACCCTCAAACATAAAAAAAAAAAAAAAAAAACAACAACCCACGTCTCCTGTTAATTATCACACACAAACATGCTGCTGCTTCCTGCTCTTACTGCACTGGTGACACACTTACATATGAATAATTACAGTTATGATGCAAAGAATGAACATCTTTGAATTGATGCTCCCCCTAAAAAAAAAAAAATTAATTCTGGTTCAAGCTTCTGTTATTCCTCTTATCACTACTAAAGAAAACTATCTAAAAACACATCGCTGTCTACAACTGCATTGTTTCCATTTATGTTTTTCTGCTACAAATCATTTTCCACTGCAGCTCAGATGCTTCTGCAGACAGTAACTTCTCCATTTAAAGCGGCAAAAAGGAAAAAAAAAAGGAGACGCAGTTGAGCAAGTGAAGCTTTAAAAATTTTCCACCAGCACAAGAGCAGCACACGGTTAGGGAGGTGCCGTGTCTGTGCGTGTGTGTGTGTGTGTGTGTGTGTGTGTGTGTGTGTGTGTGTGTGTGTGTGTGTGTATGCACGCATGTGTGTGTGTTCAGGTGACAGTGAGACTTGAGGCCTTTATTTTCCATGGTAAACCACAACAGGCTTAACCTCGCCTAACTGTACACAACGAACACACACACACACACACAGACACACACACTGTCACGCACACACCCTATCACACACACACGCACAGAAAGAGCGAGACCTGCACTTCAGAGAAGACCCTTACTGTCAAAGCGGCATGAAGACTTTGCCCTCAGTACATTTTATGTATCGCAAACACAAAATGGAAGTCTCGCTCTTCTCGCTGAGCTTCAAATAACGCTTAAACGCTCTCTTAACCTCTGAGAAGTTGCTTATAATGCCTCTCCCGCCATAAGCACGGAGAATAGCGACGATTGTAACATCCAGATTATGTTTGATGCTGCAGGCTATCCTGGCCACTGAAGAGATAAAAGCTGCAGACGACGCTGGGGGAATGAGACGACCTCCATCTGAGGTTAAATAAAGACACTCTGCAGAGACCTCTGCACATAAAGCAACCTCTAAAAAAAACACTATGAATGGGTATAATTACTGATGAAATAACTGTTTGTGTCACTGTTTCTTAGATACTGGGTAACCTTGTGCAAATAGGAGCGGAGGGTAGAAGCGAGGGTTTTTAGATGGGGAGGAAAAGGAAGACAGAAATCTGACTTGTGTGTGTATGCATGCTCACGTCTCTTATTTTTAACTATTATTAATATCATTTAGTTCATTTTATTTATTCATGAACATTTCTGAACAATTCTGCCTGTCCGTCACCAGAATGAGGAATAAAACCACATCTGTGTTTTTCAAAATTCACTCAGCTTTCATTGTACCATCCAAGAACAGATGAATCCATCTTCCCATACATGCAATATTATTTAATTTGCTATTTATTTAATAATCAATGATTAATATCTCATCTTGCAATCAAACTCTACTAAATAAACTACAGTGGCAGCGGGTTTGGGAGACTTTCTCTCCCTGTAGAGAAATTCAAAAGGAAAAAGGAGAAAAATAAAACCAACAGTCTTCTTCCTTGCTTCCTCTGATCATGACAGCGTACCACCGACTTGCTGTTTAGCTAATGGAAGCTTAATTGAAACCAGTATTCCCTCAACTGGCCTGGGATTAATGTGACTCTGTGGGGGGATCAACTGGAGCCGGGATGGCACTCACGCTGCGCTGCTTGTTTGTGACAGTGTCAGAGTTATGGCCGTCTTTAATTGGCAGCATTAAGACCCCGGGCGCACTTTTAAAGACAAACAGAAGAGGAATGAGAGCGCGAGATGAGGGGAAGGAGAGGGAGGACGGGAGGAGAGTCGGGGGAGGAGTGACGGTCGTCTCGCTCTGCAGCCCGGCGGGGGGGCAAATGAGTCCTCTGGGGTCCTCACAATGGACTGACTGTGCCAGCGCCTGCTGTAAATCTGCTTCTGTCTGGAGGGGGATTCGGCAAGGGGGCCGTAAAAACGTCATCGATGGAGTCTGACTGACTGCGTGTCCGTCCGTCTGTCTGCCCGTCTCCCATTCCCTCCGAATGAAATTAAAAAAGCTTAATCAATGGCGCCTATTCCACAAGAATTACAGCGTGACATCTGCAGCTCGATGGAGATGATGGATGCGCAGTTTCAGCAAAACAAATAAATTTCCATCGATGCATCAGATTCATCATTTGTCTCTTTATTTGACTTTTCTTTGACTTTTGCGGAGGTTTCAGCAATCAGCAGTTCAGTCCACCAAATTCAATAATTCAGTGTTAGAGACGTACTGAAAGCTCATTTGGTGGCATGCAAATACCTTAGAGACAGCTCGTACATTCATTTTCTGATCAATTTTTTTACAGCTTTGATTGTTTCAAGTGATGCGCAGCACACATTTGAGTTATACGTGACATTACGGATTACTTCAGCTGTTAAATTCCCCAACAAGCTGTTTTTCATACTGTACTTTCCCCACATTTCAAGCAACCCTGAGGGACCGTGCAAATGAAAACTCTTCCTCGAAATAGAAACCTGGGATTTGATCAATATGACTGTTGCTGGTGTTTATTTTAACTGAAATTAGTCAGTGCAGTCAGCATTTAGCAACAAAAGCCTAAAAACTGTGATAGCTGCACTCAGAATCTAAAGACAGTGACCTCGGTTTACTATTATAAACAGGTTTTTGCTTTGCTTTGGGTGCAGAGCACATGCACATCTTTCCTGTCCAGAAGTATAACACGCTGTAATTATGATTTCTGCCTCCTAAGGATCTGCAGCACTGTTGAATGCTGAATGTTTGCATAAGAGAAAGTGCAACATTAATCAACTCTTGGGATCTTTGTACATTTTCTCACGTAAACGGGGCGAGTCCTCGGGAGGATTTTGGCACCTGTGCCGAGGTTTTAAGGCAGGGAGATCCAACACTATCTGCATGTGAGGAATCGATTCACAAGAAACGTGACTGACAAACTTGTTGCAAGAGGATAAAGCATCTCACTCTTGTGCAGCAGCGGTGAAGGGAAAACGGTTGACACTGTTTGCTGTGTGATATCTAATAAAAGCGTAATATTGACATAATAAATAACTGAAACTGCAAACAAGAAGCATCCTGTCAGTCTGTGTGCAGGCGAGGACAAAAAAAAAAAAAAAATCGATCAAAGACAAACACAGAAAAGGGTTCAGTCTCGATCATTTTGGCTGCGGCAAGTCTGCTGCCCACTTTGGTTTCTTCTAACAAATCCACTTCCTATCGTTGAAAGCAAAAAGTGACTTTGAAGAGCCAAATTAGCCCTGGATTTGTGTTCGTATTCCTTGAGTGCGGTGGTGAAACGGTTAAAGGTGTTCTTAAGGTGTCAGAGTCTGTTTCAACTGGGGCTGTGGTTTTGCTTTACCAGGTGCACAACGCAGTAACCGCTTCTCATTGTTTACTGCTAACTCCCTTCCGCTACTGCACTCATCTTCTCTTCCTTCATTGTTCTCTCTCTTTTTATCAACCCCTCTGCCTCCGTCACACTCTCTCAGACTCCTCTGCAACCACTATCTCCCTTTTCTCCATCGTCTTTTCCCTCCACCTGATCGACCCAATCTGCACCCGTCTGATAAATCAATTGATGTGTTTCTTTTGTTCTTCACTTCCTGCCCACCCACCTCTTCCCTTTCATCTGTCCTTGGTGTGCATACAGTGTTTCCTCGTACATGCCCTGTACTATGTGCAACACCTACACCGCCACGCACGCCCACACACTGTCACACACACACACACACACACACAGTTGCTCTAGTTTTTGTTTGGCCCTGAAAAATGCTCACACAGGCCGATTCACCACAACAACTTCTCACACACCTACACACACTCCAAACGCTGATGAGCGCCGTAGCTTCCTGAAGCAAAACACACCAAGTTCTGGCTGTCGCTGTCTGAATCTGTCATGAAGGCATCTTGTTTTTTCCTGTCTTCCTCTTAGCATCTCACTCCTGCTTCCTTTCTCTACTCCCGCCTCGACCCCTCCCTTCCTCTTTTTTCGAGGCGACGTCGCCCCTCCTCGCCTCCTCAAGGCCGCCTCTTCTGCTTCCCTTGCCACTCGTTTCCATCGACTCCGAGATCCTGACGCAATCGTCGGACGCTCGCCGCACATTTTCTCCGTGTCTTTGTCCTCCCTCCCCATCGTAGGCCGAAGGCCGACGGGAAAAGTACGCTCTCATCGCGTGCCCGTCCGCGATTGTGCGTGAGCGCTGCATGGCTTGAAGGCCTGAGTGTTTTCTCTCGGTGGACCAACAGAAAAGGTTCCCATGGCCACAAAACGCGGGGATGGGTGTTTTTCCCTATTCTACGAAACAGGGCAAGACAAAGGTAGGAAATCAATTTGACGCATGGACCAGCTCCTTTTGAGGAAACCTGTTGAAGAGGGAATTCCTCCCTCTCCCTTTTCTGGCTTAAAAATGACATTACAACACGGACACGGTGCCAAAACATGAGCTTCCACAGACTGGACAAATCATAGCAAACACACACACACACACACACACACACACACACCTCTGGTAGCAAGCTGCAACACATTCACCTGGGACTCATTTTCCTCCTCCCGTGCCACCCTTTGACGGCACAACATGCTTATTTTAATGTAACTACTGTAACTACTTTCAAGTAATAACAGTCGCTTGGCATCGACAAGCCTCGCGGGAAAACTGCTTTGCACCACAAAGCAGGAGGAGGCGCTGGTCTTCCCCGCGCCGTCCGAGTTTCCAGAGATGCCACGAAGTGAAAAGAAAGTCACAGGACGCTACTGAAAACGGGACATGTGGTAATATTTATAAGATGCAGGTGGTTTAAGGGGGTTTAGTGTTATTTTTGGAGAAGAAAAAGCAACACGTGCAATATATACAATGAGACGACAGCATTTTACAAACGGGTTAACAGTCAGTGTTGCAGTATTGAATTGCAGGATTCTTTATGTTTTAGGTTACAATAGCCTTGATTAGCCAAATACGCACGTTCATGTCCTGTGTTGGGCAGTAATGCATAACTGTTTTTCAGTAAGCAGATAGTGTAAGTGATTCGAGTTCAGCAAATACATTGCAGTTGCTAGACCCAGTAACCGAGCCTGTTAGCGCTCTCAAACAAAGTTGGATGGAGGGGATGTGTTAGCTTAGGAGAAATGTGGCTTCTAGTAAAACCAAAGCTGTTTATTTTCCATGCTGTGTGCGTGCAGCTGAGAGCTAGCCACGTAGCTTTGCCTGCATTCGGTTGGTATGTCGGAGGGCGTGTGGACCTGCAGCCTTGCTGGGACGACAGGGCGTCCTGAGAGCTGTGCACAGTTAGCTTGGGGCTAAACTAGCTCGTGATGGGCTGGCAAGGTCTCATTTTCAGTCCCGACAACAAGATGCGACGTGGAGCTGTGTCGAGTAACGTAGAGTAAATACTCTGCTGATCACTAAACTACAGTGTCCATTTTATCTTTTATCTAAATGTTTCTTTATTTTCTAAAAAAAAAAGGTGATGATCCCTGCCATAGACACAGTTCTTCCAAAATCAATTCGCCTCAAAATCAACAGCAACATTACATATGAGCACAAGTTGAATTAAAAAAAGATCAATTAATAACATCAGGTCAACAAAAAGAATTAAACATGCCTTCTTGTCTCTGCCTGATGGGGTCTTGTTTTTAAACTATGCACTGTGTGTGTGTGTGTGTGTGTGTGTCAGTGTGCATGAAGAAGAGGAAGAAGGAGGAGGTGAAGACGCACAGTACAACTTGTATACGACTGACGTGTGCACGCCCTGTAGTGTGTCGAGTGTCAAGCGTGCTTCTCTGTGCAGTTACGTGTGTGTGATTTCAGTATGTTGTGTATGGAACAGAATTAGTTGGTGTGTAGGACTTTTGCATGTATGTTTATGAGTCATGTGTGTATATATGTGATGGTGGAGGCCGCTTCCTTTACTCTGCAGATGAGTATCATACGAGGGAGGATTAGACTGCTGCTCCTGTGTGTGTGTGTGTGTGTGTGTGTGATCACAGCCATGTGTGCTGGGCTGCTTCATGCGGCTGTGGAGGCTCCAGCTGGTCTGGGCAGAGCCACCGGCACGGGGTGGAGAGGGGCGGAGGAGGAGGACGGGATTTGAGCTTCGTTCAGTCGACTATTTTTACGAACACTATTTTAATAGAGTGCACATTAAAATGATGATAAAGGTCGGCTGAGGTTTGCAGGGCGAGATGAGCGGTGGGGGGGAGGAAAAGTCATCACAGGACGTTATACGTTGCTAACACCAACACAACAAAAGTGGACTCACACTGAAAGCCCATGATGCTGAAACAAAAAAAATTGTTTTTTTCTGTCTGTCTTTGAGTCGTCAGATCATTAACTAACAAGCCTGTCAGGTGAGACATGTGACCAATCGATCAGCAGCATCCGGAAGCACAGCATCCGACACATCGGGGCTTTACTTAATGTAAACCATCCGAAACATCGGGGCTTCACTTAATGTAAATCTAAAGCATCCTGGGAAATGTTCGCATCCCCTTCCTGTCGAGGAGACTGAAGACACCCAACAGCTAGCCAAGAAAAAGTCCCGCACATGTGAGGAATTATCATTGTTATGCTTAGGTGTTTGCAAGATTTAGACTATCGTGACGTGCTAAGTTGTGAGCTTTAGGAGACGTGGCAGGTGGATTTTGTTTTCTTCAGATTGAGCTGCTGGCGAACGAGCATTTTTCCTAAAATTTAGCAGATTTTCTTTGTCTTCTCTGACATTAAAACTGATCTCATTGGGTTTTTTTGATTTTGTTTTTGAATATGTCAACTTGGGCGTTGGTAAATTGTGATAACATTTGCTTTTTTTACTACTTTCTGACATTTAAGGGACCAAGTGATTAACATTTGCTGCATAATCAAAACACCCTCATGGCTGCTTCATTCATAGAGATCACAGGCTGTTTTTCACAGTTGTACTGTTGGGTTTCTAATAGGGATGTGTGCGATTAGTCGGCTAGTCTCGCGAGTTTAATGTTGCTACCATTGCTAGTCTGCACCAGAAATACTAGTCAGTTAAACTTATTATTATTCTATAAATGTACACATTTAAATTACAGGATAATGTGTTTGTAATGCACAGCAGGGTTTCCATTATCAGGTAGGTACCATTCACCCCTTTACAGGGAAAACCTGTTGAAGTCCGACATATTTAATCTCTCCGGTCATAATGTCCGTTGAAAATAAATTCAAAAATATTCCGGCTCTACACGCTGTTTTTCCCGCCGCTTCTTTGATGTCCGCCCTCTCTCTCACTTCTCTCCCGATTCGGTGAATTAAGGGTTTATTTCAACCAAACCAGAGTTGGTGGTGATTGTTGGAACAAGCAAGCAAGAAGGTTTTGGTGAGTTTTATTTTGTTTCTGTTGACTTTGAATGAAGTGTGTTTTACGATGATAAAATTACTGTTTCTGTAAATGGAGTCTGGTGGCTTTGGCGAGAGCGATATAGCGGCTGTTTCTGGTTAAACATAAAGGATCTTAGTCTTTAACAAAGAGGGATAATTTTCATAATGTTGTCAGACACTTAGAATAAACAATCTGAGCCTGTCAGTGGCAAAAACAAACACTTGCAGCGTACATATTTTGACGTTGCGCAAAGGCCAAGAGGAATCGCACCGCAGTCCGTTTTGTGGCTGTCGGCTGCAGGGCTCTCGCTCAATACTGGAAAAACTTGTTGTCTCCATTAGTCACACAAAGACATGAGAAAACAGGGTCCGTAATCACATAATATTTGAATGAAATTACTCCCATTAGCCAAGGACAGTGAAATCTTGCAGGGCATGGGCACCCGCACCGAAACCCTGATGCATGGCGCACAGTGGCGCTCATTTCAGCCGCATTTCAATCGCAATTTGGTTATTAAAGAATGTGTTTAAAATGGCTCTTTTAATAGCCACAATATTTTTTGGGACAACCTTATAGATTTATTTGCACTCAACTGTAGCTGTTTTCTTACTTTTAGACGGGTCGACTAGTCTAAGTTTAAACTTCCATTCAATTGTTGTGGAAATTAGTCTTTAGGAACATCAATAGTTTTTGCTGTTGTGCGTAAATGGTCCTTGCACTGAAGGACTCAATTCAAGCAACAGTAGAAATGTTTTCTTTCCCAGATATTAAGAGAGAGACTGAGGCAGAAAACAGGTTAGAAAGTCACAGTGCCCTCTCAACCCTCCTAACGAGGGAAATAAGGAAATTAAGTCACTAAGTGTAAGTGAAGTCAGAAGATGAAAAGCAACCACCAAATGAACAACATATGCAGACATGCACATACAGTAATCAAAGTACCATCCTATATCGGCTCCGCACTCAAAACACACACGACCAGATGTGAAGTTAGTTACACGCACTCTAAGAACACACACACACACACACACACACACACACACACACACACAGCCATCTCTCAGTAGGAGAGTGTAAACAGGCTGTAAATTTCCTTACATGGACAGATGAAAGAGGCAGAGCACATGGCCAATTGTCGTGTAGGTTCACATATGGCCGTCACACTGACTGTGTTTGCAAACAGCAGAAGCGCCAGCATGCAGGCAAACACGGCATGCGCGGCTGAGACTTCGAAAATGTTAAAGACGACGCGAGCGGCGGTAACATACTGACGCCTTGTATGTACTGTCTGTGTGCACGTTGGGTAATGAGACACGTTTGCTTTTCTTGAATATATTCGGCTTCTCTGCTCTCTCAAAGTTTTAACTTGACTTCCTCCTGCACAGCTTTGCATAATGCAAGTCATACTTGTTTGCTGCGTGTACAAGCAGAGATGTGGCCCCATGACCCAAGTCACATTCTCAACTTTTCACCCCATATGAAGCTAAATACAACCTTTGTCTCCATGCTGATCCTGACCTGGACTGTTTATGCTAGATATTTATTATATAAAGTGTACATTTAAATTTCATTACACCTTTTTATGTCAAATCAGTTTAAATGATGTGATATTCTGCTCATGGAAAATGAGCCTGGTTACATAAATGTACCTGAGATTTATTCCTGTAATTCTCTTTGAAAAAAAAAAAATCTGGTGTCATACATGATTTGGTTTCCTTTTATTGGAAAGTACAGGGTGATTGGGTGTGTGTGTGTGTGTATGTGTGTTTCTATATGCGGAGTGTGAACCTCTACTAATCTAGAAAGGTGCTTTATGAAACCGTACAACAGGCTGATTATTGACAGTAATAAAGAGGAAATGAAACAAGACTTTAATTCCCATAGGCCATGTGATTTCTTTAAAAAAAAAACTTCACTCTCACTCTAACAGAAACCCACAAGGTGTGATCATCTCAATATCACTCAACACAAAAACAAGTGGAAACCTGTCAGGAATCAATGCTTCAAAGAGGAGAAATCCAGATTTCTAATGACGGGAGTTCCACTTCAGAATGATTCAACAGAAATTATTTTACTTGCTGTGTGTCAAAGAGGACGCATGCATCTCCACCTCACAGGCCATTTAACCTGCACCTCTGCATGGATACAGGTGGGCTCACGGGTGGATGGGTCGACCGGGTGCTTTGAAACTCCCTCTGAGCGGGGACGCCGGAGGGAGGAGGGGTTCGGCTTGTTTGCAGGTTGTGTGTGCGGCCCACTAACCCACAAACTGTGCGTGCATAAGGCGTTTTTTTTTTTCCCTCAGATGGCCAGCGAAACAAACAAGGCACTCGCTCACTCTGCGAAGCTGCTGAACGGCCAAACAGGAAGACGATGACGGAGCACACGCTGGGCGGCTCATAATAACCTGCTGCTGCTGCGTGGATATTGATTAGATCTAATCGATTCTGTGTCAGATTCTCGTCATACTGAGTGACAGTAGAATGACAATAGAAACCACAATGTGTCAAAAGCAACAACTTCAGGACATAAACATTTATTATGACTGATTAAGCATTTTTTTTAGATAAAAGTTAATAAAGAGAAATGTATCTGTTGTCTATGTTGTGGACAGACAGAAACTACAGCACTCTAATAGCTTGTATTTAACTTGAAAATACCTGATTTAGATCTCTGTTACATGAAAAAGTTGCTGTTGTATTTAATTTAACAGATATTATCAGCTGTTAAGTCCAGGTCAGTGCTCACTGTGTTAAACTCGTGTCAGTGTACGCTGGACATGTTACTGCTAGTTCATTGCAGACCTTATTATCTGCGGACATAAAAATTGTTGACTTTCAATACGATCCTGCAGGAACAGCTTTGTCATGTTAGATCAACTTTTCTGCATGGGATAATTTTGGTGCTGGGATTAAATTTTGCTGCATCACTACTGCCTGTTGTGCATTTAAACCACAGATTTTCAACAAGCTCCTTTTGTAAACACGTCATCGAGCACAGAAACTGGTTTGGAGTCTAAACACCGCGATCAGGTATTGAGAAAGAATTGAAGATTGATTTAACGGAGCTACGCATTGTGCAGACAGCGTTTGCACCATTTGTGCGGTACGAAGGAGTAGATTTGTGTGAGTATTCTCATATCTACTGGTGTGTGACAGAGACAATGCTGTCATTGATTAACTACATGCTGAGAACTCCCATCTCGGAGGCCTGGACCGCTCTGTAAACAGCGACACAGGAGAAACCGCATGGTTTCACTCCACAGGCCAATGACTCACCTGGGTGCAACATCCCGCAACTGTCTCTCTCTCTCTCTCACACACACACACACACACATACACACACACACACACACACTTCTCATGAAGACCTCACAGACAAACATTGGAGCCCAAACAAAGAGTTGCTTCTCGAAACTCTCCCTCTGTCTCAGTTTGTCTCTTATGAAAGTTTCAGTAAGCCACCATCTTTCCTCTTAAATGAAACGGTGCAGGACGCTTCTTTTTCCAATTATCTCCTGTTGTAAAGCAGCAAATCTCCATGTTTGAGGAGCTGGAACGAGAAAATGTGCAGCAATTTTCCTTGATTAATGACTTTGAATGAACGTCAAAACCAAAATCATGCTGCACGCTCCATCACACCTGGTCAGAGAGGATCCAGCGTGCTGCATTACTACTTTACAACAGCAGACCACTTCACACATGGAAATGGAACATGGTCACGAACATGGAGCTCAAGCTCTCAGAATTTATTTGATGAAGAGTGAAAGGTGGGTGGAAAAAAAAAGACATCCTGCAACATGTTTGACCTCTAGCATCCTCTTGGTGACAGGATGCGTGGGAGGAATTATGGGAAATGTGGTCTCAATCTTGAGAAGCATTAGCACTAACGACACCACAGCAGGTTACCAACTGTCTCAGCCTCTTCTCATCTTTTTTTGAATGCCGACTGCAGCACAATATCACAGTTAATCCAACTAGTGCAGTGCCTGTTCAGATAGATCGGCCTAAAATGATGCTGTTTGCAGCCTTTTCAATACTATCAACACTTAAGTGACTGAATCCAGGCCAAAGACACACACGAAAAATGAAATGTAAAATCTGTTTATGTATTAAAAATAGCAAAATCTGCAGTAAAAAATGTATTACAGACATTATCAGCATTTGCAGGAGATGCTGAAAGAAAACGAACAAATAAAAGCTCGAACACTACTATTAATGAAATTCATGAATTCAGGCTGCAGGCCTAAAATAAAGTGCTTAATTTTAGAAAAAATGAACTAAAAAGTGTAACCTGACATTCCCTTTTTCTTCTTTTTGTTACATGGATAGTTCATCTTTTTTGAGGTGGGGCAGTATGAGATACTTAGCCAGTCCGTAGCCAGTGTTTTACCTACAGTAGATTAGTGGTTGGTACGCCCCCAATTTGGAGAAGCGAACAGGAGTACCGGCACGGAAGCTAACCAATGTACTGCTGTTGACAGGGGCAGCGGCAAGACCACCGCCGAAAGCCACCTAAAAAAAGCCAACCTAAAGAAGTTAATATCAGTTTAAGTGTACGCTGTGTTTAGAATATTTTCATCACTTTGCATTGACGTCGGACAGGTATTTCCGATGGGGAACTGAAGCCATTATAGCCGTCAATGCTCTCTTCAAAGACACCAGACTCCTTTGTCAAAAACAGTAATTCTACCTTGCAGAACAGGGGAGTTGCTGGTCTACCGCTTCCTCAATTGTTTGTGTTATTGTGCGACTTCTGTGTTGTTAAGTGTTAGTTCAGATTCAAAGTCACACAATAACACAAACTAACTAACCTAAAAGGTAGTGGTAGACCATTAACTCTCATGTTCTGTGAAGTAAAATGATTGGTTTTGTCAAAGGAGTCTGGTGCCTTTGAAGAGGGCGATATAACGGCTTCAGTCTGAAGGCAAGGCGAAGCGACGAAAATATTCTAAACCTAGCGCGCGCTTAAAATGATATCGCTTATCAGAATGCACAGATGTGATTGGCTGAGTAGCATCACATGAGATGATTTACACAGCGTGCAATTGGTCTGTGAGTTTCTTGGGCTGCTAACCAGTGCCATAAAGGCTATTGATGGCTTTTAAAACATAAATGAAATATAATAAATCTCAATAACTTATTAGTTACAGACCATCCAAACTACCTCACTGCGCTTCCTATCCTCAGCAATACACCCGCCGAGTGTGAAGCCATGGGATGAAGGGAAGAAATACATGTTACAGAGAGACAGACAGACAGACAGACAGACAGACAGAGATTCCTTCCTTTATAGTCAGATGAAAAAAAATGAGTGAATAATATCAATCTAATAAAGCAACACTTCCTTCACCAACACCTGTCTTTTACTGCTCTACAGTTTCCCCCCGTCCCACCTTCCCTCTGCGCCGGAAAGAAATAAGTGGATGAATAATTACAGGTATAAACACCTCGGGGCCATCTGAAGGGGTTTTTTTCCCCTCTTCTTCTGATATTCTTTTAAACATTTCCGCCTCTCGAAATAGTCTTCTGAACAGTTTCTCTTTAGGTGCCTTCACAGCCCGCTACTTCAAAGCCGTCGGAGCGATGAGGACGCTCTTATGGTCATTTGTATTTTAATCTTCTCCCCTCCCTCTGCCCCCTCCCTCTATAACGCTCTCTTTACCTCTCCAGCCGCCCCCCTTCAAACTCTCTCCATACAGTCTGTTTTCATCCACATCTATTTTGATCTCTTGCTCATATTTCCTGTCCCTCTTCAAAGCAGCGGGGGCCTCGGCCTACCTGAGACTGACTGAACGTGCCAACCTGCGACACACTCAGATATTTACTTATTTAGTAATTAAAAACATTTCTGTCATGTCCCTCCCTGCAGGAGAAAACCCTGGTTTAGGATTTCTCCCCTAGAGATACAATTTAATCACTTTTCAAGTCTTATTTTATTGACACACACACGGTTAAATGCAGAGATCAGAGGCTTCATTGGTTTTTCACTCCTGATTAAAGCTAAAACTATTTCTCCATTAATTGATTGTGAAGCTAGCTACTGTTATGGTTTTAGTCATTTTTCAGGCAAAAAAAGAGGAAAAACAGCTTCTCAAATGTGAATATTTGCATCTTTTCTTTGTTTTATAAATTAAGTGAACTGAATTATCTTTAGGTTTTGCACTGCTGGCCACCCTGCACATCCACATCTCCCCTATATTTTATATTTTACAGACCAAACAAATGCTCAATTAACCCAGAAAGTTATTTACAGATGAATAATGGAAGATATTCCGAGCTGCAGCCCGACTCCTGATCTCGTCAGGTCAGTAAACCACTGAACCTTCAATCCTTCAACAGATAAATAGACTTTATCTCGCTCAAATTAACCAGCACTGATAAGCATAATGACGCTGCGCTCTCAGCTTTGTACATAACTGTGTTTTGTCTTACTCCTGCAGGGCACTTTCAAAGTTTAAACGCTTACTGGGCTCTAATATTTCGTTGTTAATATAATAAATCCTGAAAATGAGATCAGAATATCAAACATTATGTGTGCTGTGAGTGAGGAAACTTCTCCGGCGCTCTCATGAGCTCCACACAAGGAAAAAAGGGATTTTTGCATGTTTTGGCTGAGAGCAGTGACAGAGATTTGCTGTCCTGTCATCAGCCTCATTTCACTCAATAATCTTAGACTTTCTACAACCATAATCTTGCACTTACATACAGCCCAACAATAGCAAGTTAAGACTCTGCCAGCTCCTCTATCCCATAGCGCTCTTATACGTCGGAAACATTAGGAGCTTTTTAAAAGACTGCTTTTACTTGGGCCACATGGATGAAACTAAAGATATTATTTTAAACTTGTTAAGTCTGGAACTACATATTTAAAACAAACAACCCTTAAGAAGGCATTTGGAGATGCAAGATTTCATCCAACCCTGGCTTTTGCTGCCTTCTAGTGAAAGCTGCTTTTCTTTTAGGCCTCTTAAATCTGAGTGGCGGGGTCCTTATCGTAGCCAGTCAGAAGCAGGGAGGCCCCAGCGCCGCTCATCCCAGCCCCTGGGTCTGTATGGAGGGGGGGGGATTAGGGAGGCCTCAGCCTGTGTTGCTGCCATTGTTTACCGAGGGACTAGGGGCTGGCTGAACAACCCCCCTGTCAACACGGCAGTACAATGGGAAACAAGGAAGTGGCAAGATCCTAGAGACATGCACACACACATGCCGTTCCCTTGATCTTGGAGGATCGACTTTGTATTATTTGGGAGACACAAGGAGGAAGAGGGGGGACGGGGAGGGGAGCTTGTTAGCAACAGCAGCTGATTTCTGAATGGATACGAGGAAGAGGAAGAGGAGGAGGCATATGAAAAAGTTTATGGGCTACAGCCATGAAACTTAACATCCCCTCAAATAATAATAAAAAAAAGCAAAAGCAAACAAGCTGTCAGTTGAAGTGGGTAAATACAATTAAACTGCTATTTCCTTTCATGATTTGGAAATTCTGGTTTGGTTCAGAGAAAGCCATGAAGGGGCATTTTGAAAGCTGAGATACTTCAAAAAATTTCAAAAACACGCTGCAGCTGAGCCTTTATAGTCTTAGAAATGACGAAGATTTACCCCTACCCTTCCCAAACATGTAAACTGCCTCTCAGCACTCTTCCTGTCAATTTTCAATTTTAGTCTGAGAAACGAAATGTCAAATGCAGGAAATTCCCCCAAACGAGACAATGACACTGCACACTGAGCTGTTCAACACCGGCTTGTAAATTCCAGTGACTGCATTTACATACGGCCAAACGGCTTAAAACAAACACTTTGCTGCCACCCCAAACTAACTGCTTCATACAGTAAGAGCTTCACCGTCCAGGTACAGTGAGCGGGAAAGCGTTTCAGAGCGGCGTGTTGTCTTCGGGGCTTGTTGACGTCTTCGTGTGACCACAGCTTCCACATCAGAGGGAGTTTCACAGCCTCTCTGACAGTGAATAAAACTGCATGCCGCCGAATATCAGACGCTAGCTTTAACTGCTTCCCAGTTTTCAGAGAATGACCCGCAAACAGGGCGGGCTGACCGTCCCTCTGCCCGGCAACGAGGCGTCTTAACAATCAGCTGATCAGAGGCAAAATATGTGTGGACTGAAACATGTTAAAGCTGCTCTACATGCAAAATTCAATAAAAAAAAAATGTGTGCACTTTTCAAGCTAAACAATGGGAAGACAAGCTCATCTCAAAATAAAAAAAAACATCATCTGTAAACGTCATTGATTCAAATCTAGTCTCAATACTTCAAAAAAGTACAACTAACCATCAATCACTTCCTGTGAGTCACTGGTCGCCGCAGAAAATGTACAGCAATTGTTTGTTTGAGTGGACGCGCCACCCACGACCTTCAAGCCAAACACCAACCGATCTCACCTTTCAGGCAGTGTGACTTTTTCTCCTGCTCTGTTTCTGCTCTCGCTGTTTTCTGATCTGCTCAGAGTCCACTCTGTACATGCTAATGTGGGGCGTCACATTAAAAGCCTTCCACCAGCGCAACACCGATGGCTTTTATTGTGAAGCAGCCGCAGGAAGCGCAGCTCAACTCCTTGAAACCAAGTGCCAACTCCTTGTAGACTTCACTGAGGTGTGGATTATTTTCTGCACGTTCTGTGGACCAATCAGTGAAGGATGGAACGTGAGAAGAGGCTGGTGATACAAAGAAGTGCAGGAGGTAATGTTTTATCAGGTTTACTCCAATCAAACACATCTGTGCCCCCTTTTAAATAACCAACACCTTCCACTAATATCAGAACTTTTAGGGGAAAACACAACTTAGTCATCTGTGTAAGTGCACAGATCTTTATGTAAAGGAATGGGCAAAAGGTCATGGTACTGTGATATTAATGCAAACAGACCACAACACAGCACTGACTGTGGGCATTGGCCTGTTCTTCATCCCTCCTTCATCGGCTCCTTTTCTCTATTCCTTCTTCTGTTTACTCATTGTCTGTCCACTTTCTATGAAAACTCCTTCACAAACCACAATCAAGCCCTGAGCAACAGCAGCTACAAACACCGTGATAACTGTGGATCAACACAGCAAAGCACATATTTGCTCAGCCGCACAGCAGCACTCCTGCGCTGGTGGAGGTTCAGCAAGCTGAAAAACGCCACCCCGCAACTCTAAAATTGACAGGGAGCCTTTGTCGCCAATGAGGAGGGCAGCAAAAAAAGATGGATACAGGTGGAAAAGGCAAACAGCGAAGGGAGAGAGATGGCTGGATGCTGAGGAGAGGAAGATGCTCCGTTCTTATTGACAGTCTCCCTTCTGCCGGGGTTTGACTCCTCGAGACGACAAAGACTCATGATCCCTTCAAAAACACTGTCTGCTGGTAATCCACAGCAGCACACACACACACACATACACACCCACTGGCTGCTAACACACACACACACACACCATACAGCAAACATTAGTGCATAAAACACACCATGAACCCTGGATACAAACACAAGCTAGTGGCAAAAAACTTTAAGGAGAAAACATGCAGATGAAGACACACACACAAACGCACGCACGCACACGCACACACACACGCACACGCACACGCACACGCACACGCACACACACACACACACACACACACACACACAGAAATCATGCCAAAACCATAGATACATATAAATTACTGAGTGTAATGAACTTAAACAGCAAACACACTCGCACACAAAGTCTCACACACTCCGGATGAAGCTTTATCCAAAGACAACAAGCTGAGGGAGTTTAGTCATATCTCTGGATCCCACAAATCTCCCTCTTTGGCCATTTCCTCTGAAAGGACAGCTGATATCTACATTAATAGAACAACAGCGAGCCGTCCCATGAAACGCTGTAATAGGAGCATTATCGCTGAATGGGATAAGGAGGGAGGAGAGCTTGCAGCAGCCTCTCCGCTGCTCAGCCTCCACTTCTCAACAGAGATTAGAAGCTTTTCTACATGAGACGTTAACATTAATACCAGAATAATAAAGGGTGAGATTTATCCGCCTGTTTTTGTGCATTTCAGACAATCTGCTTCGGGTGAACGTGCAAAATAATACGTTAATCTTTTCAGAACAACAACAGAAACAGGACTTTTCTTATTCTTTTTATTCCCGTTGTATGAGATGCAATGTGAGCCCCGATGGTCCAGATCAGACTGAGGAAAACAGGTTCTGATTCAAACCTTCATTCAGGGATAACGAGATATTAACAATTAATAAGAAAATAGAGAAAAAATCTGAAAAAAGCTCAGAATTATTAGATTAGCCTTGCACAGCGAGAGATAAACCCCCGCGGCGTACCCAGGGGAGGGGATGGAAAGACAAATATTACAATTAATATCTGACTTAGTCATTCAGCTGATGCTCTCACAATGAGTTTAACTGTTTAAAGCAGTTTACAGGAACACACAGAGGTTTTGAGAAGTTGCCCTTGTTGGTGTTAAAATGGTAAACACTCCCACTGACATCTGGAAGATTACCGTCACCACCTCTCAACAAACTGGCAGCAGAAAAAAAAAAAAATCACAATTTTGGACTTTTCTTGTATAAAAATAGCAGAATTATGGCTGCAGCGAACGGTTGTCTTCAATATGGATTCATCATACAGACCGTCCTCTAGAGGAAGCGTTCGGCCTATAAAACATCACAAACTATCCCTCAAAATGTCTCAGAGCACAAGGTCTTCAAATGAGTCCAAGCAAGTCCAGATCTCAAAGATGTTCCACTTCCAATGATACAGAACAGAGAAAAACAGCTGGAACCAGACATATGTACTAAACTGGTCAAACTCAGTCTACATCTAATTGTTTTTTTTACAATTTATCAACCTTTAAAGCATATATTGAAAGTCGTTAATTCCTTTTTTATTATTGCTAAAAACATCAGCCTGAAGCACAGGAGCAAATCTGGCAGGGACAGGTGAATATGAGAGGTTTGGTCTCATCACAGGACGGGTAAGTTGACCAAGAAGACCACCTAAAACTGACAACTGGTGCCTTTTCCGTCGCTGTTCCATAGATTATCTTTGAGTTTTGTGCTGCTTGTCAGACTAAAAATTAAAGAAATCAGCAGGCGTCGTTATTGTCTGACACTTTACGAACTTAATGATTACTCAAAAAATATCATGGACGACCTCCTTGACTTCTAGGAGTAATGAGGGAAACTTTAAAGACAGACAGGCAGGCAGCAGTTATGGACACAGGCAGAGATAGAGAGAAAGAACATGCGTTGCCTTGTCCCACATTAACACCAACACTGGGAAAACACCAAACACAAGCCGGTTTTTCTGTCACTCTCCCAGACCTATAGTTTCCGATCCATCTCTTCCATCCGTAATCATCTGCCCCACCCACCCCCCCCCCCTCGAAAGCTCTAAACCACTATTCTCAGCCCTTTCAAGTGCCAGGTAGACGGGGCCTGATGCGCCGCTACCGCCTCACAACCAGCGGGCTAATTACAAGGGAAGCAGCAACAAGTGAGCATTGTGTGGAGTCTCGAAGACACACGGGGAAAGAAAGTGCTCTTTATCTTGCCCCCGGCATCCCACCCTCAACAAAAACAATCTCCGAGAGGCTCTGCGGTCGGCACGCCAGGCCTGGAGAGAGCGGGGAGGGAGTGGAGGTGAAAGACGTGGAGACGCATTGATGAGCCCCGCATGCCATCACGCTTGCGCGCCGTGTTTGTCGAGCTCGACGCCGGATGTGCCGCGTTGCGCGGCGAGGAGAATAAAGACGTTTAAGGAAATAAGGGCACGTTCTGTCGTCGCAGCCGTGCTCTGAACAGCAGGCTGGAGGAGAACGTGATTTCCTGGGAGACGCGCTCTCACATGGAAAAGCAAACAAGTGGAGCTACTTATTGTGTAGGATTTTCCTGCCAAGAAAAAACATTGCGCTTGAAAACAGAGGCTGCCTGATCTTTTTTTTTTTTAATTTTAAGATAAGATCAACTTAATTAATCACCAACTGGAGAAATCTGGTAAAGATTAAAAACAAACAAATACATTATTCAAATAAAAAAGCAAGTTATGGTCAAAGCGAGGGCATAAACGTTCATTCTGAGGCTCTATTTGACGACATTTTATCCAACTTTACTAGAGCTTGAAATTTTAAATGGTTAATTTTTAAAAAAATATGGCAGCCTGAGGTTTTAGAGGAATTACTTCCCATCTTATTTTTTTCTTGACACTTTAACGACCCGTTTAAAATCTCCCATGACCAACCCCTGGGTCCCGCACTTCGAGGAGGACATTGGTGGTGAAACTCTCCGTCAAGGTGTCATTAGCAGATCGCATCTTCTGGCCACGAGGCAGATTTTGTGATACAGCGGGTTCCTGAGCCTGACATCAGATCAGCCTACAGTACATCTGATCTCACCAACAGGCACCTCTGCTGTTCAGCAACGTCTCGTTTGCTGGGAGCGGGGGGTTAATTCAGGCAACAGGATTACGCAGCACGTGAAAAATGAATTAGGCACAACCGCTCATGTTTGGTGCAATTAGTCAGCCTATGCATGGATATTGGTTCTTATGGGTGACTTGAAGGGATTTTATGATTAATTTTTTAGGGCTGTCTGGCTGGGTGAGCGATACTGCAGACTTGAAATCTTTCCACGAGCCTTTCTGGTGTTTGTTTTAGCGGTTTAACACCAAGATCAGCCATTAAGGCGGCAACAAACCTCTTGTCATTCACACAGGGTACAAACAGATGGAAAACGTCATGCGAAACGGCTCACGATGACGACACCAATCATATTTCAACTACAGCAAAGGCGTAAACAAAAACAAGCGCTTTCTCTGGTTTCCCCTCATGAGGCTGCGGCACCGAGCGTGTTTTAAATACCGCTTTATTGCATAAGGCAGTCGGGGAGGGAAACAGCACGGTTCAAAGCCAAATCACAACTCATCTAAAGTTTGTGACTGATTTGCAGGGCTGCGACTGTGACCTCACTGCCTCTTCTCAAACCGTCCTTCACCGTGTTAAACTACAGGCGAGATCGAGTGCCGTGCTGAAATAAATGAACAGTTTGCAATTTGAAAGGGCGAAGCGGGCATTTCTTCGGCTTAGCTGACTGAGGCGTTCGCCATGCAATCATAATAGATCTCAGTCACATAGAACTATATCAAAAGGAGCATGACTGAAAAAGAAATTTGACTTATCTACGAAGAAGCCATTAAAAATATGTGTATATGGAGATAAAAATGCTGTTTTTGTGGGAAGAAAAATGTTTTAAATGTAACAAATGAGGCCGCATTTTGCAGATCAGGGGAAAAAGGGAAAGAGAGCTCAGATTTTAAGGCTGATGTGGGTGGAAGTTTACTAATTTGCAAGACCAGATCCACACAAATTAAAGTACTAATTATGAGGAAAAAGCAGAGATACCAAGAAGAAATGTTTACTCTTTTATCCAAGAAGATCAGAAAAATGTCCACCAGTTTATTGTCCACACTGTCTCTGTTTGCTGCTATTAAATTCTGACAACTGAGGATCTATTTGCTGCAGCCAAAAGTTAAAAATACCAGCCAGCTCGCATCATGAGTGCACGTAACACTGGATATTATTAAAAAGCTCATCGCATTAAACACCTGCTGATGCACAAAACCATGTTTTCAGTGCTTGGAGTTGACACCAAAGAATACAAATAGTAGCTGAAGTGCAAGAACTTGCACTGGAGTCCAAAGTAGGATGCAAACAGGAGGAGATAAGGACCTCCTGCTGCCCTCAGCAAGAACCCAGCAGGAGACAAACAGCCAGCAGGAGAATTCAAACAGAGGCGCACTTACGGATGGAGACACCGAGCTGTTGGGGAGGTAGGGGTCAGGCAGCATCAGGAACGGATATCCCGGATACGCCGGCGTCTTGTACATGCCTCCATCTTGGTGCTTCGACACTGAGGTCAGACATGAAAAACAACAGTGGCTTAGAAACGTCTGAAACTGCATCAAAAATGCTTCAATGTGACTATTTGTTTGTGGAAGTGTTTCTTAACTCTCTAACCAAACTCTTCTGGTTTGCTCTCTGAGAGGATGGACATTTTAAATAAGCTTCTTTAATCAATATAATGTAAAAGTGGGCAAACACTGTACCCACTACTCACTCCCACAGGCCTCTGAACATTAAAAAAAAAAAACTCTGACATCCAAAATAAGCGTGCACACAAAGTAGGTCAACTATTTACAAGTGATCTAGTTACTACATGTTATATCCTCGTATGAGCACAGACTACAATACTTGAGACAAAAGCGTTACAACCGTCACCTAGCCTGGGAGGCGTGAACTCCTGTAGCCTATGTGCTAATTTATCTCTCACCACCCAGATCAAGCATCAGAGGCCTCTCTGCGGGTCAGCTATAGCTCGGTTATACCTGGCCTGCATGATGAAACACACACACCAAACTTTTCCACTGTTGCGACCTAAATCCCTTGTCATTCGTCGACCTTTTCCACGAGGTGCCAAAGCTTTTAGCATGGGTAACCAAGGTGACAGAGCAATGCAATCGGCCTCATTTGCGTGGGGTTTCACCTTTTCCAAATTTGAAAGCTCAAATCCACATTTAATGAAGATATGATGAAGAGAGGATTTTTTTTTCCTTTTAGAGAGGACTGAAATGAGTTGCACGACTGTGTGCAGCCTGCTGCAATCGAACCAGCCTGCACGTCCTCTAAATGCGCCTTCTTCTTTGGAGGGAAGGCGACGTTGCTCTGTTCTATTGGGTGGCAACCATGAAGAAGAAAAAAGCTAAACCTCTCAAGGAACCTGGCTGATTCCACTTTTGGCAAAGTCTTAGCAAAAGCTACACTGCAAAAAATGTCAACTGTAAATCTAAACTTTATAGACACATCAGCACAGGGCAGATCACAGTGGAAGCATGGAGAGAAATCTTAAAGATGTTTCATTCAAGCTGCACAAGAGTGGACTGATCTCATCCTCATGAATACATTTAAGGCCAAAAGCCCTCCAGAGTCCAGGCTGCACTCAGCAACTTGTTAAAATTGACATTCAAAGCAGGTTCTTTCTGCTTGGATCTCTCTCTCTCGAGGCGTGCTAATTTGAAACAGAAACAGAGGAAATCTCCCCACCAAGTTACTGATGTGAGAGATTAGCTGCAGATCTGAAGGCACCGCGGACATCTTTTGCAGTGTGCACCCGAAAACTTTGAAGTTTAACACTGCAACACGTGTCCCCGTGACCAAAATACTCTGACACACAGGAGGAGGGGGGGGCTGGTTTATCGCCTCTCAGCTGTTTTCTGTGATAGTAGCGGCTACTCGAACCGGATGAGAGCGGCTGTGCAAATGTTTCTCCTTACCGCCGTCCAGATGCTCCCGGTGTTTCTCGGCGAAGCTCCTCTGCTCGCCCTGCTGCGCCCGTCTGACCGCCTGGAAGAGACCGACAACAAACACGGGGTCAGACACTTCGGGGAGAAATTTTTTTGTAAAAAAAGTTCAGAAAAATGCCACACACCCCGAAGCAAACACGCAAAAGAGCGTGAGAGCAAGTTTACAGCGAGCGTTTCAGACTTTATGGTGCGTTTTTGGTGATACGGCATCCCTGTCCTGTAGTGAACCCCTGGCAGCCTGGGAATTTCACCGCCGTAACCCTGAAGGCATCACGCTGCGCTCTTTTCGCTCTCATTCAACGCTTGTCAGCAGCGTGTAAAATAAAACAAGCTTTCTCCCTCTCTCGCTCTCTCTCTCTCTCTCACACACACACACACACACACTCCTGTCTCACACACACTCCGTGCCACCTACCGCTGCGCTCGGACTTTGATTTATTTCCGACTCGTTCACCAGGGAGGACTTGAGGTCGGCCAGGTCCCGCTCCGTGAACGCGTTTTCTTGGATCTTCTCCTCCTGCTCGCCTTCGTCTTTGAACGCTATCATCTCATCATTCGCTCCCAGGTCGTCCCCGCCGCCGCTGCTGAGCTGAGGCATGTCTGCTTCCCCCCACCCCGCGATGTGTCAGACACTTTTAAATAATATAATAACCCAAGGAAGGGGGAAAAAGTATCAATGAGGAAAAGAATCACTGGACTTCTTGTCGTTAAATCTCCTCAGTCTGGGGCGCCTCCAAAGTACATAAACCCCCACCTCATGCAGAAAAAAAAGTTGAGATGCGGCCGGTCGGTCGGTAGAGGACTAATGTTTCCCTACAACAGCAAACAGCTCATTTGAGCCCAAGACGACGCGAGGAGTCCCGACATCAAAGGCGCCGCCGGATGATTGACAGGTCCGATGACTTGTTGGGGGGTTGTACGATTGTTTCGGCGGAGGGCTGAGCCTCTTAAAGAGACATCACCACCCCGAGCTGGGCTGAGCAGGCATTATTCATGACTTCCAGGGGCGTGCTCGCACCGTGCACGGTCCCACGGCTGCAGACCGGCTGCACCGAAGTCACACTCACGTTCTGCGAAGGGAAACAACGCAGACGTGCAGGAAAAACGTTAATCCTGGTAGTTTTGTTCAGTGTTGTGGTCAGGAATGCTGATTATAAGTATGCGTTCTGGTTTAAGGAAGCAAAATTATAATTAGTATTTTGCACTTTCTGCACTCTTTTACTCCTTATTTCCAGCAGTGGAACATTTGTACATTTACTCAAGTATTGTACTTAACTACACTATAAGATACTTGCACTTTACTTGAGTATTTTCATTTTATGCTGCCTTACTTGTCTGCTGCATTAATATAACAGGTATTATTCCTTAAAAAAATAAGGTTTTGTATATAATAGTATATGATGAACTTATAAAATAAATTAACAACACAGCACTATACACAACAGTTAGAATTAGCTCCACCTGGCCTAACTACATCAGTAAAAAGATACATACACATTAATGCATTGCTAATAATTTAAAAGTATAATATATAATACTTCACAGGGTCCATTTTTCTGCATTAAGTACTTTTGATGCTGTAAATTGAGTATTTTTACATTGTGGTATTGCTGTTTTTATTTAACTAAAATAACTTTGTAGTTCCACCATCGCTGATTTTTAAATAACTGCATCTAGATTTATTTTTTCATCCCCGTTTTGCTGCTGATTTTATTTCTTGTTTACAGTACTGAAATGCTAATCATTACCTCATTACTTTGGAGCTCAGCCATAATCCTAAAGCAAAGTTTGCACAGAATCTGTCCTTTTGTTTTTGTCACCAACAGGTTTAAAAATCAAATCATCTCCAGATGACAATGATCCACTGAAACTCGTTTCCTCATTCGAGCGTGGGGGAGAGTGTTTACTTCGCGTCACTTCATTCCTGCCCATGTTACTCCTTCTCCAAAGGTGGATTTCTTGCATGCTTCTCTGGACTTCAGTTCTGGTCACATGAGTGCACATTCACCAGGATTTAAATCTAAAGTATAACAAATCTACAGCATCACTTAGAGATGCATAATTAGTGATTAGAAAATTCCAAATAAATAATAAACTCCTTTTTATCAGCTGCAGTCCCATCAAATGCATCCTCGGTTTGCAAGGTCCAGCTGAGAGGGACTGGTTTTGCAGCTTGTTCTTGTCTAAACATTAATATGAAGAGCACACAAGATAGTGAGGTGATATGTGTCTGGTAACGATGCTTAATTTAAGTGTTTTCAGCCGCTGATGCAACTTTTTGGCTATATTAATGTACCACACACATGCACACACGCACACACACACACACACACACACACAACTTGACTTTGGTTTGTGTGTTTTTTGAGGGCTTCCTGACTGAGACAGTTGATCCTATCAGCTGCCTCCTGTACATGAAACCCTGCCCTTTCTTTCTCGTGATTGGCTCACAGTGTCTTGTCATGAGCGCTGCATTTAAAGGTTGACCTTTTCTCATTGGTGAACATACGTTTACCACGCAGCTCAATCAAGAAAAAAATGCAACTGCTATTTTATATCAAAATGCCAAAGATGAAAGAACAAATGTCACTGCATTTGAGGGGCATCATCATCCTCCTCATCACCATGACATTAGCTGATAACTTCGGTAATTATGCGTTGTGAGTTCCACTCCTATCCCAGCAGTCCCTTTGTAGCGGCTGTTGTCACACTCTTCAGTTGGCATTTTCCACATTTTGGAACAAAACTCCTCATTTGCATGGACAAGAAAAGTGGCAGCTCAGGCAAGAAGCTGCAAAATGTGGGACATTCTGTGAGAAAACATCAGAAGGCACGGCATGCTCATCAATAACAGATACACAGCATGTTTTTGGCTGGTCCTGACATTCCCCAGATTTTGTAACAGTCTCCGAAACAGCGAAAAGTGTTACTTGATTGGAGGAGGGGGAGAAGAAGAAGGAAAAAAAAAACACAGTTCAAAGATGTAAACTTGAAGTTCTGATTTCTTATCAAACTCTTAACTTGCTTTCCCCTATTTTCCTCCCCATGCCAATGCATTTTTAATGCTGATACAGTAGCATAGCTGGTCTTCTGAGTTTTTAATTGAGAAATATTTATACACTCCCATGCTGTGACTTAATACGCGACTTAATCTGAGTCGGTTGCCTTGAATGAAAATGATGATCCACAGCTGGGAAACAGAATTAAATACAAACAGAAAATGGGCCCGGTATTTGCATAAAACTGCATATTTATACAATATCGTCAATGCATATTAATAAAAAGATTAAAATGAGCAGTTTTAATGTATGCAAATCTAAATTATAAATGAGTTGTTTAAACTTCTTGTTTATTCGCCTTGATTAAATATAGACAGCTGTTTTTCCAGAGAGACAGCACCTCTCCCGCGCAGGCCACGCTGCCTCGCGAGCTCGCCGCGCTCTGATCTTTAACGGTTTCCCATGAATATCTGTGCTGGTAGTTCTGCACATTCATCACATGGGTTCACAGGTTCACCTGAGGCTGAAGGCTACAGTCAGCCTGTCTGTCTCCCTCACAGACAGATCGAGAAAACACAAATCCAGAAATGAACGCGCTCTCTCTGCAGATCTTGAAATACTTTGAGGCACTCTGACCTACAAACACTTTCTCTCCCTTTATATCTCTCTCTCACTCACACACACACTCATTTTTGCTATGAGCGCTTTGATTATTCTTGTCAGATCAGAGGCATATTTTAAGTTCACACCACTCTGCCTTATCAGCCCAGAGTTTTTGTGACTCACTCGCACCCCGAGCATCCTCATCGTCGTCTTTTTACGCACCTCGAACGCTAATGACTGTCGTGACATCAGCCATAATCTGTAGGCAGGAAAGGCCAAATAAGGACACATGCAGCCGATAGACAAGATAAGCAGCCCACACAGAAAGCAAACGGATGCAAGCTGTGACCCCAGAAGGCGAGCTATTCACATACAGGCGCAGATATAAATGCCATATCTGAACAACATGTGGTTGTTCTGATAAAGGAAATGTGTGTGACACAAAGATATTCATGTTTTTATTTATCTAAAGCTTTTGGAAATCTAGCAAAGAAAGACATACCTGACTTTACAGTGACACACATCTTACAGTTTAAAATATGAATCGTGACACAATTTAAAATGCATAGCAAGCATACGATATTAAAGTATTAAAGAAAAAGTCTGCTGCCCAACGCGGGGTCTGGACCCCCACAAGGGGTCGCAGGATAAATCTGAGGGGTCACAAGCAGAAAAAATGCATTTCTCTCTCACAAAATTCTTCATTTTTTCAGACTTTCATCCCTTTTTTCGGGAATTACTGGATAATTCTGCATCCTCCATAAAAGTTATCCAAATAAAACAAGGAAATAACACACAATTGTTGAACTGGTCACAACTTGTTTGTGCAACCTGTGACGAGCGGGGTCCCGAGTAGACTTTGCATCAGTTTGAGGGGCCACAGGCCTAAGATGTTTGGATCCTCGCGGCGGAGATAGGAACCATGAAGGGACACAGGATAACAGCTTGTGCACTCGCCTGAACCCAAACATTTGTTTTTGAAAGAAGAGATTAACAGTGTAAATGAACGATGCTGCTCGCTGCAAAATACACAGAAATCAACTCCACTGTCGGTGTGCGAAGGACTCATTTAATATGAGAGGATCATCTCAACGAGTCCCTTTCCATTGCTCAGTCATTGGTGAGGGAAACGTTCCTCCTTCAACATGTTTTTTTTCTCCAAAGATGAATCACAGTTGGTTCAAAAAAAGATTATATACTGTGCTTTCTAAAGAAACATCAGGCGCATTAAAGCTGCAGAGTAATTAAATCATGTCCTTTCATTGGGGTTAAGCCACATCCAAGCGAACAGCTCTTAACTGGAACCACTTGTGTGCTTTTTATTGGTAGTTTTCCTACAATCAAAACCATGTCCTCCAAGGCAGCATCCAGCCAGCAATATGGAACCTCAACAAATCCTTTCAACAGTTTTATTTAGTGTCTCAGTTTTGGCTATGAAACGGTAAACTCATCTACTCTAACAGCAAATATTCAACTATGAAATGGTTTCAATGAGATTTATGTTTGAAAATATTCAGATCACCACCATCACACGTCTGAAAGGTCTTAATGTTTTATCCTACCTATGTATTACCCAGGTTATGTTTTATATCTACAGTTTGAGTTTCAAATGTAGAGATGTTGTGCAAAACCTTTTTATTTGAGCAAAACGGTTCAGTTAAGTAGTTCATTGATGGGTGGGTTTGATGCCTGTGGGAGGCTGAATAACCTGTGAATCATTTCAGAATTTCAAACACTTATTTAAGAAGTGGTACGCAGAGGTGGGAACACGAGTAGCAGCCACAACACAGTTTACTACCAAGAATTAAGGCTGCATCTTGAAACCAAGGGGCGAAAAAAGGGGACTGGGGAGAGCAAAATTTCCTCCAGCAGTTACCGTTAAGATGCCTTTGAGCAAGGCACTCCAGCCTGCACCTCCTCCTGTGAAACCAGGCTTCAGTGTGAAAGCTGAAAATGGAGCATACCGGCTCAGCACCCAAATTTAAAAAAAAAAAAAAGAAAAAAAGATGGAGAACTTGATATCTTGTGCCCGATAATGAGGCTTGTTCAAGTTCTAGTTTTGCTGAGTGTTTTGCTGATTTGAATGTGTCTGTCTCTTTTGATTTAGCAGAACGCAGTCCCTTTACCTCTTCGTTAGCTCCTTATCAAAGATTTATGAGCTGATAGCACAGATCTGCGGAGGGCTTTGGGGGTGAAGTCAACAAACATAAACAGTGGAGGGAAGGAGCTTTGAAAAGGCGTTGCTGGTCTTCAGCAGAGGAGCAGTGGACAAAGATGCAAACACTCTATTTGTGGATGGTATATTTTTTTTTACGACAGCAGCTACATCAGAAACATCAGCTCTAGTTAATAACACATAAATTAAGTCGTTTGATGATGATAATAAAAGCTATGAATCAATATATTTATTAAAAAGAAATGGGCCATGCTCATCTAGATTAATGGCAGATTTGGCCAAATTTAAAGCACAAACTGGAATAAATGAATAAATAAATAAAATACTAAACAATCCAAACTATAAAACTGTTCTTTTCTTTGGCAACTTGACTGCTGAGTTTCACAGAATCTGTTCCAAGGATCGTCCTCTAAAGTGCCATCCTTTTTTCATTTTGTGCTAGCCGTCACTGTGTTGAGAGGAGATTACCCTCCCTTTCTTTTTATTTTGAACCGTCTATATCTTTGTTTGGAACAAAAGCCTTCTGCAACCCAGTCTGCTGTCTTCTCAACAAGCGAGCTGTGGTTGGAACGGCCCCATCTCCACTCGGGCTCGCTTCAGTTCATGAACTTTTTAAAGACGCGCATTAACAAATCATACCCCGGCTTATGAAAAACAGGTCTGATAGTGACTGGAAATAGCAGCAAAAGAGCGTCTGCGCCACAAAGTGTCACCACACACACACGCGCAGAGCGAGGTTTGTCTCAGTGCGTCACCGAGCTGATTGAGGTGAGGTGATCTTGCAGGTTGAAGTGTCAGGTTTGAAGGCAGGTCGAGTGGTTGGGAGATTATGCTGAAACGTGTTCCACGACAGGTTGCTGATAACCGCATCAACTGTTCACGTCGGCTAACAAATAAGCCGTGCGGGAGCTGGAGATTTTTACTAAAAAATATCAGTGTAACCTGGGAATAACCAAAGGGGAAAAGGGGTTATCAAGAGAGGAAGATTGTTTTGTAGTTTTCATATTTTCAAAGCATGAAGATGGAAGATTCTTATACCTATACATCCCTTACGTTCAAGCCCTCAAACGAGTTTGCATCATGCTGATTAAGCCTATCACTGCCGGGTAAAACTCTCTGTCATTCAAAAGTTACCAGGTTTTTTAGGTGTCTGTGGCAATGTTCCCACACAGCAATCATCAGTTTGCAGAGCTGAAGAGGGAGCAATATGACAGAGCACCGTGGAGCTTATGGCATCATAAAGACATTGATTACAGTTTGTGTAATTTGCTGCCTTCAAATGCAACTTGGAGCTCGAGGTCACAACATGGGATGTCATGTGCACGATGTGCTTGGCGTTAAAAGGTTAAATCATGAAAGCGCTGCTGCCAGGCAATGGCAACATGTCCTGGTCTAGCAGGACATGACAGAGGAAAAAGATGAGGAATATCAGCATTTTCCTCATGCAAATTCTACAATTTCAAATAAAATCTGTGACTAGAATGACAACATATTAACTTACCTTCCAACAAAAGATGACATTTCGTGGCCTCCAGCATTTCCGAAGAGGTCAGCAAATGCGACGCTGCAAACTCAGAGCGTTCCGAGAATTCCCACTTACAAGGTCTTCAATACCACAAGAAAGGGGGCATTCACACGGTCTCACCTCGTGAACACGGTAAACACAATGCTGTTGTGAAGCTATAGTTGAAGTTGATTTGCATGTGTCGCAGAAGAGCAGTACCCACAAGAGCAATTTTCTGTGATAGGAAAGCAGATACAGACAATTACTGCAACGTTACGTTCACATTGCATGTCACTGTCTGCGGAGATAAACAATGAGATATATAGATAATTGGCATGAAGACACAGTGGGAGAATTATGTAATGCAGAGCAGCACATGGCACGACAATAAAACAGCAACAAAAAAAACATGTAAGTTTTCTCCAGAAATGAATCAGGCTGACTGAAAAACTGTGCTTCCCTTAGATCAGCTGTCTTTTTGGTTCCATTAGATGAGAATGATGATGATGATGAGGAGGAGGAGGAGGAGGAGGATCAGACCTTGGCCTTTGGTTTACAGGTTACTGTGCCCTCCACACACACACACACACACACACACACACACACACACACTGCTCACTGGCAGCACGGGGAGAGACGTGCTGTAATCTGGGAGGCAGGGAACAAAGGGCCTCGTTAATGCAGAGACTTGCCGGGCCCTTTGATGTGGAGCCAAGTCATTCACTCCTCGCTCCTCACACTCACACACACTCACACACATTTACAGAAAGACAGAAACATGCATACGTGCACACGGAGACACACGTGAGGACGCGCACACGCAGCCTCTCACCACAGAACGGCTCAAACACACACTTTTGCAAAACAGAAAATGCTGAAAAGAGTGTAATCTCCCCACACCGAGGCAACGCCGCCTGCTATTTAAAGCTCGATACATTAGATTTGAATCAGCCGACTCTACACACGCTCACACGCTGATGAACCACAAAGCTGCAGCTTGGCTCGACGGAAACAAACTTCTCTTTTCCATTGCACGTTTTCGCTGGTGATGACATCAATTCCCAACTGTTTTATCTCAGCGAGGAGAAAGTTAATCTCATCTTGTCAAATCAAGACATTAAGAAGTGTTACGAGTCCTTACCAGGTGTAGAACATGGAACATTTGCACGTGGAACCAATGAATTAATGAATCAAGTTTAATCACTGTGTCATGCATGCAACTATGTCGAGCGTGCATGAGCTCACAAGACACCACAAATTCACATAAGCTGCATCCAGAATGCTCTGCGTGTTTTCAACAATACTGCAATAAAATACAGCAATCGGGTCACTGTGTGAAACAAAATGCATAAGTTATCAGCCGAAGAAGGAGGAAATCAATTTAAAAATGAATTAAATATTTTGTCTGACCTTCTTTTTCAGGCTTTTTGGTAAAAAACTTAGCAAACTTATGCATATCAAGATTAAACAAGCAGAATATTTCATCAAATGTACAATACAAATACGAATGAGAAATGGAGAAAAGACAAATGTAGTTTTTCACAACACAACTTATTCCATCCTCCTCAGAGCTTGAGTCTCTCACACTCATGAACACCTGGATGATTTACTCCACATAAAAACCTTACTCATTCAATCATCTGGCATTTCACTTCACAGTCATCATGGGATGTTTCCGTCGTGCTGACCCTGGTATAACTTACAGCTGTAATAGGAGAAGAAGTGCCTGCAGCAGTAGATGCAATTATGGTCATTTTTGACTGTAAGGAGACGTGATTTCATGGCTGACATACAGTACATTGAGCATCTTATGTCCAACATAATAAAAGGAACCCATGAGGCACCAAATAAGCCACAGATAACCATTCAGTGGGACGTTAGATCTCGTGACCTCCGCCAAGTTCAAAGCACACTAATTAAAAAATCCCTGCATGTCCTTCAACAATGCTCACATTACTCTCACAACTTCAAATGGTTTCCTCTTAAGTGGTTTGTTTCATGAATTTTATTTCCTTCTGCATAAAATGACCAAATATGAAATTTGTTAGTGAGAGCCACACAAGAGGCATGCTATACAGCAGGCCCACGTCCTTACTTGTCCTTAATTAGAGCCTTTCCCCATTGTTTCACATTCAATTTTCCAACCAACAAAAGCATGTGATTTTTCTAAAGGTAAATGAAACGTGTACACTTTTGGCTGAACCGTTGCAGTCTTTGTCAATTTACAGCTGCACAACCAGGTCTTTAGATTTTATTAGAATAAAATCATAGAGTTGATGTAACTCCAGGTCTGTGATGGGAAACATTCCTCCATAGAAATTAGAGGATATTAAGGACTATTGTCTCGTAATTTTTTTGTCTTTTGTTTTTTTGTTAATGTCATATGTATGTATACCTTGTTTATTGCCTCTCCATTCTTTAGATGCATTGTTCACTTTATATTTTTGCACTATTTAACTTATTATTTAGTCTTTTGCTTATTGTTTTTTCCATGCAAGTACATGGAACGCAATGTTTAAACCAGAGTCAAACTCCTTGTATGTGCACACATACTTGGCAAATAAAGCTGATTCTGATTCTGATTCTGATTGCAAGCACAGCAAGATCAGTTTGCTTACTGGTCCATGACTTTGGGAACCCGCTGACTTCTCCTCTAGCGCCATCATGAGGTTGACATTTTGGATTTTTAGTGAGTAATATCTGAGCAGCCATTGGGTGGATTGCAAAGAAAATTGGTGAAATTTAAGGTCGCTGGATGTCAAGCTGTAATAAGTCCCCTTGAGTTTTAATCTAGCGCCATCATCAGGTCAAAATTAGCCCAATATCCATATCTGCAAATCAAACGAAATGTCAACCTCGGCTGTGTTTGTCTTTAGGGCTAATTAGCAAATGCTAGCATGGTAACATGCAAAATTAAGACAACAGAATGCTGATGCTAGCATTTAGCTAGCGCTGCTGTGCTACAGTGTAGCCACACTGTGTGGCTGTAGGCTTGCTATCAAATCATTCTCAAGTAGATTTTGTTTATAGCATCGTCTTTCAAATTCTCTGCTAAACATCATAAAAACTTTTGTTTATAAAAAAGCCTCACAAATAAAATCTATTGCAGCCAACTGTCAGCTATCATATTCAAACAATATCTCCGTGGCAGCAGCTGGAGCAGTATAGTGGTCTTATGATAATTATTTGTACTATTGTCATCAGTATTGTTGCTGTTATTATGCTAGCTGAGTGGCTAATCCCTCTTCCAGCATATTGTGATGCAGGAAGCTGCAGCTGTCTGGTTAGTGTGGCCGTGCTGTTGTTCTCCTCTGCTGAACCAACCTGATATTAGTGGTTAGTGTGTTCACCACAGCCGGAGAGGCCCGATTCTGTCTCTGATGACGGTTCTGCCCAGAGCTTCATCCAGCAGAACACAGCACACTGCATGAAAACAGGACATTAATAATCAAAGTCTTATTCTGTCCGTCTGTTGGGCTTCTCCTCTCTCGTCTTCTCTGCTCTGGTCTCACGCATTTACTGTTTGATGTGCTCGGTTTTTCATTTCATATTTAAATTCTATCTTTTGTATCTTGCATTGCCTCTGCATAATTTTGCCTTGTTGGTTTTGGACCCTTTTGTGTTTGGAATAAAAGAAGCAAAGAAATCATCTGCTTTCAATGGTAAGACCTCATTGAAATTACAAAAGTTTTGACTGCTGTTGCCTGACACACGTCAAAAACCAACTACTTAGTGGAGTTATTACTGCAAAACCAGCGGCTATATCCTCCAAGAAAAGCTCATTTTCTTTCATGCATTTTATTCCTTTACCTGCCTCGGAACAGCTGTAAGGTTACATGTGATTTCTAATACTTTTAGAATAAACCCACTAGCAGGCTCTCACACTCATGCCCTGCATCCCATGAAAGCCATGTTGTTTAAAACTGCCACTGAACCAAATCTTAACATTTGTCTTAGCAGCGTCCACCTTTACATATTGGTTGAATCAGCCGAGAAGAGGCTGGAAAATGTCAAAAAAAAAAAAAAAAAAAAAAATCACTTTGTAACTGGCACAAGGAGGAACTTGTGGTGATGCTAATGATTTAGCCATGCACAGTCTGCAGATGGTCCATTATGTGGAGCTTGGTATAAATGGTAGAGCAGGGCAGAGAGTGTGGGTGGCCACGTCCATACTGGAGCAGTGGGCAGCTCAAGGGTAGTGGTGGCTGATGATGACCACACACATACACATGTACACACACACACACATGTGTCATTTAAACAACAAAAAATGAAGGAGGCGCCAAAATGTTGATTTTACTGTGACAACTTTAACATTTCTATAATATCTGATTGTGTCTTATTATGTGTTGAGCATTTTCTCGTCACTTAAACTGAGCATTAAAACTGAGCATTAATTCCTTTTAATTTTGTGGATTTGATGGGAACCAGGTGGTGTATTTTTTTTCAAAATGGTGGCATCTCAATTTGAATTTAAAAGTCGCTGAATGCTTGCCAGCAGCCAGTTCTGATGGCTGCATGTGCTCAGAGGAGAGAGCGCAGACCTACATGTATGCAAGGACGCACACCACACACCACGCACAAACCCTCGATGACAGCTGCGACATGCCAGACAATTCACCTACAATGACAAGGAACAAAACTAAAACTAAAATCACAATTACAGCCCGGACAAATCCGCCATTGTATTCGCTCTCCTTGGGGTTTTTCAACAAAAAGAAAAAAAGAGGAGCGTCACAAATGCAGAGAGAGATCAGAGCGCTCTCAAACTAAGCCTCCATTTACTCTGATGGCAGGCCTATTAAATGCATGCGTCCACAGTGGTCTCTTTCTAGTGGTGAGTGGGCGGCTCAGAGTCCTGCAGTTGACAGTTAGCAGCCGATTCTGGGATCAGTTTTTCCGCAGCAAAGGGACTGATGTGGCCCAGAGGAGGATGTGGAATCGTATGATGGATCATTGTTTAGGTTTGGGGAGTGGGTGTGTGAGCCTGTGTGTGAGTGTGTGTGTGTGTGTGTGTGTGTGTGTGCGTGCGTGCGTGTACATGTGTATGTGTGCGAGTGTTTCCATGCGTGTTAATGCAGTTGAAGATCAAGGAGTCGGGATCGGCCCCACAGTGCATGCATGCATGTGTGCAGGCAAACATCTGCATGGAAGCGACAAACACATGTACTAGTTTGCACTCTACATATATGTGCATGTACAATCACACACACACACACACACGCACTTAAAGATTATGTAAATACAAGAATGAAGTCATGAGTGCAAAAGGGTGGAAAAAGTGTAATTTTTAGATCTTCAACTGAAACAACTAATTAACACAACTGACACTTCTGTCCAATAAAAACTATGTTGTTCCATATTTGGTGACTTTTCAGTGTTTCCATAAGTTTCCTTTATGGATTCAGAAAATAATGAGATTAATTTTTTTCCTACTATTGATGTTTGAGATTGTTGAGAAATGTTTTGTTCAATTAAAGCTGGAAATGTGATCCGATATCAGGGATACAAAAATACAGCAAACAACAATATGAACCCAAGAAATACATGACTGATATACATATTTTTAAGAGCGTCAGTCTGTCTGTTGGAGGTCATGACTTCAGCTCCCCAAGAATCAATGTTAGGCATCAGGTGCGAATAGTCAGAGAGTCTGGCACTTAAATAAAAACCAATAGAAATATCCTTCTGTGTCTCAGGCTAATAAAGTCATCTAAAAACTCCAAATACATTTTCACAAAGTGTACAGACAGAGGAAAGAAAGCTGTTTTCCTAGATCAATTTTCATTCTATATGACCTGTTCTGGTATTGTTCGCACTAGATGTGTCATGCAAATCTGTTTATTTCGCATAAATATCTGTGTTTGTACCTGGATTTGGATTTCCACCTGAAATGTGCGGGAAATAAAGCTTATCTGAAGTGACAAAAAATGAGAAAGTCATTGACAACAAAAGGGCCATAATAGCACACTGTTGCATAATTAAAAAAATGGAGGATGTGCATGTGATGGGAACACCAAAAAAAAAAGTGAAATACAATTGATTGGAGTTTTCATTCTAATTTAAATCTAAATAATTCAAACTGAATTGAGCATTGCATTGCCACTTTGCATACTGAATTGCCAATTGCGAAATCCATTTCCATTTGAATTAAGAGACCGAAAAGCTTCCCTATGGGAAAAGGCCCGCTGTCATGTTGACTTGACTTCATTGGATCATTAGGTGAAAACAACACCTGTGCAGCATCTTTCTTTATCGTGACTGACACTTCACACTGCCTCCTACATGCAAAAAATATTTAATGAGTCCGACTGATGAAACATTGCAAAATGTCAAAATCTACACAAGAGAGAAAAACGCCCTTCTTCCTGGGAAACTGATATTCGGAGATGCAAGTGATTCTGCAGGACTGTGATAATATGAGTAAAAGCTTTGACCAGTCAGAGAACACACTCTGAGGAGCGTAAAACTTTCAACATGCAGGGGAAAAAAACTTTAAAGAGTATTTGGTTTGCAGGAAACTTAGTTGCATAATAATAATTTAATCTCTGTCCTTTCCCGCTAATGCTAAACTTGTCAAGAACAGACACAAAGGGGATAAATATTGGACTTTTCTGGCCTGCGTGTGGTCAGTCATGTGTTATTTTCCTCCACATTGCAGCTACAAGACGTTTACTGTAAAGAATGAATGGGAAAGGAGTTGCAGCGCTGAAAGTCGTAGTTGACATCCTGCGGCTCTTTTTGATGTTGTTAAATTTCCTTAGCATCAGAGAGAGCCCACACAGCCTCATCTGAAGCCAAGGTCAAATGTAGGGAGTGTCGCACAGGACAAAGAAAACATCCTGGCAATTCAGTGTTTTCTTCAGCAAACTGGCAGCAGTCATGGAAAAGACTCAAACAGAGGACTTCTGCAAACTGCTTTGCCTTAAGACAGGCACTGAAAGCTCATAAACTCCATCTTTTGAGTCTCTTTTAATTCATGGCTCAGTTTGGAAATAACTTTTGAAGTGCTTTCATTCACGTGCATCCCTGAGTTGGTTTTAGCCAACTACAGAAACAGTTCTCATCAAGGTAAAGAGACAAATCCTCATCAAAGCTCTGCAACTCTGATTGGTTGGTGGTGGATTCTTGCAAAGTCATTAGGAGCCAGAGGAACCTGATTATTTCACACCAGCAGCACATATGGGAGAAGGCTACCTTTACAAAAGTTACCTGCTGAGCCTTTACGGAAGGTGGTGGAGGCAGGTATGAATGCTGAAAAGAAAGTTTCCCTCTTAGATCATCTTTCACTCATGATTTTCTGCAGCATGCCTGCGCAGAATGGGCCTGAAGTGTAAACAAAGCGTAATCGAAGCAAAAGATTTCTAGACAAAACAAGCAGCTTTCATCCCCAACTGTCACATGTCTTTTGGCAGCATTGCTTTCAGGTCTTTCAAAGATGCCGTGGGTGGAAACTTGTTTGTCTCTGCTTCGTCTTTGATGGATTTCTCCCTGTACATTTGTTGGACATCAGAGGAAACCTTTTTTTTTTTTTTCATTGTGCTGGGCTGATTCCAAATCCTGTTTCTGCTACTGATGTTGCCCTTGATCTGATATTTTCTTAATTTCTTAATTTTTGAGTGCAAAAAACATTAAACAACACCACCTGCAGAAAAGACATTACGTGCTGCACATATTTTATCAGCATCAAAGAGTTTTATGACTTTTCCTTTAACTTATTACTTTTGGGGTCATTTGTGTACCCCAGGAGCAGCTTTAGGTGCCAGGTTGTCTAAGTGGTCAGAAAGTTGTCAAAGCTCAATGGTTTGTGCAGGAAAATGCTGCTGAAATTACCTTAAACAAGCCGATCAGTTGAAAGAGATCAAAAAAAAAAATCATATTGGACTGCACTGCCTTTTCTTTAGAAAACAAGAGGTTCAAGTAGTTGAATGCAAAAGATAAACATGCTTCTTTACCCTTGATACATGCAGACTGTGATTACTGAGTTTCAGGTTTCAGCTCGGCTACTTTGGAGAACAGCCTCGTTCTCAGGCTTCAGCGCTGGTCATCAGTTGAGGTGGTCAGCCGCTGCTGGCACAGGGAGCTAGACTGACCTCTTGAGGCAGAAAACGGAAACTAATCTGAATGAAGGCCCTCAGTGGCAGGCGTGAGCTCCACCGCATCAGTCCGGCAGAGAGATGAGGGGATGTTTCTGTAGTTTGTGTCTAAGAAAAAGCTGCAGCAGCTCTGGCTTCATTCTCTGTTGATGGTTAAAATTGCTCTTTGACTATTTAAGCGCGCCTCACCCGAAAATGAAAGATCACTTTATTCAAAAGATGCTTAGAGGTCTGGATCATGAGTTCTTAAAGCACAAGCAAAGGCACTCTCAAACCAGAACTTGTATCTCTCAGCCTGAAGAAAAAAAAACTCTCATTATTCTAACTTATGCAAAATCAGAAAGCGCATGATTCATCAGACCAGACTTTGAAAAATGATTTGGTCCCATCTGGGTTTGATCGCCAAAACTTCGCAATACTTTTCAGATTTTTTTTCTCTTCCTCAGCTCGTGAAGGGACATGTATGAGTGTGTGAGTGTACGAAACAGAAAACCCTCAGGATTTATGGGACATTTTACTATGGCTGGAACACTAATGTATTACATACTCACACATCATTTTTACTGTGACTTCTGTCACATGAAAAAATATAGACGCCACAAGAGTTACGGCTCTGGGCTGCTCGGAGAGGCCGATGAGTCGGTTTGTGAAAACCCGATTTATACTTGAAGCGTAGTTTTATATGGACTATTATTGACTGAATAAGTTTTATGATCCAAGTCAAGGACCTTTAAAAGCCACTTAAAACACACTGCGTGATTCCAGAATTTGCATTACATGGTCAATGGCAATGGTCTGCAGGGGTTTCGAGAATGTTTAGAGAGTTAAGGCTTTCACATGACTCAGCAATACATGATGAACTGGTTTATGCTGCAATACAGGAGTGGAAATCTTATTTGTATGTGAGCATCACAGACTTTTTTATGTCCATATCATAGCTACAAAACAATGCTCCAATAAATATCTGTACATTACAAATAACTGTCAACAGCAGAACTGAAAGTAACTGTGCATGTGATTCTTCACTCCTGTGCCGCGTGGAGCGTTTGCTGATGTGCCGTGTGAACCGTCAGACGGCCATTTACATGTCAAGCTAAAACAAAATACAATACAGCGATATGAAATCTCTGAGCCACTGTGCTGGGCTGGCCGGGCCGCATGTATGAGAAGCGGAGGCCTTGTAATCTTTTCACTGTGACTCGCTTCTTCTGTGCGACACCGGGAACGGGTGGGGGTGGGGGTGGGGGGGTTAATTACATTAATCCAAAACAAATAAATGGTTGGCAGCCCTTGAAAGGCTGTGGGAAATGGTTGGAGATTGAACCGACTTTTGAGTCCCCAAACCTCAAGCTTTGATGGTTTTTACTTGACTCAGAGACTGAGAACACAGATTGGAAATCCAACTGGAACTGAACTGGTCCTCTCTGGCTCCCTCTCCTTCTCTGCATCTGCCTCCCTCTCAGTATTTTTCTTTCCTCTCTTCCTCACCCTCTTGCTTTCTCTTTCTCTTTTTTTCATTTACAGCTTCCTTTTGCATTTTTCATGTCTCTCTCATTCTTTCTTTCAGTTCAAAGTTCAACATTTTTACTTTACAAAACGTGGTGGAAACAAATGACTGAAATAGTGGCAACTGAATCAAAAAGAAGTTTCTTTTTGTTGCCGTCCACCTCCTAAAAATGTGCTTTATATTTATGTTTAAGTGCTATTACTGAAAGACCTGACTCCCATATGGAGATTACGGCATACAATATTTTTTTGTGTGAAATTCTCTAATTTCCAAACATCCCATTACAACTTAAATTGCCCATAAAATTTAATTCTTCCTGATTGGTTCAGACTGAAATATCCCAACAATGATTGGCTGGACTGATCTCCTGACTTTCTGCTGTGGTCCCCAGAGGATGAATCCTAATGATTTTGGTGACATTTCCTGTGCTGCCAGCACATGTTTTTCAAATTTAAAATATCTGCTGCATCTGATGAGCATCGAACACTCACGGTCCCCAGAGGATGAATTCAAATCCACCATGAGATTGACACGAATGAAATGTCTCGACAACTGTGCGATAGATTGCCACGAAAGTCAGTGCAGACATTCACGTCCCTGTCAGTATTGTAATAAAGATCCCTTAACTTTTCCTCTAGCGCCATCATCAGGTCAAAGCTTTCATTTGTCTAATACTTTTATGACACCTGCAAAGCTAATGACGTCCCCGTTATCATTGTCATTGTGAGCATGTTGCCAGCGTCACAGAGCTGCTAGCACGGCTCGAGACTCTGAGAAAGTTTCATTCACAAAAAAAAAAAAAAGCATAATATTATTTCTGGTTTCCATGACATTCGTTGCCAGGTCTTTGTTTTAATGGTTTTTTTTTTTGTAGCTCTATACTTTTTCTCAGCGACAGTAAACAATCACACTAATTCGCCTTATGCTTGTTCACAGCCAAGAAACCCTGTAATGAAAGAAGGGATGATAGCCAAACCCAAACCCTGCAGATCCTGTAAGCTATGTTTGTGAAATACTTTCACTCCACCGTACAATAAGTGTGTGAGAAATGGATGTGAATGGGACTCTTCTCACAGTATATCATCCAATACTTGTGGACCAATCTTGGGAACAAACATTATTCTCCCAGGCCCTGTTGTTGCAGAGTGTGCTTTTACATGTTCGGGGTCATGATGATGATTTATGGTGATGGCACACTGGAAGCGATGCACAGCCCAATTTGTTCTGGTTTTCCTGATTGGGAAGATTATAGGGCCCTTGTTGCGATGGCGACAAATGTGTCACCGCACACATCTCCACATCGGCTCCGTCTGGTTGTTATAAACACACAGAGAAAACAATCGGAAACATTTCTTGATGCACGGCCTCTGGTGAGATTCGGCTGATATGGCACTAATTTGAACGCCGTGGTGATGTATAGTTGTTGAGGGTTTGAGCATTTTCGCGTCAAACCTTTATTTAGGGTTTTTGGTGTGTAGCCGGCCCGCTCTGTGTTTGACAGAATGTATTTGCCTGGGAAGATTAACTGAGGTTTGAGGTTGCATCATCAGAAATAAAGCCAGTGGGATGAAGGAAAAGCAGAACTGGTCTTTTCTCAATGACTGAGCTGAAAGATAATAATGTACATCACAGCTAACGAAGCCTGACTGAATGGAGACGTGACTGTATGAATTACGTCTGTCACAGCATGTAATTAAAGCAAGATTTCGCTGTGATATGTGAAACCATCTTGATTAAAAAAAAGATAAATAAATGGTTTGTGTTTGCCCTGGGAAAACATCAGAAGGAGCAACGTATTCTTATATAACTGCTTGCATTTCATAAACTCTTTTTTTTATCAGTTATTTAATTTACTTCTTTTTTGTAGTTTTGCTGTTTTTGAGGTATTTCGAAAGCTTCTTTGAACAACATGCCTTATAAATGAAGTTTGGAAGGCATGTTTTTTAATTAAAGTTTGCCTCAGGGAGGAGTGTTTCTGGATGCAGTTAGGGTGTTTGGGAGTAAAGATAAATAGTATGGCAAAGTTTAGACAGACCCCAAGCCCCAGACTTCTTCACTGATTTGTCTGTAGGTCAAATTACTGGTAAATGATAAAGAACGTACACAATAGGGGACACCAAAAACATCCATCAGCCTCCGATAGACTGCTGGCTCCAACACATTTTATAAACTATGCCAAGTGCTGTAAAAAATGTTGCATAATGTACAAATTATTCTCTATACACAGGATATGAACATAAGGGTCTGCCATGATCGGGGCCCCTTTCATTCAACGAATCTTCAGCATAGGTGCACTGTCAAAACATTATGGGTTATGTATATATGTGTATATATGTACTTTCACCTACTGATTGCCTGTCAGGTTTTCTCGCTGGTTTTGAAGTTATTTTACTAGTTTACAAATCACTTCATGGTCTTGCACCAGACTACTTGTTTGCAGCATATGAACCAGGACGGCTGCTTGAGTTTTTTTGTCATCCAAAGCGGAGAAAACTTTAAATTTTCATGCTCCGAGCTGTTGGAACAGTCTGCCTGAGTGTCTGAGAGGAGCAGAAAGTGTTGCTATCTTTAAATGTAAACTTAAAATCTACCTCTGGGTAATATATTTTACGGTCATCTGATTATATCTTATAGTTTTTATCTATTGTTTTTATCATTATCTTCTACGTTTTGTGTGCATTAGTCCCTCATGGTTCTACAGCACTTTGAATTGCGCTGACCTGTATGAAAGATGCTCTGCAAATAAAGCTTGACTGACATTTGAAAATGCATCTTTTTGTCTTGTTTTAGTCTTGGTTTACAGTAAGTGATAGCATTTTTTACACCCAGAAACAGACTCTCCAAAACCCTCTCCCGGGTAGGAAACCTGAGCAGAGCTGGTCAGAGTTCAGACGCGGCCAGTTTTGTGCTTCATGTCTCACAGATCAGATTGACAGATCAGACCAGGCAGCTGAATGAATGAATGTGTGCAACCCGCTGATAGTGAATTTGTTCTCAGTGCACTAAAGGCTGTAAAAATAGCACACTTTTTGTCGCCTCTATAGTTTTCTGTCGGATCATACGTACATGCATATAAAATGGATCATACCATGCATGAGTCCTGAGTGTCATGTATGTTGCTAGACACAGTTCTGGGCATTAAACAGTCCTGTTAATGATTCTCTGGGGAGGTGTGAATGGTTTCAGAGCTCATGCTCTCGTTGACTAACGAGCGACCAGCGGACATATCTGAAAAACATGTATGTGTATTCTTTTATAGGGATTTTTCTGATATTGAAACATGTTGACATAGAGGGTTAAACCACAGTCAAAGAGATAACTCTGTGTGTGTCTGGTGTACAGTGTTTGTGCACATACGCCTCTGTGGGTGTGATGGGCTTGCTCTTGTTCTTCTGAGCCTGTATGTGTGTCTGTCTGTACGTTAGCTTGAGGTGGGCCTGGCATTTAGATTTAACCGTCAGCATCTCAACAAACAGGGCGTTTACGCCCAGACAACAGTTCTGTCTGATTTCCTCACATCTCAGTTGAAAGAGCTCCTCGCATGTACAGTAGCTGCTCTGTGAAGACACTGAGGCGGGTTTTGTTCGGGACATACAGAATTACACAACCACCAGATCTCAGCGCTGATCAGACCCCCCTATGGAAAATGTACCTTTACCACTTCACTGTCTCAAACTGTAACCTCCTCTCAGGCAGCTCTGCGCTCAGAATAGAACTGATTTTGAGGTTTAAGGTGAAAAATTGCATTAGTGATTGCACAAAACGAAACAGTCATTCTGCCTATAACCTCCCTAATCTTTTCCCATTAACTTAATGTAAATACAAGCTTTATTAGTTTCAAGTTAATTCAACTATTTCTTTAAATTTTAATTGGTTTTTAAGGTTTTTCCTTTCAGACCAGTTCAGAACTTCTCGTTCTGACTTGAGATGAGTTAAATAAATGTACTGCTGAGAGCTCACTCATTTAATTAAATTACATTTTCAAAGAAACATGGTTAGCATGTTTGCAGACTTCCCAGCATGCATCCTTAAAAACCTCCAGAGACTCTTGTTTTTTTTTGCAGTTTGACGAAAATGTGCATGATGGAAACTTGCTGTGTTTTCAATATGTGTTAAAATAAGTCTGTATATTTTCATAATAAAGAAAACTATGTTAACCACAAATGAAGGTTAGTGCTGAATTCTGTTGTTGCCCCCAGACAAAGAAGATACAGGGTTACTTGCATGTTGTCTTGATGCTAACTGGGTCCATCTGCAGCCACAGTTGTATCTGTGCAAATCTGCATGCTGTTCAGTGTGACAGAGCAACTGTCAATTCAATTTATTGTCTTCACTTTATTTAAATTATTTTCTCAAGTTCAGTTGACTTATTTTTTGTTTTTGTGAATTATTCAACTTTGGTTCAATTAATTCACAGTTTCAAGGCAGCAGAGAAAGTTCTGATTTGAAGATGAACTCCTGAAACCTTAAAATGATTCACAGCATAATCAGCTTATGCTACAAACTATTAACATCAGTACTTTAAGATCAATGCAGATCTTACATTTAATGGAGGAAACAAATGCACAAAAACCAATAAAATCAACAAAAAGTCTAAATCAAATTCAGCTGCTCCAAATTTCCATGGACTTTAAGTTGCTGCCTGAAGCTTATAATCATATATTTCATTGGACAAAAAAATGATTAATCAGCATTTTGTAGCAGTTTGTTGTCTTGGCAACAGTGTGGATGAGTGTTGAGATTCTCATTCAGAACATTTTCTGTTTATTGTCTGTATCTTTTTCTCTTACCCGGTTAAAACTCAACCTCAGACCTGCATCACATACAGGATTTCACATTTGCTACCAAAAGAAGGCAGTATACAGCACAGCTGATATACAGGCAAAAGAATACAGTTCACAATGCTAAATAATACCCTCAAAACAAAAAGGACTTGGTTCAAAGCTGATTCGAGTGCACTGATTATTATAAAAGAACAAATATCAAAGAATGTCACTTTTTTCATATGATTGATTTATGAAAGTGTTGCTGGTTGCAAGCTTTTTGGGCAAGATTGCACAACAAAGTGCATCATAGAGAAATTATAAAGAGATAACAAAATAAAGAAATAGCAACAGTAAAATAAATTACATAAAGTGAATAAAATAGATGAGGTTGCTTCATTTAAACAGAATAAAATTGGCTTGATTAACTATGAAACCACAGATCCAGCAGACTGGATCTATAGGCGATAGTTCATTGATTTGAAAACCAAAGACAGATTCTTAGAATATAACATGCACGAGCGACCAATGGAACATCTGCGCCTGGCAGTTACAGAAGAGAAAGAATCGCAGTCGTCAGCCGGTGATAAATGCAGCTGCCTTTCAGTATCTGGCTGTACTCCTGAGAAGATAAAAGGCAGTTTTGGTGATTTTTCTGATGTGAAATTCAAGTCAGGATCAAAAAGCGCACCAAGGTTACTAGCTCGGGGCTTGATGTTCAGTGCCAGGGATTTTCAGTTGGTGCACAGCTTCTCTCTCTGGGCCTTTGCTCCAGTAAATAAACCAGCTAACTTTAATGTTCTAGCAAAGTGTCAAAGAGCAACTGCGATCATTCAGAAAAAAATCACAACTCAAAAGAATAGTGTGTTTTAAGCTATTAACTTTATAGTGAGAGCTACCTTATTCAACGAGTTAAAGTGGTTTGAATTTACATGAAACAATATAAAACATACTTTTCCATCTAGAGTGAGAGAAACCAAGTGCAGTAACATAAAAAACAACACAAAAAACTCCTAATTCAGCAGAAATAAAGTGCAGTGACCACAGGGAGCTAATAAACTCAAGAAAGCTTTTGTGCACTTGTGCAGCTGGAGGAAGTCAGTGTTTTTGTTTTTAATAAATTTCACTCAGGCAGTTTGACTCAAGTGAAACGCTTTGGATGGCATCAGTTACAGAGCAGAGTTCCCATAACAACTTCATTTGCAAAATCAGAAATGTTCCAGTTGTGGCATCTTTCATACAATAATTCACTGCATTTTCTGTTTGTTAAACAAAGGAATGCCGCTTGAATGTGTTGATGCACAGTGTATACATATACATAAAACTTTTACCTTCAGTAAATGTGGCAGAAGCACTTTTATAACAATATATATCATAATTTCTCAAATGTTCACTGCAGAAAACGTCTAAATGAGTCACATTTTGGTACTTTTTCCATTTCTGCTCTGCACAGAATCGTCGAAAACTTGGCAAACTTTGGCACATTTTTCCATATCTGATCCTGGTGCTCGGTGTGATCAGCTCTTAACCAGGTGCTGCCGAAACCCCCAAAACACACGAAACCACCTCCCTACCTGCCAGGTAGCGACGTGGTACTCATGAAATTCAATTTGCGCGGCTGCTCCCCGCCTGTGTCTTGGGGCTGAAAGCCGGGCTGTTTTATACAGTAGAAGGCACAGGCACACAGAGATACCACGCCATCCTTTACCTCCTTTGATGTTGGCGAGGCACCTGAGGGGGAGAATATGGAGAATTTGTTGATTACAGGGCCCTGTATTCAGTACACACACTGATGCTGCGTGCAGTGAGGTAGTGTATAGCAGGAGGCTCGGAGTGGCAGTTTGATAGTTTGTGGTTAAAGTGCTGGCAGGGCCACAGCTCTCCTCTCTCTGCCAAGCCTGTGGTTTCATGTTGTGATCATCAGCGGCAGATGTGAATCAGAATTTAAGCTTTTCCCGATCAATGTGGCCAAAAATATAGGCTTTCCTTGGACTGATTTGGAGTATTGTATGTCTGTTTGTGAACGCTTTTATCCAAAGTGCCTTGAACAGCCACGGGTGGCGGCCCAGCCCCCCTCGCAGCAGAGCTCTGTCATTACTAACGCAGGAGGTTCACCTTTAAAGGTGCCATCTCTAAAGGTGTCTACAAAGCACAACTGTCAGCGTTCATTTAACTCTGAGTGTGTCATAATTAGCACTAGACCAGCGTTTACAAAGCAAGTCCACATTTAGCTCAGAACAGAACCAGATGTGAGTGTACAAAGTGTTAAATCAGCACTTGATTGCAGACACTCTGAAGAGAGAAATTCTGTGTAATGTTCGGCTAATTTCTAATGTTTTTATTTGCATTAAACATATTAGTAGCTGGATGTTCCCAGTTGGTCTCAAGTTAAACGAGGACAAAACTGAAGTCACTGTTTTAAGAGGCCAGTGAAGAAAGACTTGCTCACTCTAATAGCCTCTCTTTGAAGAGTAAAATTCAGAAACCTCTGTGTTATCCTGGATTCAGACTGAAATTTCAGAAGTCACATCAAATTATCGACAAAATCAGCCTCCTGCCTCGTAATCAGAGACGTCATGTCAGAGGAACTTCTACACACTTTTATCTCTTTAGGATGGACTACTGCGGTGGACTGTTCTCAGGTCTGTCTCAGACAGATCCCAGACAGCTTCAGCTGATCCAGCAGGCCGCTGCCAGGGTTGTAACAAGAGCCGAAAAGGCTGAGCATGTAACCCTTGTTCTCACATCATTACACTGGCGACCAGTTTCTCACAGAATCGACTTCAAAATTCTATCGCTTGATCAGAAATCACTGAAAGATCGACCCTCCAAGATACTAATCAGACCTCCCGACCCAGTTAAACCCTGCAGACCTCTCAGGTCGGCTGGTTCTGGATAACTGTTTGTCTCCAGAGCCTTAAATAAACACGGTGAAGCTGCCTTTAGCTTCTGTGCCGCTCAAATGTGGAACCAATTGTCAGAAAAGCTAAGACTTGAGACAATGCTGACCGCTTTCAAATCCAAGCTAAAGGCCTACCTGTTTACCGCTGCTTCACATTAAATTTAAGAAATCAAAATGATTTGTTAGTTTGTTGTCTGTTTTTTATTCTGTGTGCTCTTGCTTGTTTTTATTGTTTGTATTCTGTGTGTTTTTGCTTGCTTTTCTTGTTTTATTTGTTTCTTGTGTACTCTGTGAACTGCTTTGGCTTGCCTTTGGGTATGAAATGTGCCATATAAATAAATCTGCCTTGCCTTGCCTTTATTTGAGAATACTGTTAAGTTGTGTTTGGCAAAATACCGCAATTTGTAATTGAAGTGCTTGTACTTCATCTACACTTTCAACCTCAAAGGGACACTTCAGCCACTCGGCTTGTGCTGCTCAAAGCGTTAACCAATGTACATTTGAAAAACTCACCAGCAATGTCAATGTTGAGCTAGTTGCTAAAGATCAGGTTACTTTCACTGCTGCATTATTTATGTTTAACATTAGCTAATATCCACAAATTGCAAAATGCAAATATCATGTGCTATATTACTTATTATTATTACATATTATTATTACTGTATTTTATTATCTATATCCGACCATGTGCAATTCAAAAAATTTCCATTGAGAAACTGAGCCATCCTTCCAAAGGCACCTTTATTTTCTATACACTTTTTTCTTTTAATGTACACACACATATACATAATTGATTGTAGTCAGTATTTCTTTTTCTTTTCTATTTGTTCTTTTTCTCCTTCTTTTTTCTTGCTATTTTTGCTGTCTGTTACAACGTAATTTCCCCAATGTGGGATCAGTAAAGGTTTATCTTATCTTTGTTGTGAGCAGTTTCATGTTGGAACTATTTTCTTTCTACCGAACTACACCCACCAGCTGTATGACTGTGCAGGAGGAAGCATGCATCTGTCTCTTAACCCTAGTCCGAACATTCTTGTGGAAATTAGCTTATAGCTAAAAATACTGCTAGCTGACGGCATTAACGTTTACATCCCGCATTGTCACGAGCATGAGCTTCTCCCTCCATGAGTAAACGCACGCTTCCTCCTGCGTAGTGATAAGTTCAGCAGGTTCAGGAGAAAGAAAATAGTTCTACATGAAACTGCGCAGAACAAGGTCTGTAAAGAGATGTTGCTGGTGAGTTTTTCAAATATATTTTTAATTATTATTATTTTTTTTTTGTGATTTGAGCACAAGCAGAACACAAGCTGAGTGGCATCCAGGTCCATTATGTTAGAGAAAAGGCATGTGAACAGCAGACATGTCCAGAACTCAGCAAATCATACCAAAACAATCTAGATGGATAAATAAAAAGTTAAGAGGGAAAAAACACATTTTGGATTTTGGGGTGGAATATCCCTTTAAACTGATCTATAAGTGAATCCAGCTTATTTCACGAAACCAAGTTGCAGTGGGTTTACTCGTTGCATCCCTGTTGGGTAATACTGCTTGCACAGAGCAACCACGTAGCAAGCACTGAACTGAGCAACGAGTGGGCAACATGAGCTCTATTGGGCAACGCTGCAGCATCACCTCAGTTTCCACAGAACAAGGCGGCAGCAGGTGGTTGCGCGAACAACATGGCAGTGATTATCAGCACATCTCTGCCAGACAGATACTGAGAAACTGACTGTTAACCAGCTTACCCTACATTTCCTTGGACGCCATGAATGAGAGATAAAGATCGCTGCATCTGCTTCGTGCATGCCACACACAGACGTTACATGTCTCTCTTTCTCTCTCTCTCTCTCTCTCTCTCACACACACACACACACACACAAACATACATGCACGCACAATCACAGTGAGAATGAGTCACCGCTCCACAGCAGTGCTCTGACCACAGAGTCTTGACATTTTCTCATGCCTCCAATCTATTTACCAAAGTTCAGACAGGAAGGACGCATCTCTCCCTTTTCCTATCATGTCAGCCACGTATAAACAGTGATGCTGATCAAAACAACACACACAAACAAATGCATGAATTTTTATTTCGTGTTGTGTCAAGCGAAAGCCACAATGGCAAGCTGTTTGTTTCCAACTCGTTTTCCACTTTGAAGTGAACTTCTGCAACTGAGCAACCACCTGCTTTTCCCATAGACTCCAACAGCTTTGCACAGCCTCACAGCTTTCAGAGGGACGAGACAAACTTCTATTGTCTTTGATTCACTTTGAGCTTTTTCACAGCAGAACAATGCATCACTGATCCCAGTCTCAACAACGCGAAGAGGAAGAACTACCGAAAAGCCGACAGATCTTTATTGTTCAGGGAAACACATCCACATTGTTTCTGTTTCTAGACATTACGTCGGCGGGCTTTTCACAGGACAACTTGTGGTTTGTTATTTAAAAGAGCGTTCGGCACAGCTACAGTTAACTGCCTGGCTCATTTATTTAATAAATAAAAGCACACAGTAAACTATGAAGTCAACTCAGTAACGTGCATGTGCTATTCCCAATTTACTCCAGTGTTTATATTGTATTTAAACTTCTTAAAATGAGCAGTTATGTTTTGACGTGTCTGTCATCAGCGGTCTCACAGGCGGATGTTGGAGATTTTGTTGTGATGTTTTATGAGTCCTGACCTGCACAAATATTTCTTGTGTCTCACGATGAAAGACGTCAGTTCCTTACATGAAAACCGACTTGCTTTGCGTCGGTAGTTTTCATTTTGATGCTTCTGGACTGCTCCCAGCGACTGAACGGGTGATTTTATTTATCCAGTTGGACCTGTCATCTCTTCCACCGTCCCATTTGATGGCAGAAACCCCTCCAAATTCGAGGGAGTGGAAACTTCAAACTATTAAATCTCTTCTTAAAACCTCTTAAGCGCGCAGAAAGTTGCATTTGATCCCAGAGAAATGAAGGTAGAAAGGTTACTGATCTCAGACTGTTTGAACACAAGAACATGAGTGAAGTGATTTATAGCCCTGTATTAAGCAGACGCTGGGTTATGGACTTCCACTCTTGAGCTGGAAAAAGCAGCAGCATGCAGTGAAGCCACTGACTCATAAGAGAGGGTTTGGGATGGATGGAGGGAAGTAGGAGAGGTGGAGGAGTTTGGACCCTGTGTGAACCACTGAATTTCAAAAAAAGGAAAAAGAAAGATGACATACTGCCTTATTTATCCATATGTTGCAAATTATGGCATCTGTTTACAATTTATTTTATTTACTTTGGTATTGCTTGGCCTGGGCTGATTAACATTTTCTGTTGTGTTTGTTGTCTTCTGGAGCGGGATTTGATTGGCACTCGGTGACGGCTGTTTGAAGTGAGCGTCGCGTTGGCTTTGAAGCTTGGGGGATGAAAGCAGAGCATCCAGATATGACTCGAGGATAATCTAGAAATGAATTTTGGCTTCCTCTGAAGGCGACCGACAGGCGACAAACATGTTACTAGTTGTTGATTAAATGTTACTTGAGATTCAGTGATGCAAGAACATAAAACAGGGATGGAAAAACTTCTAAATACACATCAGGAAATAAGTTAAATATGTTTGTTTAATGGCAACAAGCTGTGGATGTCGGTGACTGCGTAAAGGATGAGCTATCTCTGCTCATCTGTCATGAGGCAGCTCCTTTTATTTATAAGCCATGCTGTTGTGACTTTAATTCATGTTATTAATCGGTGTTTCCCATCATAGCTGCCATCAGCATATACTGAACACATTAAATTCACCAAAAAACATTTTATATTGATATTGCTCCATGTGTCAAAAACTGCAGTCCTGTAAGAAAAAAACCTGTAATAAAGCCAGTCGGCACTGTTTGAAGAATGATCCAAAAAGTAACACATGAGGTTTCTAAGTCTTTTAAAAAGCAGATACGTCTGTCTGCTGCAGTTTGTCACAGGAAAAAGTCACTTAAGTCAATAGTTTAGTGACAGGAGAGGTACACTAATCCGTATTTAATATTCAATGTACTTAAAAAAAAGTACATGTTCAATATAAAGTCCTCCTGGCAAGTGAAAAAAATATGTTTGGCTTTGACGTTTTCTCTCCAAGTTAATCTTGTAAACTAAATGTTTTGCATGTTAATCCTTTTCCATAAAGAATCGAGTAAATGCAGGCTCTTTGACAAAATGTTTTGGAGCTGAACATTTTGCTTGCAGTTGAGTCCTAAACTAGAGAAACTGGAAACACTCGAGTCAAGTAAATGAAATGTACCTCACAACACGTTAAAACATCACATTTTACTCACTGTATGAGGTCAGTCATTTGGGAGGGACAGTGTGTGAATCTTGAATTTATCAAAACAAAGTCACAAAATCTGCTGGACACATTTTTTCACTATTCAGTGAAAGCCTCCAGATTTGGAGTTTTTCAGATACACCGAACGACTGCTGATTGGGTTCAGATTCTCTTATTTTTTAAAGCTGAACAAACCATTTATTCAGCTGTTGGATTAAGTGAAAAAAGATGAACACTGGCTTGTCTTTCCTCATGAAAAGCTGGTGTTTTGGAGATGAATAGTTTTCATATGACAGGGGCAAAAATGCTGTTTTGATCAAAATTTCTGAGCATGTTTTAAACCGTTGCAAAATA